>NC_138551.1:58332228-58932228 GCF_964273705.1 Natrix helvetica | reverse complement strand
GAGCCATTTGTCAGGACACATGAGGTGCTGCCCTGTTAGCTGGCCAGCACGCATGCGCGCGCTGGCCAACTGAGTTCACCCTTTTTAAAAGCCATTTTTCGCCCTCCCCAGGCTCCAGAGGCTTTATAGGAGCCTGGGGAGGGCAAAAGCAGCCAAGTCACTTCCGGTTTGCTCGGAAGGTCGTTTTAAGTGCTCCGAAGGCTTCATGGACTGTCCGGAGGCTTCCATGACGCCTCTGAAGGGCATCCGAGGGGGGCGGGGGAGGCTGTTTTCACCCTCCTTAGGTTCCTATAAAGCCTCTGGAGCCTGGGGAGGGCGAAAAAAGCATGTAAAAATGGGGGGGAGCACCTGTAGTCCGCGCAGGTGCACTGGGGGTCACGGATTGCATTATGGGTGTGGCACACCCACACACGACTCCCCTGCGCTCCCCCCACTTATGGCACGCGAGCCAAAAAAGGTTTGCCATTGCTGGTTTATAGCATATTTATACCAAATCAAACATTGTGATATCTGATGAAAAATCCAAGAACATGGAACAATTCAGCCAGTTCTTTATTTGCTCACATATAGCAGAAAGAATCTTGCCAGACTAAAGCTTTACCTACTCCCAGCCCAGGGATACCCTAGAAGACTCTCGAAAGTAACTGTCCTTACTCTCTTCTTCTTCTGTTTCCTATGCAGCTTCAGGCTGTGCTGCTTCTTGTTTGGCCCTTCTTTCTGGAATGTGCTCCATCCTTCTTGGGAAACTGCCAGTTCACATAGTCCATCATGTCAACTCCCCTCCATAGGCACTCTCTCTCACATGTTCTTTTTTGCACACTCTTACAGCCACATTCTTTTGTGAGACCAACAGAACTGCCTATGGATGTGAGTTGCTTCATAATACAATATTTTGCAGCATAGACCAGAAGAAAGAATCAAATGATATGAAGATATTTTAAGCTGTCTATTGTATATGTAGAGATAAGTAAAAGATTCTTCGTTATGAACACATGTCAGAAAGATGACGTATCTTCATCCCACTCAGAATTAGTTCTAAATCTCTGGTGCATTACCTAACTGAATGAAAGCTATCAAGAAGGCCTTGACTCAAAGAGCAATCAGCAAATGCAAGTGATAATGCTGCTTTAACAAGAATTCAGGATAGAACATAAGTCATTCTCTTATATCCAGTTTTGCTTATTCACCGCTCCTTTCACTTCATCCTTATGCTATGGATTCATTTCATACTTATTAGCATAGTTCTACATATTCTTTTCAATTATATCTAAATAACTTTTTGGAACGTCTGTTATTTCATTTCTTTGTAATTAATTCTGTTAGTAGAATAATCTAACTTGGAAAATCTCTAATACAAAACTCTTGCAATCATTGTATCCTTTACTATCCTTTACTTTTCTGTTTCTTTCCCCCCCAAGTTTTGAACTTGTCACTACCAATACTATATGCAACATTTACTGATTATTTTAGTCCAAAAAGAGCAGTCAGTTCTTTTTATTTTCATGTCTGGTCTTCACCTATTCATTCATCTTATCCAACAGATTAATTTTCTTTTTCCTACGGCAGCGACCCACCCGGGCTCCTTGGTATACTGAGGAGCTGAGGGTGATGAAGCGCCAGAGGAGACGTCTAGAGAGCAGGTGGAGGTCCTCACGCTCCGGGTCTGACCGAACACAGGTAAGAGCCTATTTACGGACTTACCTTGTGGCATTGAGAGCGGCCAAACGTAGACATTGTGCCGCTCTTATTGCGTCTGCGGATAACCGCCCTGCTGCCCTGTTTAGGGTCACCCGCTCCCTCTTAGTGCAAGAGACGAGGGGGGCACCCTTACAGGGTAGAGCAGAGGAGTTTGGAGAATATCTGCAGAACAAAGTCGCTCAGATCCGGAGCGGATGGGCCCCCTCCAGTGGTCTGGACGGGCCGTCAACAGTGAGTCTTGTGAGTCCACTCTGGGAGGAGTTTGACTCTGTTGCCCCCGAGGATTTAGACAGGTTGCGTGGAAGGCTGCGACCCACCACATGTTCATTGGACCCGTGTCCCTCCTGGCTGGTACTGGCATCCTGGGAGGTGACACGAGGCTGGCTTCTGGGCCTGGTGAACGCCTCGTTGGGTGAGGGATCCTTACCTACCATCTTGAAAGAGGCGGTGGTGAGGCCCTTACTCAAGAGGCCTTCACTCGACCAATGGAGCTAGCTAATTATCGTCCAGTCTCCAACCTCCCTTTCTTGGTGAAGGTTGTTGAGAATGTGGTAGCGCAGCAGTTTCCGCGTCACCTCGATGAATCCGATTATCTAGACCCACGCCAGTCCGGCTTCCGACCCGGGCACAGCACTGAGACAGCCTTGGTCGCGTTGGTTGATGATCTCTGGAGGGCCAGAGATAGAGGTTGTTCCTCTATCCTGGTCCTATTAGATCTCTCAGCGGCTTTTGATATCATCGACCATGGTATCCTTCTGCGCCGGCTGGAGGGGATGGGAGTCGGAGGCACCGTGTTACGGTGGTTCGACTCTTACCTCTCCGGCCAGATGCAATATGTGTTGACAGGGGGGCAGAGATCGACCCCGAGGCCACTCTCTTGTGGGGTGCCGCAGGGGTCGGTCCTCTCGCCCCTTCTGTTCAATGCATATGTGAAGCCGCTGGGCGAGATCATCCGTGGTTTTGGGGTTGAATACCATCTGTACGCTGATGATACGCAGCTGTACATTTCAACCCCAAACCACCCCAACGAGGCTGTCGCAGTGATGTTCCGGTGTTTGGAAGCCGTCGGGGTCTGGATGGGGGACAACAGACTCAAACTCAACCCCTCCAAGACTGAGTGGCTGTGGCTTCCGGCATCTCGGTTCAGCCAGCTGACTCCATCGCTGGCCATAGGGGACGAGCTACTGCCCCCTGTGGAACGGGCGCGCAATTTGGGCGTCCTCCTAGATGCCCGGCTGTCAATGGATGACCATGTGGCAGCCGTGGCAAGGGGGGCGTTCCACCAGGTTCGCCTGGTGCGCCAATTGCGCCCCCTACTGGACCGGGATGCCCTACACACAGTCACTCATGCGCTGATGACGTCTCGCCTAGACTACTGTAATGCTCTCTACATGGGGCTTCCCTTGGGACGCGCCCGGAGACTGCAGCTAGTCCAGAACGCGGCCGCGCGGGTTATCATGGGGATGTCTAGATACTCCCACGTAACACCGCTCCTGCGCGAGCTGCACTGGCTACCTGTGGTTTTTTGGGTGCGTTTCAAGGTCCTGATTACTATCTTTAAAGCGCTCCATGGCTCAGGACCTAGTTACTTGCGGGATCGCATCCTCCCACATACATCCCTGCGGCCAATCCACTCTCACAGGGAGGGCCTTCTCCTGGTGCCGTCCACTAGGCAATGCCAGCGGGCGGCGCCAAGGAGTAGAGCCTTCTCTGTGATGGGCCCAACCCTCTGGAATGACCTCCCCCCCGACATTAGAACCACCTCGGACTTCCGCTCCTTCCGACAAAAATTGAAGACTCACCTGTTCCGATTAGCTGGCCTGGTATGATTATAAATGTTACATCTATGAACTCCTGGTAGTATATTCTCATCTGGTTATTTTGAGGGTAATGTTTTAGTTTTAATTGTTTTTAGGGCCTTTAGCCTCATATTTATTCTTCTGTACAGTACTTTTAATTTTAACCTCCTCCACATATATACGTATATTTATAGTTCTATTTATATTTGTATTTTATCTGTTATTTATTGTGGACTGTACACTGCCCCGAGTCCCTTTTTGGGAGAGGGGGCGGTTTAGAAATGTGAAGAATAAATAAATAAATAAATAAATAAATAAATGCATTTGTTCACAATGTTGCACAGTTTTCCCGCAGACTCATATCTGATTCCCCTGTTATCATGTTTACTAGAATATAACTTTCAATTATTACTCTCTTCAGTATCTAGTATTATTAGCACTCACAATAATTTAAATGACACTGTTCTGTGTATGTTAGTCCTTCCATTCATAATTACATCTACATTTACTCTCTGCATGCATGCATTAACACCACTCAAAACTATGGCATCTGTATTTCAATTACTGCATCATTTCCCTTTCTCTTAGCTTCCCAGATGATAGATGTTTCTTTCATTTCATTTCATTTGCTAATGCCCACCCCTTTTCATTTACTTCTCTTGCATTCTAAATTTATAAATATTGCATGTATCACCGTTATCATTCATAATTGTTGGTCTCTATGCCTATTATGGAGGTTTTCACATAATAGTTTTTAGAGAAAATCTAGATTATCAATCTTAACTGAATCTGTGCCAAATGCATAATTCTTGTAATGCTAAGGCAGTATTGTCCAATTTTGTTCCATTCTGACCTAAAGGCAACAAATGCTACTAAATATGAGGATTATCTCAAGATTGCTTAGTTACTATATGAAAAATAAGTTTCTAATCCAGAAATTATCTTGCAGGCCAACACACACTCACACTCACCAACTTGGAGACCCATGTAATGTATTGGTGTATATGCAGGATGCCTCTTACCTATTAAAATTGTTTGGGGCAATGATTCAATTTTTTTCTCTGTTATGGAACTGTGTTTTCTTGTAACCAGTTTATTAAATTCTTTATTTCTAGTTCACAGTTCCATATCCTCAGTTGCAGATTAGATTATGAACTGCTATTTTTTTCAGAGTTATGCTTTTTTTTTGTTTTATTATCTATTTCTTATTTTCTTATTCTTTTGTTCTTATTCTCTTTTTCTTATTTTAAAAACAGTTTGAGTTCCAAAAAGTTCACGTTTATAATCAAGCATTCCCATCTCACTCCTCTGCTTCACTTTATATAATTGTCACGATTAGTGTATTAATCTCTATAGAGACTGTCAGGATTGTATTGAACAGTAACTACAGCCAGTTATGGAGTGCATTTATTAGAAATAAATAATTACATCTAATTTTATAACCTGTTTAATAGTTCTTACTTCTTTTTTTTACCTACTGTTTTCTTCTTTTGGCTTGGAACAGGAATATTGCTATTAATTTATCGTTCAAATATTTTTGTAACTCACCATCTCTAACATTATGTGTTTGTTTGTTTGTTTGTTTGTTTGTTTTATTGCTTTTCTGTTTATTACAGGGACTAACAGTGGTGAGCATAGCTTTCTCTTCTCCTGTTTTTCTCCACAATGATAATTCTGTGAGATGGTTCAAAATCTCCAAAGAATGCTCTGATGATGAAGTTGAATCTTGATAGTCTGATTCCTAGCATACATATCACTCAAGTTGGCTTGACAACAATTAAAGTCTTGCAAATGTTGTTTAGCCATGATATTTGTTTAAACCTAGATAGAGACAATCCTAGCAAAAGTCTGACTGTGGCATTTTTTAGAAATCCAGGACTTGTTTTGTTAATTGCACAAAATTAAATGGTATGGATGACTGGTGCAGTGCTCAAAAGCACAGTACCATTTCCAATTAAATGAACAAGCAAGGATTTATACAGAACAAGAAAGGAGTCTTACACAGTTGTAGAAAGAGGTAAATGAAATGATCAAGGCGCATTGCTGATAAAATGTCTAATCTAAACTATGCTGTTATTTTGAAAAGCTTGGCAAAGAAAATGCCTATGCTAGCAATTGGCCAAGCATCATGAAACCTGAAAGTGTATTAATTATTAAGTTTCTGATATGAATTCAATTCATAACCTGACCCACCGTAATTACAATCAAAGCAGACATTGATGCCAGGTTAAACAAGCTACTTTCTCTATTTGTTTTTTCCTAGAAATGAGACACTGCCACATCAATAAATTATAGTTTACTGAGATATTCTGATATATATCAAGCAGATTATTTTCAATCAGTTATTCTTTTTTTGTTTATCTGCTGCTGCATAACATACACATGTCTCGGTTATTTTGAAGAGGAGATGCAGAGTTTAATCTTCTACTTCATAGTTTCTGATCCAAACTGACCTTATTAAGTTTTTTCTATATTTATAGCTTCTAATTAGTGTGCTCAAGGATTTGCTTACAACATATTGTAGAAAGCTAGAAGCCATCTAGAATTCATATGCCTGGTAAACCAGTTTTGCCATTATAAATAAATTGAACACTCATGTCAAAAGTGGTGGTTTTTTTTGCATGTGTCTAAGAACTGCAGAATAACTTCTTATGATGTCCATAATGCAGTTTATTATGGGATGGGGCTAATCCTCTGGAATGTTCTGTCCCCCTGACATTTGCGTGGTGCTTACTATTAAACATACTATTAAACATACTATTAAGCCTACTGTCCCCATTTATTTGCATTTATTTCCTTTGTTCATGTCCATGTTCATACTTATACCTGCTATCCTATACATTTGACAAACTAATAAATAAATAAACATTCTAAGTCATTGATGTCCTTGTTTGTCTCCATCCATGCTTTCTCTTTATACATTGTGTTTGATTGTGTCTGCTTTTGTTTTCCTTTCCCTCAGCACTCTGCTGTTCTGTGAATATTGCTGCTATTTAAATCACATGGACATCACAAGTAATAAGAAGACCTAAGTAATTTTCTGTCATTTGACTTTGCTTCTCAATCCTCATTTTTAGACATTCTCATCGAATTCCAGTTCTTTCTGCAGCAGCACATGGTAACATAAAATAATGAAATCTTTGTCTTCTAAGTTGTTGAAAGCTCCATTGTTCCAGAGCATAAACTAGTTTAGACTATGTTACTGCACATGCAACATAAGGACAAATGGCTATATACAAGCAAATGATGAAACACGACCAAGGATAGCAGAACAAAATTGATTGGTAAATAACTGAGGAACAAACTGTGCTAAATTGGTAATTGTAAAGTTTCATGGAAAAATGCACATTGTGCATTTGTGCATAGATTGTGCATCTATTCCAATTTTAATATGACTATTTCATTTCTCTAAAGTCTTCAAATTTTAGTATAAGTTTTGATAGTTTCTCATTTGTTATTACTGGCATTCATATTAATTGGTTACAGGAAATTACACTTTTCTACTGTATTTACCCAACACATTTAATCTCATTCTCATTTAAGTAATTTTGGGATTTGCCCTATAGATTCAGCCATAAAATAACCAAATGGGCTTAGTTCAGAAAGCATGCAAAGCCACAACACCAAGTTTAAAACTTCCATAATTAAATCTACCAATGCAACTATTAGGTTGTGGAAGAGAAATAATATTCTCCCTACATCCATGAGGCAGAACAGGCAAGTTAAAGTTGTCCAATGATCTTCAAGGGGAAGGAGACAGATTAAAAAAACCAGGTTATTGTCTTTTTCTGTGGGGTGACTTTTATAAAACACTTTTCTTGATAAAATAAAAACGTTTATGCTAGAAGGGATCACTATCACTAGAATGTATGAGCTTGGGATCTCCTTAGAATATTAGATTGCAAAGGCACTGAGTCAGTCTATAGTAAGAACTTTATGCTGTTAGCAGATTCTACATTCCTTCAATCATGTCTAATAATTTAAACTGCTTTAGTAAATCAAAAATAATATTTCTTGAGGATATATATACCTATAACCTTGTGGATTTGGGGTCCTTCTTTCTTTGAAAAGAGCTCTGTAATCACTGTAATTGTGCATGCTTATAAAAGATTCATTTAGCCTTTATCTCCCAGTACTTTGGTTCCTTATTTAAGTATTTTTCTCACCACAAACAAACAACAATGTTTTTCACTGTCCTGTGTGAACATGGGCATTTTAATGCATAGAACATGGACATGAAAATATCACGTCTCGTAGACTGCAAAGATAGGATCAGGTTGAATACAAATTTCTTTCTCTTTTGTTGGAAAAAACGAGAAGGGAGGCATGAATCAATCTTCTAGCCCATTTTAACTGTTTTGATATAATGTGCTTAAAAAGTTGGATCAAGGACAAGCATATCATCTAAGGACTTCTCTAACATCTTTAGCAGAAGGGCTTCAATACAGATCTCAGCAACATCAGTGTTGGTTGCAGAAATCTGGGGTTTGAATTGCAAACATCTAAAGAGTGTTCAGATTGTCATGAAACATGCCAAAATTTTGCTAGCTTTATCCAGTTACTAGGACAGCGATGGCTAACCTTTTTTGGCTTGCGTGCCACAAGTGGGGGGAGAGCGCGGGGGTCATATGCGGGCGTGCCACACCCATAATGCAATGCACGATCCCCCAGTGCGCATGCGCGGACTACAGGCGCTCCCCCCATTTTTACATGCTTTTTTCCCCCTCCCCAGGCTCCAGAGGCTTTATAGGAGCCTGGGGAGGGCGGAAAGAGCCTCCCCGCCCCCCCCCGGAGGCTTCAGGGACCGTCCGGAGGCTTCCCTGAAGCCTTCGGAATGCTTAAAACCACCCTTCGAGCAAACCGGAAGTCACTTCCGGGCTGCTGGGAGGGTGGTTTTAAGCGCTCCGAAGGCATCAGGGAAGCCTCCAGACGGTCCCTAAAGCCTTCGGAGTGCTTAAAATGACCCTCCGAGCAACCCAGAAGTCTCGGAGCGTGGTTTTAAGTGCTCCGAAGGCATCAGGGAAGCCTCCGGACGGTCCCTGAAGCCTTCGGAACGCTTAAAACGACCCTCCGAGCAACCCGGAAGTGACTTCTGGTTTGCTCAAAGGGTGGTTTTAAGCGTTCCGAAGGCTTCAGGGAAGCCTCCAGACGGTCCCTGAAGTCTCCGGGGGGGGAGGCTCTTTCCGCCCTCTCCAGGCTCCTATAAAGCCTCTGGAGCCTGGGGAGGGCGAAAAATAGCTTTTAAAAAGGTGAACTCAGATGGCCAGCAAACGCATGCGCGCTGGCCAGCTGACAGGGCAGCGCCTCGCGTACCCTGACAAATGGCTCCGCGTGCCACTTGTGGCACGTGTGCCATAGGTTCGCCATCACTGTACTAGGATATCTAACCATTTAAGGGAGGTCACTTCCTTGAGGTTCAAGGAATAAATTTCAAAAGGGAAATTAGGAATATCTATCACTGCTATAGCAATAATCATCATCATAATTATCACCATCATCACACTTGATGCCATATCCAAAATGTCCATATTTCAAAAAGTGGATTTCAACAACACGATGATATACGGCAATGATGGCGAACGTTTTTCTGCTCGGGTGCCAAAAGGGTGCACGCTTGCTTGCGACAGCATGTTATGAAGCCTCCGGTCCACACCCATAATGCAACACCTTCCCCCCATGCATGCACATACAACTCCCCCCCCCCACGCATGTGCACAGGCCTCACTGAAGCCTCCGTACTTTTGGTTTTCCTGTTGGGCCCTTTTTCACCCTCCCCAGGCTGCAGTGGCTTTCCTGAAGCCTAGGGAGGGCGAATACGGCCTCCCCCACCTCCGGAAGGCCGAAAATCAGCTGTCCAGTGGGTGCATGTGCACACTGGAGCTGACATTGGGCAATGTCTCACATGCCCTCAGATCTGGCTCCGCATGCCACCTGTGGCATGCATGCCATTGGTTCGCCATCATGAATATATGGTATAAGTAAGATTTAAAATGATAACCATCAGATTCCTAGTTCTCTGCTAGCATATAACAATTGATTTCTCGCTACAGTATTTATTATGCTTATTACTTAATAAATACTGTCAAGCATAATGACAGTATGCATCCGATTCCTAATCAAAAACATTTTTCACACATCTCTCTTTTTAAATAACATTTAAAAACAACTGGCATCATGTTAAAAACATCAACAATGAAAGTAAACCCTGAATTTTCTCCCTTTTCCTGCTAGATATCCCTAAAGGATAAGTTCAAAGGAGACAACAGAGACTCACATGTAATTCCATTTTATCTCTTGCTGCCTTCTAATCTTCCTCCATTATTGATGGATTTTGTCAGCAGCTTTTTTGAGATGGGAATTTCCTTTTTATTCACTTAAAGGAAATCAATACTGTTTTAAGAAACCCAGTGTTTAATTCTCTACCAGTGATGGGAAGGAAAAATTGACTTTCATTCCAACACAGGTCACAATATCATTGCTTTAAAATGTATTTTACTGTAACAATGCTATTTCAGTTACATTTTGACAAATTTAATAGGAACTAGGCAATAATTCTAATAGGAAAAGATTTCTCAGTACGTTAAGATGTATGTATGTATGTATGTATGTATGTATGTATGTATGTATGTGTATATATATGTATAAATATATATACATACGTACATACACACACACACACACACACACACACACACACACACAACCTTACGAACTGGTTCCTGAAGATCCGGGCACATCGTCAGGGGTAAAGCAACCATGAGATGACCAAGCTCATAAGCAACCGCCTGGCAAACCCCCTCTCCAGCCGGGCAGAGCACCATTTACTGACCTAGGGGGTATCCTTAAGGCGCCAAGCCATGTGGCACTCTGCCCGTTCCCCAGCTCCAGTGGTTTGGGACATTAAGGATACCCCCAGGTCAGTGTATGGAGGTCTGCCCGGGTGGAGAAGGGGGTTGCGCGAGCGCTTGTTATGCCCCCAGCAGGCATGCCTTCTAGCTTCAACATGTCCAGGCCCAGCTCTCCCTGCAGCAGCCGCCACCACGCTCCGAGCATAATGTCTTCTCCAGTTCCAAACTCCCAAACTCGGCTGCCGAGTCTTCCAGCAGCGGCCGCTCTAGGAGTGCGCTCTATGGTTATGGGCTGGCTGCTGGAAGACTCTCTGTCTGGAAGACTCTCTGTGCGGAAGACTCTCTGTGCGGAAGACTCTCTGTGCGGAAGACTGTCTTACAGAGTCACACATCTCAACAGCCTACACCCCAAAATACAATTCACCATGGAAATAGAAGCAAACAACCAACTTCCCTTTCTGGACGTCCTAATCTACAAAAACCCCAATGGCTCCCTAGAACACACCATCTACTGGAAAAAAACACACACCAACCGCTACCTAAATGCACAATCCCATCACCACCCTGCACAGATCAACTCTGTAGCCAAGACCCTCATCTCCAGAACCAAACGCCTAGCCAACAAAGATCACCTGAAAACTGAATTACACACTCTTACAAATGTATTAATCTCCAATGGATTCCAAAGAAAAACAATTACCAACCTAATCCAAAGGGAGACTACCCCCAAAAACCAAGACACAGAAAGGACAACGGCATCACCCTCTTCCCTTACATCAAAGGCACCACAGATAAAATCAGCAAAATTTTCCACAAACACAATATCAAGACAGCCTTCAACACTGACCAAAAAATACCCAACATCTTAAGAAACCCCAAAGACAAAATCCAGCTAGAAAACCAAGGAGTCTACGAAATACCATGCAAAATCTGCCCTGCAACATACATAGGACAAACAAACAGGAGAATAAATGCACGCATCGCAGAACACAAGAATACATTAAGAAAAAAGAAAAAACTTCCTCCCTTTTCCAGCACCTTAAAGCTACAGGACATGAACATGAAATTAATTTTGAAGGAACCAGGCTAATCCCCAAAACAGAACACTTCAACGAAGAGAATAATTATGGAAGCTATCAAAATAGAGAAACACCCCCACAACATGAATAAACGTGACAATATCTCCCGCCTACCAAACATCTGGAAATCAGCCCTAGTCAACAAATGAGCCCCACCCACCACCGAGGCCGTTAAAACACGAAACAACAATGTACACACAGCCAGCACCAATCAGCACCAATCTACCGATCATGATACAGCCACACAACCAATCACTCCACTTACTGAAACAAAGCCAGCACTCCATACCTTCCCACCAAGATTTATAGAAAGACATTAGCTCCGATCACACTTTAAGCCCAAAACCCATCCTGAAGATGGCAAGTGAGACCTCGCTCAAACGTTGCCAAGACAATCTCAATCTTGCACGGGAAAAGACCCGAATACAACAAGACCAGCATATATATACATATATATACATACATATATGTACATACATACATACATACATACATGCATACACACACACACACACACACACACATATAATTCACTTTTAAAATATACTGAACATGAGATTACCAACTTTCAATTACTGCTGCTTTTTCAGAGAGAGAGAGAGAGAGAGAGAGAGAGAGAAATCTAAGAACAATTAGATTTGATTAGTACTCATGACCTTCAAATGCCATGGTCAAAACAGTACATGGTTTTAACTAAGTTTCTCTGCCCTCACAATTTTGCAAAATTAAAGTTCTAGCCCAATAAACCTTACCACAAGTAATTCTGAAGAAAACTGCAATTGGTGTAGAGCAGCTGTCTGCAGTCCTTCTGTCCAGATATGTTGAGACTGAGGTTGCAAATGTTTGGTTACACAAATTTGGAGAAAGCTGATTTAGACATGTCATTCTTTTCTTTTATTCTGCTTTACTCTGAATCACCAGAATAATTAGTACATGAAGTATGCCATGTGTAGAAAAGACTGATGCGTGGAATAAAAATACAGGCCAGGTTCTGTATTTACAGTTTGAAACCAATCCAAATAATTTAACTTTGGAGACTAGAATTCTAAATGTTTAGCTAAGAAATCAATCAAACAATAGAACATTTCTTCTCCCTAATGATAAAAGAGGTCTTACATTTGGAAGTGTTGGGTAACTGCTCCCAGTAGAGTTATAAGGAACATGTCCAGGACACAAATTCACAAGAACACAAGTTTAAGATCCTATTCAAAGAAATGAAGTTATACATATTTCCATGTATGCGTGGAAAACATGAAATCATAAATCAAGCAATTAAAATTGTGAACTGTTTTATATAATCAGTGCCAATGTTGAAAACAACTTAGCTAGCAACCCTCATCCCTTTTCTTTCTGGTATTCGACTAGTACTAGTCATTGATATAATTGGCTTAACCTTTGTAAAAATAAGGAACAAGAAATGCCTACACTATTATGTTACCTGCTGATCTACACAAAGAGCTACAATTTGTCGTCATACCTTAGGCTAGCATATCTGTTTTAAAAATAGTGGGTTTTTTTTTAAAAAAATGCTCATTAAAAGTGTGTTAGTTAGAAAAAGTGCTAACAGAGTCCTGAAATTTTGCCACTATTATAGGTCTCCTGAAATTTTCTCAGTATTATCTCTAGTTTAGAATTTTTGTTAAGAAGGACAAAATACATGATGTATTGCAACTTATTTTTAATGATAGGGAAAGATATAGGGTTGTTTTTTACCCTCCGGAGCCTTCAGGGAAACTCCTGAACAATACTACTTTTTAAAATTTGATATTGACCAGTATTACTAATAAGAAAATAAATTGCTACAGCAAATCCATTGCCAAGAAATAACTGAAAAATCACACAAATGCCTATTTCCAATATAGCTAGAAACATTCTAGGAAAAAGGAGATTTAATGCTTTTTGTATGTTATGTTGTTTTAAGAATATGGAAAAACGTATTCATTTCAAATCCACTAACATTTATGGTAGGGATTTTTTCCCCAGTAATTATATAAGGAAAGTCACACATGATGACTGCAGTATAAATAAAAACACTTTAGGTTCGCTTCCTATACCTTCTTTGTGTAGATATGTCCTTCCCATTGTACATTTTGCTGTGTTGCATGACAGGGTTTAAAGAAATTGTTTTTTCACTTTCAATTAAACAGAAGTGGGAGCTGTGCTGAAAAATGGATTAATTCCTCAGAATTTTGTTCTTGATTGGCTATTCAGTGCAATAAAGTTTCTGATTGAAAGGACAGGGTTATGTGAAGGAAAGATGGAAGGGATAAAATAAATGGATTCCAGGCCTAGTTTGCTCATGCAAATGCCCGAAGAGACATCATGTTCCTTCATTTAATAAATTTCCTTTATAAGGAAAACTTGGGGTATACGGAATGGGCCATCCCAAAAAGGGACATAGATGACCTCAACTCTAAACAACTCCACCCTGGAATATTTTCTTTCATATTCCATTTTTAAGTAGCTACAAATAATTCTAGAATGTACCAGTCTGGAAAAATCCATGCAGCAAGAAGTTGCTCCATTTTTCATTGGAGCTGTATTGTAAGAGATAAAACACATGTATCCTGTTAACATTAGAAGCATTATATCTATTTCCAACAGTAACCTATTTCACTCTTATGTGTTTCTATAGCAAGTGGGTGTAGAAACAGCTTTTTTGCATTCTAACAAATGGAAAATAACAGAAATGGCTTCCTCTGTCTGCGCTATATGCATGTATGTGCTGGACTGGAGCAGAAAAACGAAATTATAGTCCTGTTTAGGCATGAAGCTTTCTGGGTGTCTTCAAGTCAGTTACTTTCTCCAATCCTTAAGAAGCAAGCAATGGCAAATTACTGAAAATGCAGCAAAAAATCTCTGCAGGGACTTGTCATTAGAGTCAAAATTGATTCAAAATAACTAGAGGTGGAGATATATCATTGTTTATAGAAATGTACAGTAAAGAGGAGGTGGGAAGGAAGGAGAAAGAGAGAAAATCCTAAAATTAAAAGAAAATAGTAGGGAAATATATTAAAACTTTGTTACATTTACTTGGAATCATACTTCTCTTCTTTCTTGTGCAAGGTTTCATGGTTATGATATGAATGTTAACTGTTTCCTCCGAATATGTTTAGCAGAAACACTGTTAAAACTATTCTTTCTTTCTGAAAAAAAGAAGCTATTATTGTATCCATTTATTCAAAGCTAAGAAATCATGAATACATTTGCAGCAATCTGACCTTTCAAATTGCTGTTCCCTTTGACAAAGGAGTGGATTATGTTGCCAGTAGGCTTGTTAGCCGAGCTCTTTTATTTTCTTCAGTCCTCGCTACACAGTTAAGTTACAAGAATAATTCTTAAAACTAAGAAACATATTTATCTCAGACTATTGTTAAGCCCTAGGTCCGGGATGGCGAACCTATGGCACATGTGCCACAGGTGGCATGCAGAGCCATTTGTCAGAGCACGTGAGGCGTTGCCCTGTCGGCTAGCCAGCGTGCTGGCAAGCTAAGTTCAGCCTTTTTTTAAAGCCATTTTTCGCCCTCACCGGGCTCCAGAGGCTTTATAGGAGCCCGGGGAGGGTGAAAACAGTCTCCCCTGACACCGCCCCCAGAGGCCCTCTGGAGGTTTCAGGAGCTTCCCTGAAGCCTCCGAAGGGCAAAAAACGACCGTACGAGCAAACCGGAATCCAGTTTTTCTTGTAGGGTCATTTTTGTTCTCTGGAGACTTCAGGGAAGCCTACTGAGGGCTCCTGAATGCTCCGGAGGGCTAAAATCAGCCATACAAGGAACCCGGAAGTTACTTCTGGTTTGCTCATAGGGTCGTTTTTTACCCTCCGGAGCCTTCAGGGAAACTCCTGAAGCTTCCGGAGGGCCTCCGGGGGGCTGAGGAGGCTGTTTTTGCCTCTCCAGGCTCCTAAAAAGCCTCTGGAGCCTGGGGAGGGCGAAAAAGCATGCAAAAAATGGGGGGTTGCGCCTGTCATGTAAGCATGTGTGCTGGGGGGTCATGCATTGCATTATGGGTGCAGCACACAGGCGCCCAACCACCCTGCACTCCCCCCACTTATGGCACGCGAGCCAAAAAAGGTTCGCTATCGCTGTCCTAGATTGTTAGCATTAATTAGGTATTGATTTCTGTTTCCAAATATTTAGAAATAAGAACACTAGACTCTGAAGTTAGAACTGTACAGAGAGGCTGCTTTAAAGAAAATACTAATAATTGAAAATGCTACCATACTCTCTTGTTACTTCAGGTGCTGTGGATGGCATTATAATACTTTTAAATTTTAACTTGTTTAAATCATTCTTCAAAGTGGTGGGAAGAGTAAAATCTATCAAGGACACAATTCTCAATGGGTATATTTAATAGTTTTATGGAGTTCATGGTATACATATTTAATTACACCTAAGGACATTTGTCAAATCTTCTGAAAGTAGGTATATGTTTTTCAGTGTTTTGGAAAAAACTGACAGCAAGATATAGTACAATTATTAAATCCTGATTTTCTTTTGTGCAATTTACTGCTTTTCTATAAGAAAACTAGATAGCTTTTCATCTAGACACCATTCTAACCTACTACTCAGTTTAGAAAACATGTAAGTCCCACTTTCTGTGGTGTCACTCAAATTTATTTATTTGAACTTTTTAAATGTTAAGCTTGTTTTCCTCTTGCAGATTCTGATGAATATGTGAATGCTTCACAGAATGCAGTATTATCTGAATTTTCTAGCAACATCTACAATACCCAGGATGTTCATGGAGATGGCTATAGCTCCATTGGTTGCAACAAAAACCCCTTGGCTAATCATCTTGTCACCTGGGCCTGATGTTGGTGGGGTCTGTGTTCAGCTCAGCTGTGTTTAATTGTGCAAGATGGCATTTGTCAGCCAAAAAAGCAAAACATTGCTAGAAGGATGGCTTCCTGGCCATGGTAGACAGGGAGAGGGCCAGGATCTCCTAGCATGTAGTGTGTTTTCAGTAGTAGGTCTCCCAGTGCCTTCCTCACCTGATGAAGCACCCCCCCCATGCAATTGTTTAATTACCTGTGTGGCTGCTTAATGACCACAAGTGGGAGAGTTAGTTTGCAGTTGTTGAGTGAAATGCAGTGACGTGCGGTGAGGTTTATGGCTGGTGAGGCTGGTGACGTCATCAGGAAGGCGGGGAATGGGACCACGTAGGCTGGAGGCTCAGACTGCCTCAGCCTCCAGCACACGTGATCCCATTCCCCGCCTTCCTGAGCGTGCTCCGCCGGCTCGCACTCCGCAATCCTCGAAAGCGACTGGGGAACGATGAGAACCTTCCTGCCTCTGCTGCATATTGCAGTCGCAAGGAGCGCGCGAAATCCAGCAGAGGCAGGAAGGTTCTCGTCGTTCCCCAGTCGCTTTCGTGCCTTCGTCATCCGGGAGCGCCGACAACATTTCTGCCTCTGCCCTCCGCAGCTCCCGGGCGTGCCCTGATGGAGGTAGCCAGAATGGTGCCAAGGCAGTCCGGCGGGCGAGCGACCGAGGATCAGGCTGCCTCGCTTGCTCTTTCGTCCACCCGGACTGCCTCGGCGTCGCTGTGGCTGCATCCTCCCGGCCGCGCCCGGGAGCTGCGGACGGCGGAGGCAGAAATGTTGTCGGCGCTTCCGGATGACGAAGGCACGAAAGCGAACCCAGTCGCTTTCGTGCCTTCATCATCCGGGAGCGCCGACAACATTTCTGCCTCCGCAGCTCCCAGGCGCAGCCGGACGTATGTATATAATATTATAATATTATATATATATATATAGTATATAATATTATATACTATTATTTCATGAAGAGAGGTGAGGCTCTGCCTCCCCTGCCTCCCCTGAACGCACGTCCCTGGTGAAATGGTCACATAGGTATCTCATTTAACAACCACTTAAATCAAAATTTAGATCCCAATAAGAAAATCCATATGACATCAACTTTTCAATCCTGTTTTCATCAAAAAGTGCACAAATGGTTACCAGAATTTAATAACTTCTTATATTAACCTTCATCAATTAAACCAACTTATATTCCTCTGTTTTATCTCTGAAACTTTTTTTCAATTAAATATTACCATGGAATCTCTTCCATTCTTTGATTCTCTTCAATTCTTCAAATTATTCTTCGAGGCCTTAATAAATCTCTTTTGTAAATCCAATAAAAAGATATTATCCAGATCGTCTATCTATCAATATAATCATTTGCATTTCTGCTTAATTTTTCAAATTTTAACTAGATTTTATAGGATATTTTTTTATATCCTGTAAAAAATTATGTGAGTCATTCCCTTACCTTGACACTTTTATTTAAACTTTAAATACCGTCTAATGTCTTCTAATATATACTTTTTTAATCCAATATTTCCATTTTTTATCAAGTAAAATTTCTTTCATATCTGCCATTCCTCCATTATTATTATTTAAACATGGTAAAAGTTTCAATATTCCAAATTTGTCTTAACCGTTAATTCATTTATAACTTTCTTAATCAAAATCTCAGTTACCTTTTTGTCATTTATTTCAAATGCTTTTATTTTTTAAACTTATATTTATTTTTTCTTTGTTCAGAAATGAAAAGAGACTATCCAGGTGGCCTTTGAAATTTGGCCATTGGAAGATTTTTAATCGTGTTCAGATCAATCTTAAGGGATCAATTATCAAGGTTATAATTATGGAGGGGCCTTTAAAGGACACTAAATTCACTAAACCTGCTTTTAATTTTTTTAAAAAATTGTATATTTAACTATTTTAAGGCTTCACCAGTGTGGTACTTTATATCCACTTATTCCCCTGCATGTGAAAAATGTAATAAGAAGCCGAAAAATTCAGCATGCTGTTCTAGCCTTCAAATTGGAGCCAAAATGGAAAACATGTTCCCAAAGTTCTAATCCCACAGGAAGATATATTTATTATGTGTTAATGGGCTAAAAGCAAAACCAAGATTTTTTTTAAAAGACCCAGTATATAAATGTTTAAAGGAGCAATTAAAATATGTCAAATACAATGCATTTTGAAATGCACCGTTAGTTCTGAAAGCATTGACAATGGCATTCCCCGGTCCAAGTGCTGATCCCAGTTGGAGAATTCTTGAGTATAAACAATAAACCCTTACAGCAAACGGGGCTGTTGTTTCATATTTTATTTGATTAGCCACAATTGCTCAATTTGATATGGACAAATAGTTTTGTTGGCTTTGTTCATCAAAGGGGATGGAAGGGGAGAGAGAGAGGGAAAGAGATAAATTAGCATAGAATAGTGTTCATTATCTTAATTTCTCTCTAAATTCTACTACATCTCAAATCCTTTTTTCTTTTCCAGTTTAAACAGCAGACAGTCAAGCTTTGAAGATTTTTAAAAAAGAAAATACATCACTGCATATTACCTGACCCAGGAGAACACTTAAGAATGGATGACTATTACAAAACATTAGCTTTTAATTCCTGTTGAGCATTGTAACTCAAGTAAGATGCTGGTTTATACTATTTGAAGAGGTGACATAGACCTTAACAGAAGCAAACAACTAACTTCTCTTAGGTTCTGTTTCCTGATCAAGATAAAACAATGACCTCTGCAGCTGAAAGGGGAAGCATGTGCAAATGTCTGTATGTGGCGCATCACTTCTTCAACTGGGCATTGTCATAGTTTGTGTCATTTTCAACTTCTGCCCAATCTGAACTAAGGGATAATGGTCACAAATTCTCTGCCTTCCAACAGTATACTAAATGCTATAGAATAAAGTATTCTATAGCAGAATTTAGAAATAGATTTTCATGACTAGTTATGAGTTAATAATTAGGCAGATAGATATTTATAGGTGAAGGTTGAAATTGTATCTATATGAATCTTTTGCTAGTGAATTCTATATTGCCCACTGTATAAATAGATAGCTATGATATTCATTACAATATCTATAATTTTTATATTTCACCACATGAGGCATTAGCAATCCCTCATTCATAGAATGTACTCAGATTTTGTGTCCCAAACACAATCCTTTTATTTTGTCCCATGAAAAGTACAATACAATACAATAGTAGAGTTGGAAGGGACCTTGGAGGTAAAAGGAAAAAGCTGAGCTAGTTGCTGCCTCACCGTGGATAACTCTGCTTAACCTCACTGGTGCTCTCCCTCCCCAAGTGTAGTGACTTCCTCCCCAGGCCCCCATTCATTTCTCTCTCTCACACACACACAGCTGGATAAAACTATATAAAAATCTAGCCCAGCTTCACTGATTACAAGTTTGAAAAGGCAACGTGGCTCCACCTGCAATCAAACTACACTTGGGGAGGGAGAGCACAAGCGAGCACTGAGGAGACCACAGGAGGAGGCAGGAAGCCAGGCAAAGAGCCATGCTGTAGTACACACACTTCCCCCCAGCCTCTTTCTTTTGGAAGGCTCGGCTCCCCTCTGGCTTCTCTGCCTCTCCTCTCACCCCAGCCTGCCAGCAGGAGGTGGTGGGTGGGCTTTATTGTGTTCCAGGCATTTCCCACCCAGACAGCAGGCTGCATTTGCAATGGTGGAGGTGTTTGGGAAAGGCAGCAGGGGAATGGGGGGGGGATGGCAGAGGAGCTGCTTTCAAGCCACTGGAAAAGATATCCAATCCAACTTTTGTGTGTGGGGGGGTTGTTTGAGAGTGAGTGAGAGAGGGAAGGGGTAGGAGAGATAGTCCAATCCAACTTCTGTGTGTGTGTGTGTGTCTTTGAGAGAGGGGGAGGAAGGGAGAGAGGAAGGAAGGAGGGGAAGGAGAAGAAAAAGAAAAAGAAAGAAGGAGCAAAGGAGAAAAACAAATGCTGTCGCTTTAAATTGGAACTGAGCATGCCTGGCTGTGGAATTCTGGGAGTTGAAGTCCACAAGTCTAAAAATATTTGAAACCCAGCACTGTGTCAATGCCTCACCAGTCATAAACCTCACCGCACGTCACTGTAATCTAGACATACCCAGTTCCTGCAACCGTTCTTCATATGTTTTAGTCTCCAGTCCCCTAATCATCTTTGTTGCTCTTCTCTGCACTATCTCCAGAGTCTCTACATCGTGGCGACCAGAACTGAATGCAGTATTCCAAGTGTGGCCTTACCAAGGCATTATAAAGTGGTATTAACACTTCACGTGATCTTGATTCCATCCCTCTGTTGATGCAGCCTAGATTGATGCAGCCTAGTACTAAGAACTGAGGCTGCCAAATTTTCTTTACAGGTAGTCCTCGACTTACAACAGGTCACTTAGTGACCATTTAAAGTTACAACAACACTGAAAAAAGTGACACGACCATTTTTCACACTTATGACCCTTGCAGCATCCTCATGGTCATGTGATTAAAATTCAGACACTTGGAACGTTGCAGTGTTCCAGAGTCATATGATCAAACTTTTGTAACCTTGTGACAAGCAAAGTCAATGGAGAAGCTAGATTCACTTAACAACTGTGTTACTAATTTAACCACTGCAATGATTCACTTAACAAATGAAACGAGAAAGATTGTAAAATGGGGCAAAATTCACTTAACAAATATTACTCTTAGCAACATAAATTTCAGGCTCAATTGTGATCCTAAGTCGAAGATTACCTGTAGTAAGATACATTTGAGTTTGATCATTTGGACAGGGTCAGTGTGAATCATATCTCTGTATAATAAAAAAATAATATTTATATTATATTATATTATAAATAAATATATTTATACTATTATATAATATAAATATAATGTATATATAAATAAAGACTAAATATATTTACTACTTGGCTATATTAAATATATATTCATCGAGCCATACATTATGAAACAATATATGAATTGCCCAAAGGTCCATCAGTAGAATCACATGCTGGATTCAGGAAAATTCTGGATAACAAGATGAAGCAGAGGAATTTAAAACAGTTTTCTTCTTTTTCTAGTCTGAATGGATGCCAGTCTGATTCTAAGCTTCCACGGAGCTTAGACATTATTCAAGCATGTTTTGAGAACAGTGTCCTAGAACCTTCAGAATCCCCAACACCAAACTATGCTAGGGCGAATGCAGTGGTGGGTTTCAAATTTTTTTTAGAAACTCTTCCATAGGTGTGGCCTGCTTTGTGAGAGTGGCTTGTCAGCCATGTGACCGGATAGGAGTGGCTTGCCAGCCATGTGACTGGGTGGGCATGGCCAACTTGTAAAATGTGGTGAAACTCACTTAACAACGCTCTTGCTTAGCAACCAAAATGTTGGCTCAGAAATGCTGGCATTTGAAGCATGCAAGTCTTAAAGCTGTCAAGTTACAAGACCCTTGCACCCCTAACCCTTTGGAAAAAAAAACCAGGAGTGTTCAAACTTGACAGCTTTAAGACTTGGGGACTTCAACTCCTGAATTCCTCCTCTCGCTCTTTATCTTGATGATGTGCGGATGGGCGGGAAAAGGGATGTAGAACCGGTTCTAAACAGCACTGTAGATTTGTTGAACCTCTTCTATAGAAGAGGTTAGAACTGGCAGGAACCCACCCCTGAGTGAATAGGTAGAACTAGATAAAATGGTTGAAAAACAAATGGAACTTTTGCTCTGAAATATAGAAAACATATGATTTAATATTCTCATTAACCACAATTTCACTAGAAGAGCTTAGATTATGTGATTTAATATCTATACTTGAAAGTATATGGGCAATACCTGTTAAGTTTAAAATGAGAGGGTTTTAGTTAGTGTCATTGTATAATTTAATCTCACTGGAGAAGAGCCTAATGCTGGGAAAAATTGAGGGCAAAAGAAGAAAGGGACGACGGAGAATGTGGTGGCTGGATGGAGTCACCGAAGCAGTCGGCGTGAGCTTAAATGGACTCCAGAGGATGGTAGAGGACAGGAAGACCTGGAGGAACATTGTCCATGGGGTCATGATGGGTCAGACAGGACTTCGCAACTAACAATAACATAATTTAATCATTAGGTGGTAGGGGGCTTACTTATTTTGCGGTGATATTTTCTGTTGCAGCTCTGTTGTTTAAGAGATTATTGTTGATACTTCAATTTGCCCGCACGCAGTTTGCTGAGTTCATGTCTACTTGATATGTCAGTACCTAGATATAGGAAATTATTTTTATGTTTTATTCTTTAGCAGGAGAAGTGCAATTCTGAAAACTCAGCAAATAATAATTGCTGCTGCCCTCTGTTTCTCCGCCCACTAATTTACCCTGCTTTTTCCATATAGCTTTTAGTAATAAAAGTAACCTCTAAAGGGGTATAAAAGCAGACAACTGTCAGATCAAATGTAAGTTTCAGCTTTGGATTGTAGAGGAAGGTCTTATAGCAAACGAGAGCAATCTACTAGTTTCTGCCAGGAAGCAGTAATGTGTTGTAAAGCTGCTGTCAATTTGGCTACAAATTTAACCATCCCGCTACAATGAACTTGCTTAAGAACAAAATAACTTATTGACTGCTTTTGGTTTTTTTTCCTTTTAAAAGTGGTATGTTTTGATTTGCGACTCCCTAAATGCAAGTATTTCTTCTCATATCATTCACAAAGCACAAAGGTTGCCTGCACATTACATCTTGGAAGCCATAATCTTCGCACATCTCCTGCAATATGTGATAAAGTTAAAAGAAAGGTTGAAAGATTCCTTTCAAGGATAATAATGCTAGATGTAACTGCGGGCCTTCACTTAATGGGGGGTTCTTAGGAAATAATAATAATAATAATAATAATAATAATAATAATAATAATAATAATAATAATAATAATAATAATAATAATAATAATAAATATTTATTTCTTAGCCGCACCCTCTCCCGAAGGACTCGGGGCGGCGTACAACAAAACATAGGAAATAAATATATCGACATACATATAACAAAACATATACCAAGACATATACACGACATATACAAGGAGGAGGTGAACTGATAGATAAAAACAAGTAAAAACACAATGTTTAAAAACCCCTAAATAAATTGAATGTAATTAAAATACCCCAAATAAAAAACCCATCAGGAGCGATATAGTTGGATCAAAGTTGAGCCAGGCCAGCAACTTGAAAAAGGTGGGTCTTGAGCTTTACACGAAAGGAGCGGAGGTCAGAGGTATTCCTAATATCCGGAGGGAGGTCATTCCACAGGGCTGGGCCCGCCACAGAGAAGGCTCTACTCCTAGGCGCCGCCCCTCGACACTGTCTGGTGGACGGCACCTGGAGGAGGCCCTCTCTGTGCGAGCGGATTGGTCGCAGGGATGTATGGGGCAGAATACGATCCCGCAAGTAACTAGGTCCTGAGCCATGGAGCGCTTTAAAGATTGTTATCAAAACCTTGAAACGCACCCGATAGACCACAGGAAGCCAGTGCAGCTCGCGCAGGAACGGTGTCACATGGGAGTACCTAGTACTCCCCATAATTACCCGCGCGGCTGCGTTCTGGACCAACTGTAGCCTCCGGGTGCATTTCAAGGGAAGCCCCATGTAGAGAGCGTTACAGTAGTCCAAGCGAGACGTCACCAGCGCATGAGTGACTGTGCGTAAGGCGTCCCGGTCCAGTAGGGGGCGCAATTGGCGCACCAGGCGAACCTGGTGGAACGCCCCCCTTGCCACGGCTGTCACATGGTCATCCATGGACAGCCGGGCATCCAGGAGGATGCCCAAATTGCGCGCCCGCTCCACGGGGGCAAGTTGAATGCCCCCGATAGCCAATGATGGAATTAATTGGCTGAACCGGGGAGCCGGTACCCACAGCCACTCCGTCTTGGAGGGGTTGAGTTTGAGTCGGTTGTCATCCATCCAGATCCGTACAGCTTCCACACACCGGGACATCACTTCGATGGCCTCGTTGGGGTGGTTCGGGGTGGAAAAGTACAGCTGAGTATCATCAGCGTACAGATGGTATCCCACCCCGAAACCACGGATGATCTCACCCAGCGGCTTCATATATGTGTTGAACAGGAGTGGCGAGAGGACCGACCCCTGTGGCACCCCACAAGTAAGGGGGCGTAGGGTCGACCTCTCCTCCCCTGCCAACACACGCTGCGTCTGGCCAGAAAGGTAGGAGCCGAACCACCGCAAAACGGTGCCCCGGACCCCCAACCGCTCCAGCCGGCGCAGCAGGATACCATGGTCGATGGTATCAAAAGCTGCTGAGAGGTCTAATAGGACCAGGATAGAGGAACAACCTCTATCTCTGGCCCTCCAGAGATCATCCACCAACGCGACCAAGGCCGTCTCCGTGCTGTGACCGGGGCGGAAGCCGGACTGGTGCGGGTCTAGAGAATCATTTTCCTCCAGATGCCGTGGAAACTGGTAGGCCACCACACTCTCTACAACCTTCGCCAAAAAGGGAAGGTTGGAGACAGGACGATAATTGGCCAGCTCCAAAGGATCCAGGGAAGGCTTCTTGAGCAAGGGTCTCACCACCGCCTCTTTCAAGGCGGCCGGGAGAGACCCCTCGCTCAGCGAAGCGTTCACTAGGTCCAGGAGTCAGTCTCGTGTAACCTCCCAGGATGCCAGTACAAGCCAGGAGGGGCACGGGTCCAATAAACATGTGGTGGGTCGCAGTCGTCCACGCATTCTGTCCAAATCCTTGATGGCAACCAAGTCAAACTCCTCCCAGGTCGATTCCTCAAGACTCGCCACGGACGTCTCCATTGGACCACTAACAGGGACCCAATCCTTCCGGATTTGAGCGATTTTATCCTGCAGATATTTCCCAAATTCCTCTGCTCTGCCCTGTAGAGGGGCCTCCCGCGGCCTCTGAAACAAGAGGGAGCGGGACACCCGAAACAGGGCAGCAGGGCGGTTCTCTGCGGATGCAATGAGAGTGGCACAATATTGGCGTTTGGCCACTCTCAATGCCACAAGGTACGTCCTTAAATGGGCTCGTGCCTGTGTTCGATCAAGTTCGGAACGAGAGGATCTCCAACGACTCTCTAGACGTCTCTTGCGGCATTTCATCACCCTCAGCTCCTCGGTAAACCAAGGGGCCAGGGTGGATCGTTGCCGCCGGAGAGGCCGCAAAGGCGCCACCCGGTTCAAGGCCCCGGTAGTCGCATTATTCCACGCGACCACCAGGTCCTCTACCCGGGGGCGGGTCAAGGTTACAGGAGGTGGCCCAAGCTCCGTCTGGAACCTATCTGGTTCCATCAGGCGCCTGGGGCGGAACCATCTAGTGCTTTCCGGTTCCGCCTCCCCGCAGCGGGAGGTAGCACCAGGGAAGTCAAGACGAAGGAGTGAGTGATCTGACCATGACAGGGGAGTGATGGTTAAGTCCCCTCCTCCCAGATCACTCAACCACTGGCCAGAGACAAAAACGAGGTCCAGAGTGTGTCCTCCCTCGTGTGTCGGGCCCTGAATCATTTGAGTCAGGTCCATGGCTGTCATGGAAGCCATGAACTCCCGAACCCCCTCTGATGCTTCTCCCATCGATGGCAGGTTAAAATCCCCCATCACTAAAAGTTTGGGGGTCTCGACCACCACCGATGCGATCAGCTCGAGGAGTTCAGGCAGGGCCGCTGATGTATAGCGAGGAGCCAGGTATACTATCAGCAGGCCCAACTGTCTCCCAGGGCCCCATTTCACAACAAGGGATTCACATCTGGACGTCTGTGGCACAGTAGACTCCCTCGGCTCTAAGTCCTCCCGAATAATTACTGCCACCCCACCGCCCCTTCCCTGGGCCCGGGGCTGGTGAAATGCTCGGTAGCCTGGTGGGCACATTTCCACGAGAGGAAGACCTCCCTCGTGGCCCAACCAGGTCTCCGTTATTCCCGCGAGGTCCGGCTCCCCCTCTAAAATTAGATCGTGAATGAGGGGGGCCTTGTTAACAACGGACCTCGCATTGCATAACAACAGCCTCAGGCCCTGGGTCTGTAACTCTTGACCACCTAGACCGCGGGGATTGGTACAAGCAACCGGGTGTAACCAGCAACCACGGTCTCCCAACCGACTATAAGTTCTTAATCTGTCCTCGTATCTGCCCCTCCCTGCGACCGTTGGAATTAAAGAGCCCTGTATAGGAATGAGGTCCAACAATGGTTTGAAAAGGACCTATAACTATGGATTGTATCTATTCTTGTAGAAAGGTCTAGGTCAAATCTCTAGCATTTCCAATATGAAGGGCTTCAGGTGATGAGTTCAATATGACCTACTTTTAGCAGACCTACTTTTAGATACACACACACACACACACACAATTTGTTAGGTCAATGGAGCTCAGTTACTGCTTTCTCCTGCATCCTGAACATTGCTATCCATCGTTCCTGGTTCTGCCAGACAATGGACTTCTGTTCACTTTTCCCTCCTCACCTAAAATCAGGAGTGTCAAACTCGCGGTCGCAGGCTGGATGCATTATGTGCTGGCCATGCCCACATCTGGTTTAGTGAAGGGGGGAAAAGTCATGATACTATGTGATGACACCGTGAGGACACCCCTACCTTAAAGGGATGCTAAAGAAAACGCTGCCTCGGAAACAACCTTACTCTATATTTAAAATCCAGTTTTGTTTTCTAATCATAAAAGAAGACCATTATTTCAAAAACACCAGTGACTAGATATACATGTTTCTGGTTGCAAATTTGGGAGTGTGGAACTCACCCAGAATTTATATAATCTCTTCAAATAAAAAGAAAAACAAGTATTTCAACCATGGAAGAAGGGGAGAGGAGGAGAAAAGGGGAAAAACAGAATTCTCATTTTGCAATCTACCATCATCTAGTAAAGACTCCAGTAAAAATTAATAGCTAATGATGTTTAATGTATTTGGTAGTGAACAACTTTGTAGGTGTAGCTATTCCAAAATATTATTCATGAAATGATAAGGATTATGTTTTATTTGTATTGTGTTGTATTTTTTCCTGTTTAATTTATTTCAAAGTAATCCATAGTTCTATTAAAAAAATTTCTGTTAGCCAATACAGCTGAATGGGAAACATAAAATTGTTAAAAGTAGTAGTAGAGAAACAATCTTTTCACTTTGAAGATCTGAAAGGATTCTTTAGTCTCTTCCTTGATTCTTTAATTTATTCTAATAGTTTATAAGGACATACTGCCTTAGAGTTTATTTTCCCTTTGTATGATATTAGCCAGTGTAATTTCAAATAATCCAAGATTTAGTTCATAGTTACATCAAGCATAATCAAACAAACAATGGAAGATTATTCCATGGCATTGTCATACTTTCAGCCTGGATCTGCAAAATTTCCTGCTACTGAAATAATTTTTACTTGGGCTTAATGGTCTAATGGGGATGTTCCACTCTTTTCAATTCTCATATAAAATGTGTAAACTTTCATCCTCATTTTTAAAAAATCAGACTTATTTTTGGAAAGTTCAGCTTTGTATGTAAAACATAAAATTTGTTTCCAAATAGCCTAATCAGCTGTTTTATTTCTTAATGTCCTTTTATGAATCAGAGGGCAATTAGAAATCCATTTCTTAGTAGACATAATTCTGTATTCTACTTGGGTTGCATGACTAAAGAGTTTGGGTAATAGTCCTTGCTTGTATGAAAGCTTTAGCTGTAAATCAATATGTTGCAGCTTATTTATTACTGCAATTACTAGACAGCGGGAGAAACATGATTGGAAGTGGATTCCGGTAAAAGATTCAAACTGAGAAAAGAAACTTCTACTATGGTGGGACCTGCTTAAAAAGCTAGCTGTGACCTTCAAATCACTAAATGATTTGTGCTTCTTACTATATTGTTAATATAATTTCCGCAGCAGCACACAATAAGACCTATACAAAGTGAACATTAAACATACAAAACAATTGCATAACATGCATTTTAATAACTGTTCATTTATTCTGTTTAATTTTAGAGACTTTAAAAATGATCAAGACCTCGGTTCAATTTTTTTCAAACCCTGAACTTCATTGAGTAATGTGAAACTAATGATTTTTATCTGATATATTGGGGGCCGTGGTGGCTCATGTGGTAATGATGCTGGGCCTGCACACCACTAAGGTCGGTGGCTCAATTCACATGAGTGAATAAACCACAAAGGGACAACTAAGGAGTCTCTCCCTATTGCTTACTGGCATTCAGGTGTCCTGCCGGTAAAGATAACACTGCCCAAAAAATTCCTTTCATACAAGCATCCTTGGTTATCCCTGGCTAACACGTGCCATACGCTAAAAAAAAAAACCCAAACCATGATATATTAATTATTAATAGCCATGTTTTAATAGTAAATGTTTCTGGTATCCCTAAATTTACCTGATACTGTGTGTAAATTTCTGACACACATTGAATATAGTCATAAAGGAGCTTGTTTGATTAGAGCATATAAATTAAAGCCATTATCTTTTCTATACCATGGTGTTACATTTAGCATGTTGTATCCCCACCTAGCAGTTTGAAAACATGCAAATGTAAGTAGATAAATAGGTATCACTTTGGTGGGAAGACAACAGCATTCTGTGTGCCTTGGTGTATGGTCCTGCTGGTCACATGAGCACAGAAATGTCTTCAGACAACTATGACTCTCTCAGCTAAGAAACAGAGATGACCACTGCCCCCTAGAGTTGGACACATTTCCACAGAGGGAAGCCTTTACAGTGGTGGGATTTAAATTTTTTTACTACCGGTTCTGTGGGTGTGGCTTGGTGGGTGTGGCATGGCTTGGTGGGCATGGCAGGGGAAGGATACTGTAAAATCTCCATTCCCTCCCCACTCAAGGGGAAGGTTACTCCAAAATCCCCATACCCTCCCGATCAGCTGGGACTCGGGAGGCAGAGAATAGATGGAGTAGCCGAGTCAGAGATGGTCTTTACAGGTTCTCCAAACTACTCAAAATTTCCGCTACCAGTTTTCCAGAACTGGTCAGAACCTGCTGAATACCACCTCTGAGCCTTTATCTTTCCTTTTATGAACACAGCTGTGTTTTATTTAATAAATCAAGTACAGTATATGATATTTAGTCAGAATGTAAAAAGATAAAATTGGCTGAGTTATTGCTGATCAAAGGAATATAGAATACATGAGGATCAATGGCTATTAGATGGCAGTGCAACTGCCTGAAAACCATCTGCAGGAAGACTAGTGGACTTTTTTGTGCAACTGGTTGACCACTGCATGAACAGCCTGCTCATCTAAGGGGGTAATGAATGAGATGTAACAATGGCAAGGGCTCCATTCCTTGTGGCAAGAGGCTTTCATTCCTTTCATTTATGCAAAGAGAAATGATCCAACTCATACTAAGTCACATATCTATTGAATGTAGTGTAGCTCTAACCCTCGTAAGGGCTGCTGGAGTCTTGGTTCTCCTGGCCCTCTTCGTATGGCTGCCAGTCCAACCTGGTCCCTCTCTGATGCACTTCTACTTGCTAGGGTCACATGATGGGGGGGTGGTCAGCCTCCTCTCAGCAAGCAGGTCACGGATGGGGTGGTATTCAGGTGGCTGGTTGGAGCTTCTTCCTCTTTCTCTATCTCTTGAACTGCCTGCTGGGCTCTCCTTCCGCAGCCTCTGCTCCTTCGTTGTTTCCTTTGCTTGCCTCCTTTCACTCAAACTCTTCTCTCCCTCAGGCTTGGCCCACAGAAGCCTCTGCTATACCCTATTCCGTTATCTCCCCTTTTTCCCTTGGTCTCACCTCCTCTCTCCCTGGTTCCTGTTCCTTTTTCCCCCTTTCCTTTTTATCTCCTTTCCCCCTCTCCTTCCTTCTCTTGCCTTCTCTTGCCTCCCCTGTGTCCTCCTCTTCCTCCCAACCCCCCCCCCCCGCTACAGTAGATTATACTGTTTTATGAATACATACAATTAAAGAGATCAAATTGCCTTTTAACTGATCTAATGCATCTTGATGAGACTGGATTTGCCTCAAAGAAATATATGAAGGATAATATCCAAAATATTAAATTACTATCAACAAGATAAAATAAAAAAAACCCTAGGTTTTCTCACCTGGGGACAAAGCTAATATGCTAGTAAATTGATTTTTATCCTGAAAATATAAAAAGGAAACAAGCCAAGGTTTCCTTCCTCTTCCCTTCTCTATTTTATTGGCATTAGAACCATTGGCAAAAAATATTTGAAAAGAAAGTAATTTTTCAGAAGTTACATTGGCAAAAAAATATGCTTATTTAATTATATAAAAATAATGCATAATGCATACATGTGTGCCAATAATGAAATAACTGCAAGAAAATAACCAATTTCAAAGAGCACCCAAGACCCCACAGATCAACCCTGAGCTACAGATATTCTCTTCTCTTGATATCTTGGAATCTGAAGCACAAAATCTCAAATGAAAGCTTCTGTAAAACATGCTATTTGGTCAATGCAATTATAACATATGACAAAGCATTCAGCAAACATTAATTACTACATTACCTTGCACAATTTCTGATATACTGGTTCTGAATCAAATTCCATGGAGCAGGAAGCCAATCAAGGCATATGCAGACAGTGTAATGCAGCTATACTTTAAAAGCTAACCTTTCTTTTTCCTGAAGAAAAAAGTTCAAGTTATATTAAGTTGTTAATATTCAGACAGTGTGCCATGGAGAATATTTCCTTAGAAAATACATACTTACTCTTTCACTGCAACACTCATTTTTATTCCCAACTCCAATTAAAAGTAATTGCTTGAATAGAAAAGGTACTGCAGGTCATATCACATATAGCTGAAGCAGCTAAATGTAAAAGTCATCCATTTCTACTGCATCAAGCAAAGCAGAAAAGGCTGGATCTAGAAAAGCCATAAACCATGATTAATATACAATAATGATTGGCTTTGCCCAATATGAGCCAAAACTAAACACATCCCTATTAATTTAGTTTGATTTGTGAGCTTAATTTCTGAGTCTAAATGTTTGGTGATGATAAATGCCTAGCAAGATTTCCCCCACTTTTTTATTACATGCGTGCACAAGCTATATGTGTTAAAATTAATTAAAACATGGCTATATTCTTCACTTGTGGAATTGATAAGTCAAACAATACTGGTACAATGTAGAATGATAAGAAGATAATGGCAGATAAACACAATAGTAACAGTTCAAAAGACCTGGAAGAATAAACTGCCAAGCAATATTATGTATTGTGTTTTGGTTCATTTTTATTTTGTTTCTGAGGTCAGTGGTGTATTAACCATTAAGCAGACTAAGCATGTGCTTAGGGCACCAGGCCCAAGGGGGCACCACAAAGTTGAGAAAGAAAAACCCCCAATGAAGATTTGCAAAGTATGTATAAAGTAGGAGGGCACCAAGATTTGTCAGTGCTTAGAGCACCAGTGAGACGTAATCTGCCACTGTCTGATTAAATCTGGTAGATTAAATCTGATGGTTATAATATGCCTTGACAGTAATTCTGGCTTGGAAAGAACTTTCTCTAGAGTGTAGAACATTGATGGATCATTCTTCTTTATAATTGTCTACAGAAGAGACAACTGGAAAAGACATTCCCATCACAACTATTAGTTATAGGTGTTTTTTTTTAATGAAAGCCATAACTACTGAAAGAGGTGATAATATCTGAGTATAAAAGTAAAGTAACACAAAGAGTGCTTGCAAATAAGCAGAAAGTATTTAAAATTGCAGCTTTGCATCAAAGAATAATAATATCTGCATTTGGAACATATAGACAACAGTTCACATAAATGCAAGATTCTCTGGGTACATTTACAATCTCTAAAACTTTCTGTTGAATAGATGACTAACCACAATTATACATCTTAATGTTGCACAACCTTTTTAGTTATTTATTTACAATCCAAGATTAATATGCAAAATTTAAAATAGAGACACTATTAATACATATCCGCTCCTTACTTAATCAAGGAACTGTGGAAGACCCCTTGCAGGGTAGGGCTGAAGAATTTGTTCAGTATCTGCAGGATAAAATCGCTCAGAATCCGGACAGGCTTGGACTCTGACTGGGTAGATTCGGGCGAGCCAACGGGGATGAATCCTGAGGAGACTATCTGGGATGGGTTTGACCCTGTGACCCCCGAAGGCATGGACAGGATTATGGGGAGACTCAGTGCTGCCACTTGTGTGCTGGACCCGTGTCCCTCTTGGTTAGTTTCGGCTTCCCAGGAGGTGACACGATGCTGGCTCCAGGCGATTACCAACGCTTCATTGAGAGAGGGGTTCTTTCCCACCGCCTTGAAGGAGGCGGTGGTGAGGCCCCTCCTCAAGAAGCCTTCCCTGGACCCAGCTTCTTTAGCCAACTATCGTCTGGTCTCCAACCTTCGCTTTGTAGCGAAGGTTGTCGAGAGTGTGGTAGCATGTCAGCTTCCCCAGTACCTGGATGAAGCTGTCTACCTGGATCCGTTTCAGTCAGGTTTCAGGCCCGGGTACAGCACGGAGATGGCATTGGTCATGTTGGCCGATGATCTCTGGCGGGCCCAGGACAGGGGCTGTTCCTCTGGCTATTAGACCTCTCGGCGGCTTTCAATACCATCGACCATGGTATCCTACTGCGACAACTCAGGGGGTTGGGAGTGGGGGGCACCGTTTTATGGTGGTTCTCCTCCTACCTGTCGGATCGGTCGCAGTTTGTGTTGACTGGAGGGCAGAGATCGACCCCCAGGCGCGTCACTTGTGGGGTGCCCCAGGGGTCAGTTCTCTCACCCCTCCTGTTCAACATATACATGAAACCGCTGGGCGACATCATCCATGGTTTTGGGGTACGGTATCATCAATATGCTGATGATACCCAACTTTTCATCTCTACCCCAAACCACCCAAACGATGCCCTCGACGTGATGTCCCGATGCCTGGAGGCTGTGCGGATCTGGATGGGGAGGAACAGACTCAAGCTCAATCCCTCCAAGACTGAGTGGCTGTGGTTCCCGTCATCCCGATTTGTACATCTTGTTCCATCTTTGAGGATAGGGGGAGAAATTTTAGCCCCCTCAGAGAAGGCTCGCAACCTGGGAGTCCTCCTGGATATGCGGCTTAGTTTAGAAGAACACCTGATGGCCGTGACCAGGGGGGGCTTTTACCAGGTTCGCCTGGTACGCCACTTGCGCCCCTTCCTGGATCGGGATGCTCTGTGCACAGTAACTCATGCCCTCGTCCTTTCTCGCCTGGACTACTGCAATGCTCTCTACATGGGGCTGCCCTTGAAGAGCACCCGGAGGCTTCAGCTGGTCCAGAATGCGGCCGCGGGTTGTCACCTAGGTGCTCCCATGTCACACCCCTTTTAGACGGCCTGCACTGGTTGCCGGTTGTTGTTTTCCGGGTGCGATTCAAGGTATTAATTATGACCTTTAAAGCGCTCCATGGCTTAGGCCCAGGGTACCTGCGAGACCACCTACTGCCACCAGTGGCCTCCCACCGTCCAGTACGATCCCACAGAGTTGGTCTCCTCAGGGTGCCGTCGGCCAAGCAGTGTCGGCTGGTGACCCCCAGGGGGAGAGCCTTCTCTGTGGGAGTGCCTTCCCTCTGGAATGAGCTGCCCCCAGAGCTTCGCATAATCCCTGACCTCCGGTCCTTCCGACGCGCCCTAAAAAGTTGGCTTTTCCAGCAAGCCGGCCTGGCCTGTTAATATTAATTTTAATTTTAATTTATTTTAAATGTATTGTTTCTTTTTTAAAAAAAATCGGTTTGGTCTTTTTGGAAATGGGTTTAATCTTTTTTTTAACTTTTGTGATGTGTGTTTTTAATGTTGTATGCCGCCCTGAGTCCTTTTGGAGAAGGGTGGCATATAAATCCAAATAAACCTGAAACCTGAATACATATGTGTATTACACACACACACACACACACACACACACACACACACAGAGTATATTTTATTTCTCATCCAAGAAGCTTCTTCAGCTCTTGTTTTCAAGAGCTCTTCTACAAGAGCTCTTCTTCATGAGTTACAGAAACTTCTTGGATGAGAAATGAAATATCTTCAAAGAAAAACCAAAAAGTCCAGTTGCCTCTTGAAAAATCACCTTTGGGATAATTACCCAATTCTCTAAATTGTGTACTGTACATTGTTTGAATAATTCTTTCCTGAGTTTGCCCTGAAACCACTGGGTACTGGTATGGCTAGTCATATTTTGCCAACAAAATGTACAGGTAACAATATTGTCTCCAAGCTTTAAAGACATCTTAATAGGCACACTCACATTAAGATCAGTGGGGATCAGTGGTGCTTATTTCAGCAATATACAGCAGTGCTATTTAGACACTGAACTGGGATAGCTGATAAAGCTGACGAGAGAAATAGAAAGAAGGGAAAAAGAGCAGCAATTGCTCAAGCCCTACATATAGCTGTATAAACATTAATCCAATGCAATATGGAATGAATTCTATTATTGTTGGGAAATAAACAGTAATCAATATGTGATTATTATAAAGATTAGTTATTTTTCATTTCTCAGTACAAGTACAAACAAGGCTCAGTGACATTTTATGAAGCCTAGTTTGAATGTTTAAATTTCATTCTTGCTGCAAATGCCTTTTTATTACATTGATGGCTATATTCGTTTGTATTATTTTATAGTACATTTGTTTCATTTGCATATTGAATCTCGCCTCTTTGGGAGGGGGTGCTGAAAAGCAAGATACACATACAAATACAATTAAACAGCTGTCTTTAAAAACAAAACAAAAGAAAGGTCGGTTCTGTAAGCACCTTTCAAGGCTACTGCTATGAATCTGTTTCCTAAGAAATATGACCAAAGAACAACAGAGACATGGAAGAAAATAAAGGTGGAACATCCTATGTTTCTCAATGCATGAAGAAGACAAAGAAAGGCATTGCTCTTGCTGGATTGTAACCTGTCATCTTCTCTGCATAAGTGCGTGCGCGTGCGTGCGTGCGTGTGTGTATAAAGGTGTCATTTCAGTCTTGCCAGTCACTCTTGCATGCTCTTCAGACAGCTCTATTTTTAGCTCTTTCTTTCTTTCTTTCTTTCTTCTTTCTTTCTTTCTTTCTTTCTTTCTTTCTTTCTTTCTTTCTTTCTTTCTTTCTTTCTTTCTTTCTCTTCCTTCTGGCTCTGCCTGGATTCAACTTTCTCAGATCAAGTCAATTTTATCAATTGTCCACTTATCTTCATAAAACACATGCTCTTCTAGTGTAAACATCCATTGTTTTGCTGGCTCAGATTAGATTCTGCCTGGTGGTATGGGAGGACAACTCTAGAGCAAAGAAAGAGAAAAACAAAAGACAGGTGCATAGACATTTTACAGAATTTAAATCACCACCATAGAGGAAAAAGAATAACTAGGAAAGTTTCTATGGAAGATCAGTGAATGAATCCAGAGCTTATCAGTGCAAGAATGCTTATATTACATCATTAAGTGTTTTCTGATTAGCCACTATCCATGACTAATTTTATTCCCCTGTCCAATGTACTATTTTCTTCTTTAATAATTAATTCTCCCATTCCAACTGACATCTTTGCAAATGGATTCAATTGTTTTTAATGCCATACTTAATGCTTTTTTTTTGAAGACACATATGTGCTATAATATACATGTACTATGTTAAAGATTAACTGGAAGTCAAAAATCCAGACATCTGTGTATGGGAGTTAATAATGCTGATCCATCTTATAGTTTGTATATATGGATTGTAAAGATAATACAAAGAAATCTCTCAAAACAGATGTACAAATAATCTTTGATAAAAGTCCTTTTTTTTTCCAGATCATAAAAATTAACAATTATATGTAGATTTTCCTTTTATTATCTAAAAATAAAAACCAATGAATCATCTCATTTTTCAAAGCCTTCAGTATCAGATACTATGTATAGAAAATCTCAGGGCAAATGAAGGTATCACAATTCATGACATAAAATGGTGACTTGTGTCAGAAACTGCAAATAATAAGGTTGGAGTATGTGTCCTGACATCCCTGTGCACATATCACCATTATGGTCTAATCTTGGTTTGCTAAGCAAACCAATCGGCAAGCATCCTTATACCTTGGCCTATTGTAGACTATGATTTAGGCAATATACATAGCAAATTTGTAAAGATACCATGGTCTCACATTAAGAAGTCTTAGCATGCAGGTCTGAATTTGGTAGCCATCTGCTATTTTAGTGGGATCCTTTAATTTTTTCCCCCTTAACCTTTTAAGGCTCCGGAAGCTTCAGGGAAGCGTCCTGAAGGTCTCTGAAGCCTTCGGAGCGCTCAAAACGACCTTCCAAGCAAACCGGAAGTCCCGGTTTGCTTGGAGGGTCGTTTTGACTGCTCCGGAGGCTTCAGGGAAGCCTCGCGAAGGTCCCTGAAGCCTTCGGAGGGCTTCCGCGGGGGTGGGGGAGGCTGTTTTTGCCCTCGCCAGGCTCCTATAAAGCCTCTGGAGCTTGGGGAGGGTGAAAAAAGCATGCAAAAAATGGGAGGGTCACGCCTGTAGTGTGCGCATGCGCACTGGAGGGGTCGTGCATTGCATTATGAGTACAGCGCACCCACACACAACCCCACTGCACTCCCACTTATGGCACTCAAGCCAAAAAAGGTTCGCCATCGCTGCTTGAAGCTTTTAAAAATACCTTTGCAGCAGTTTGGCTGGAATTGCTTTTTTTCTTATGTATTTGTTTCATTTTTATTGTAAGTGCTCCAGGGTCAATGTGTACGGTGCTGTCTGCAGCCATAAAATATTCAGCAAGCGTGTTCCTTAGACACTAAAAGGTTGCCCATCCCAGTTATATAGCTACCAGTATTTCTTCAGTTCTTGTTGGCCAGTAGCTGTATTTTCAAACATCATTCAAGTAATGTTCCTCAACCTTGGCAAATTTAAGATGGATGGAATCCATCCATCTTAATATTGCCAAAGTTAAGAAACTCTGAAGTAAAGCACATATCTATGAATTACTCAGTGGTTCTTTAGATTAAGTAGAATCACATTCAAATCCTACCAAAAAAATATCTTGTTTTAGGTCAGTATTATCAATTATCTTCATCTGGGGAGAGGAAAGCATAGTATAATTTCAAAGATAATTTTTTCTTGCTTTGACTATTTAATCTATTCATCTGGCAAGAGAAAAAGGATGTTGTCTTTTTCTTATTAATTCCACTTTGTTTCCACCCTCAATAGACCACATTACCATCAGTTCATTCACATGCACTTTTTGCTCTACCTACAAAGCATACGGAAAATAGCAAGCCCCATCCTAGCACTAGTCTGGCAGCCAGAGATACGAAAAGCAAAAAGAATCCCCTGTTAACTGGTGCGTGTACGGTTTCCTCTTTTTTCTCGGTACTTACCTTTGCCAATGTCACCGACCAAGCTTTCTGCATAAAAGCAGCTGCCACAAGTTAATGGTGGCATGGTGAATTGCCAATGTAGGACAAAAATCCATTTTGCATAGAAATGTAGAAATGCACTAGGCAAACAAGAGAGCGATTGAAATATTTATGGCTTCTGGTATAAATTATTCATCCTGTAACATATGGGCGGGTGAGATTGTGAAGTCAGCAAAGAGTGAACAGCAAACAGAAGGAAAATGTAGTGGCTCAACCATTGTTCACCATATAACCACTGAACTTAGGTTTTGTTTTTTAATAACTACTTTAGACCCCCTCCTTTGAGGAAGGAAAAACAAATGCTAAAAGTCCATAGTAATTGCCTGGCAATAATTATAAAAGGTTATTTTAAAATGCTATCAAGTAGGCTTCAAACTTTCCTTGTTGTGGCAAAAACTGTCCCTGGATTAGAATAATGCCTCCTAGCCCATTAGGGAAGAAGAATCTCCTTTTGCCCCTGAAACTTGACAAAATTGCACAGCCAAATTATCAAAATTTGGATGCATGATGTGAAGACCTAATTCTCTTGTGAACTGTATATAATGCAGAGAGAGAGAGAGAGACAGAAAGAGAGAGATAGAGTCAGAAACACAGAGAGACAGAGACAGAGAGAAGAAAGAGAAAACATCCAGCAGTTAGGTGGATGAGGTCTACTAGAGCTGTGATGGATGCCTTATTAAAAAAAAAAGTCATGAGCCGGGTTGAGGATACACCAGCTTGGAAAAGATATAGTATACAGTATATACTATATACAGTAGTTATCAAGAATCACCATTGATTTGATGCAGCCAATCAATCGACTGATCATTTAATACCACATTATCAAAAACATAATCCTGTTTATTAAATCCATTGCTTTACTCCTAAAGTATTTATTCCAACCAAGTCAATTGTTTCTGGTTAATAGTAAAAATAATCCCTAAGTAAAAATTCAACTTTCTTGAACCAACACAAAAAAATAACGGGTTATTATCAATTTAACTGCCTGTTTAAAAGAAGAATCTTCAAAGTTTTTTTGCAATGATGCATAATCTAACAAAATTATTATGTACATTTGCATGATTATCTCTGCATTCATACATGACCCATTCTTAACATGCCATTTGGGGATTAACAGTAGCCAAAAGCAAATGACCTTACAATCTTCAGCATTTCAGGGAATGTGAAGTTAAAGTGAACCAACTCAACCTGTCATTCAGGGAACATTTTCTATTTTAAATATAATCAGACCAAATGAATAGTAGCACTGCAACTCTTTGCTTCTTACTTATATAATCAATGGAAGAGAAAAGTTTGTGTTAAGCAATAACCAAAAACCTGGAAGGTAATTTGTTTAAAAAGCCAGCATCAAGGTCCATTTGCAAGTGCAGTACAGATCAGTGTGATTCTTTGACTGTAATTCTGTCAAGTTAATTCATTCTTTTCAGGTTGACTTCTCTTGCCAGTTTTCCGTTGTGCAGACATCCTCCCGTAGGCAAAATGAGCTTTCTGCAGGATTTGCAATTTACCAAAGTATTTGTAGGGGAGGAATTTGCATGATTGTCCCTGTGAATTTTTTTTTTTTTTTAGAATGTTCTGAAGATTTTCTTTGGTTCACTAATCTGCCAGATACAGAAATCATCCCTACTTCCACTTCAACAATAGTTACTAATTTAGCAACTGATGAATTTGAGCCTATTCAATTTTATGTTAGAAAAAAAAATCAAGCCTTACATATCCAGCAGCATGAATCTGAAGCAGGAGAATAAAAAGATCCATCAGGATCTATAACCTTTTCCACTTCCTGCAGGCAGTTACATATTAAATGCAACCGTCTGCAGGAGAAAAGCTTTTACTGGTCAGCTTGCACGCGCATTGACTTCCCTATGAGAGGATTCTGACAGTGCAGCAAATACAAAATGCAAATCAGATTGCACAGTTCTGGATGATGAACAACTATCTGTATCTGGAGACATTCTAGCACATTTTACAGCTGCGGTAGGATATCTAGGAGTACAATAGAGTAGCCAAGGCCAAGCTGTATATAAGCGTTTCTCAAACTTGACAACTTTAAGATATGTGGACTTCAGCTCCTAGAACTCCCCAGGATCTGCTGGGTGGGTAATTGTGAGAATTGAAGTCTACACACTTAAAGTTGCCAATTTTGAAAAAGGCTAATATATTGTGGGAAGCCACCCTCCTCCTAGAAGAAATATTTTGAGGTATATTTTTAAAAAGGCAGGATATTATATTTCCCTAAATGAGAAATGTTTTTTATAGGCAGGAAGCAGACTCAGATTTTCTTAATAGCCCCCAGCAGATATTTTGTGCCCATTAAGAAAGATTGGGCCAGCCTATTCAGAAACCAGCCCCTGTCTCCCTGCAGAAACTAAGGAAATGCATTTTAGAAATGCAGATTTGGTAATCCGTTCAAGGCAGGATATTTTGAAACAAAGGCAGAATGGTAGGATTAGAAGCAGTCAGAGCAGTCCAAAGCACCTTCATTGCACCACCCCCAGAGCAGTCCAAACTTCAACCAAATTGGCTCAGACAAGCACCTAGGATCTGGATTTACTCTTTTGCCTATAGAGCCAGCTATGACCCAAGATAACCCCTACATGACCCCATAGGAAACTTACAATAACCAATACAATGTTAGAGGACATGTTCGTGCACAGGAACAGGAAGCTCAAATACAAAGCCCAAAGAATGTATAAAACACCCACAGTCTCAACTCCATTTTGTCAGCTGCACCAGAACCACAAACCCTGGGGGTTCTGTTCATCATTAAACCATCTTTCCAATCAGCCTCCATGTTTCCAGTGTCTTTCTCCCAGTTTTGGACTGAACCATATTTCTTCCAACAATACATTTTCAGATAGTGTTAGAAACCTAACCCTATCTGTAATGCTCACAAACTTCCACCACCACCTCTCCACCCAAAAAAAATATTGTAGACCTGACTGCAAAAGTTGTGTCAAAGAAAAATGTCCAAATCTCTTTCCAAAATATCTGAATCCATAAAGAAAATCCACACACATTTCATGCCCCACCCTGTATGGTGACTTTGGGTCTTCTAAAATAAGAAAGTTCAGTGTGATCCTGGCGAACAACATATTATTCTCCATCAGTTGTATCCTGATTGTGATTCTAAACATTTCAAATTGTGCCAGCGAGACAAATAAAACATTTCAAATATTTCCCAGTTTTATTTCCATTGTTCCTAACATGACACAAAGAAAATTACAGTGGTACCTTGGTACTCATAATTAATATGTACCAAAAACAATAAGTACCAAACAATTTTTTCCGTATGGAATAATGTAGTGAGTCACAAGGCAGTCGACACTGACAGGTTCTAGCTTGTGCAAGCAAGTACCAAGTAAACAATGGATATTGGGGCAAAATTGTCATGTCAAAATGTATTGATTACAAAATTTGATGAGTTTCAAAGCAGTTGAATACTAAGGCACCACTGTAATTTTCTTTGTCGCATGCTACTATCCTGTTTCCCTGAAAATAAGACCTTCCCGGATAATAAGCCCAATCGAGCTTTTGAGAGCATGTGCTAAAATAATCCCTCCCCCAAAAATAAGCCCTCCCCCAAAATATTGCAACACAGCAACCGCCATAAAGTGACCACGCTCATCGCCTCCTGCAGCTCAAAAAAAATAAGACCTCCCCAAAAATAAGGCCAAGTGCTTATTTCAGGGGTCAAAAGAAAATAAGACCCTGTCTTATTTTCGGGGAGACACGGTATACTACCCACTATAAATACATGCAGAAACAGACAATATATATTCCCACCGCCCAAAATCAGAAACCATAGTCAGCTGAGAGCAAAAAACCCACAATAATGTGAGCTCTTTCTCATACTCCAACAGGTCAGCCAAAATAGGCATGCTGCAAGTCCTATTGGCTAAGAACTGCTGGTTGGCGAGACCTTTTCTATTGTGATACGCTATTGGATATCTATTGGAACTCTCTTCTTCCAGAGATTAGGAAAGTGCTAACCCTGCTGGCTTTTCATAAGTCCTTAAAGACCTGGTTCTGTGTCTGGGCATGGAACCAGGGGTGTGTGCAGGGATCCATTTCTTGGTTATACTAACAATTATATAGTATGGTTTATTCTTGGATACTATGTGTTTTAATTTCTGCATTATTGTAATTGCTTTTATTTTATGTTTAATTTTGTTCACCCTCCCATGATACCTGTTGACAGGAATGACTACGCAAATTGAACAATTAAATAAATAATTCTGCACTTCATACTTAATCAGAGTTTGGCACATACAGCTAGGAAGAATATTTGGGAAGATACAGCATCAATTTTGGGTAAACTAAATTTATTCTAATCCAGTTCTGAGCCTTGGATTAAATTTAACTCTTTATTGTTTAAAAAGTATAACTACAGCAATTATGGTTTAAAATTGGTTGATCTAGTCCTAATGGTAACCACTGTTATTTGTCTAAAGGCATGAAAAACTATGTCCCAAACTCTGGTAGGTTTCAATTTATTTTGCTACTAGTTTGCTTGTGCACATGCGCAGAAGCATCTGGGTGGTGGTGCAGCCTCCTGCTGCTGCCACTACTGGTTCGCCCAATCCAGGACAAACCAGCAGAAACCCACCTCCAGTGTTTTTCCCAAAAGGCAACTGGACTTTGAAAATGTTTCACTTTTCATCCAAGAAGCTTCTTCATGACTGAAAAAGCTCTTTCAATGAGAAGCAAAATGTTTTCAAAGAAAACACCAAAAGAGTCCAGTTGCCTTTTGGAGAAAGAAATATCTTTGGAACAACCATAACCTAGATGACAGGTATCGCACTCGCCACGTCACATTGCCATCATGTGACGTTTTGCAACATTTCCCCCTTTTGCGAATCTGGGATGGACATGGCCTGCGCGTGAGGCATCTGGCCCACACGCCACATGTTTGACACCTCTGACCTACATCATTTAGAATCCCTATAGACATGAAGAACTATGGTTAATCAAAGTGAAAATAAAAACTGGGTATATGGGAGTAAATATGGAATCTTAAAAGCCTAAACCAGTGATGGCGAACCTATGGCACGCATGCCACAGGTGGCACATGGAGCCATTTGTCAGGGCACGTGAGGCACTGCCCTGTCAGCTGGCCAGCGCACATGCATGCGCTGGGAGGCTGAATTCACCCTTTTTTAAAGCCATTTTTGCCCTCCCCAGGCTCCAGAGGCTTTATAGGAGTAGGGGAGGGTGAAAAGAGCCTCCGTGCCCCCCAGAGGCTTCATGAGCTTCCCTAACGCCTTCGGAGCGCTCAAAACGACCCTCCGAGCAAATAGGAAGTCACTTCCTGTTTTCTCGGAGGATTGTTTTGAGCGCTCTGAAGGCTTCAGAGACCGTCCGGAGGCTTCCCTGACTCCTCCGGAAGGCGTCTGGGGGGCGGGCGGAGGAGGCTGTTTTCGCCCTCCCCAGGCTCCTATAAAGCCTCTGGAGCCTGGGGAGGGCGAAAAAAGCATGTAAAAATGGGGGGAGTGCCTGTAGTGCGCGCATGCACACTGGAGGGGTCACACATTGCATTATGGGTGTGGAACACGCTCACACGACCCCCTTGCGCTCCCCCCACTTATGGCACGTGAGCTAAAAAAGGTTCGCCATCACTGGCCTAAACTTTTATATGATTTGTTCAAGTCACATTAAATTTAGATTAGTAAAAAGTGCTAGTTGAGCACAGACTTACATGTGAAATTTAGAAACTTTGGTTTGCGGCATTTGAAAATGATCAAGATATTTTTATTGCCTGTTCCATCATTCATCTCCCCCTTCTTTGGTTAAACAAACAACATGGGTTTTTGCAGAAGAAGCAAGTAAATATGAATAATGAATTCCCATTATTCTTTTATAGTTGCTCTCTAATCTTCTCAGCAGTTACAGTTCTCTATTTGAACAGATGGCTTTCATGATAGAGATAAGAAGGTTATTTCCTGAAAAGAAAACATTTCATCTCTTATGCTGTATCAGAAGGAAACAACTTTAATAACTCACTTTACAGAGTAAGAGAACATTTGGATTCTGGAACGTTTGATGGCAGATGTTTCTACTGTGCCCAGCAGCAGTTTAAATGAGGTGTCATTAATGGTAACGTTATGGCAGCTCGTAAATCAGTCAAGAAGAAAACAAACTATACTGAAATGAAGAAACAGAAAAACAAGGACTCCCGAGAGATACTTATTCCCTGTTGGGTTTATAAGATCAGTGTCATATTTACTAAAACTTCTATTTACACCATTTATATTGACTGCCCAAACAAATACTTCTAACAAAAATAATGTTCAAACAAAAGAGAATGCTAAATGTTGCCTTTCTGCCATCAAATGATATTGAGATACCAGAGATTTTGTAAATATTAACATAGGAAAAGATTGTGGCATCTCTTGTTACATCTATATCTATAGCTATAGCTATAGCTATAACTATAACAATAGCTATCATCTATCTATCTATCTAGATGTAGATGTAGATGTAGATGTAGATGTAGATATAGATATAGATATCATTATTTTTATAACCCTTCATCCTCCTATTTTCCACAAAACAACAGATTTGTAAAGTAGGATGGGCTGAGAGACACTGACTGGTCCAAAGTCACCCAGCTGGCCTTTATGCCTAAAGTGGGACTAGAACTCACTGTCTCCCAGTTTCTAGCCTGGTACCTTAATCACTAAAACCAACTGCAGAAGAAGAATTAGGGTACATCTTACTAGCTTAACATCAAGAATAGATTGTACTGGTTTGTTCCATGCATTTCAGAAATCATACATTTTAGTATTTTGTCATGGTGTTATGACCAAACCATCATTATAGTCATATATCATAAGCTTATAATTACAAGCCATCAATCCATTATGTTGTAAATCTGTGTGATTATATTTAAGGATTGGCTGAGAGCAAAAGTTAGTGAAGCTGGAACTAATCAGGTTATTCTGGTCTATAGATCCACTTGGAAACAATAGACAATTTCTTTATTCTTTTTCAGATAGACACCTAAGGCAGTAATTTGTCTTAGGCAACAAGCTAAATCTTATGCAATTTGTCTAATGCTTAAGTTATCTAAGTTTAAATGCAACAGAATAAGCAGAAAAACATACCGTATATACTTGAGTATAAGCCAAATTTTTCAGCCCACTTTTTGGACTGAAAAATCCACTTCGGCTTATACTCCAGTGAACAAAAAAAAAATGTGGCTCTTTAAACATTTTAATGCGGCTCTTCTGTGTGCCGGGCGCCCGCTTCCCTCCCTCCTCTCGGGCTTCGGAGGGAAGCTACTGCATAACCCCGGCGAGTGACAAGTCTCCCAGGCTGTAATTTACCGAGCTGTACGTGCGCGCCTGTTTTCCACGGCGTGGAGCAGCGGCGAGATTCTGGGCAGCGAGCGATGATTCCGGGGGCCATCAGTGGGGAGGGGCAAGGTCCCCCCTCGCGTTCCTCATCTTCCCGGATGGCCCCTGGAATCATCGCTCGCCGCGCAGAATCTCGCTGCTGCTCCACGCCGTGGAAAACAGGCGCGTGCGCACAGCTCGGCAAATTAAAGCCTGGGAGACTTGTTGTCATTCGCCTTTGCAGAAGCTTCCCTCCGAAGCGTTCCGAGGGAGGGCTGTAAACTTCTCTCTGAAGTCTTGGGATGTTCTGAGGAGCCCCCCAAGGCAAAACGCCGCTGCCAGGTAGTTAAAAGTACGTCTCTGATTCGTCTCTGTCAGTCTCTCTCTGATTCCCTCTCTCTCTCCCTCTCTCTGTTCCTCTGTCTGTCTGTCTCACTCACACACACACACTTTTAGCAATTTTATTGTTATCTACCTGTATTTTTATTTTTGAAATTTACCGTGAGCTGCTGCATTTCCCAGCCTCGGCTTATACTCGAGTCAATAACTTTTTCCAGTTTTTGGGGGTAAAATTAGGGGTCTCGGCTTATACTCGAGTCGGCTTATACTCAAGTATATACGGGTATATAAAATAGTCAGAATGTATCATCAAAATATAAGCAGCAAATTCAAAGGATTAAGTAACAAGGCAAGGTCTCAGGAAGGTCAAGTTTACAAATGTAGGTTTGTGTCCCATACATTACAAGGCAAAGTTATTACTGATTTTTCTCTACTACTAATTTGAACCTAATATAAGTTTCTGAATTCTCACATAAGCCAGGCAAGTGCTAATTTCTGATCAGGATGCACAGCTAATTAGGAGGAGCTCCTGAATTCAAAATACATACATTCCCATGATGTATTGCCTTGAAATCTAACTATGGCCTGATTACTTCTTTGTCAACCTGAATTACATATACCCTGGATTTATATAAAGTAGTGGACGTATTGCAATAGTCCATCCAATTATGTCATAGATTCAGAGGGTTTTCACGGGACACTTGGAGCATTTTCCAGCAATTGGATGAGCAGTTGCATCTCACATTTGGTTGATCTGTGCTCAGAGGTGGGCTGCACTTACGTTCACAAGCAGTTTGCTGGGGGTGAGCGTGCACTCTTTGGGAATGAAATGGAGTTTCAAAGAAACAGGTAATCAATTCAGGCAGCTCCGGTGAGTAAAGCAGGGATGGTGCAAAACTCAGCTGGGCAGCGAGGGCGTAAGGAATGAGCCAGAAAGTTAGTTCACGTAGCAGCCCACCATTGTATGTGCTAATTAGATCAACTGTGGTTGATCTAGGCAACTAAAACACTGGTTGAGATTGTTTCAGCTTGTTTTCTGTGCATTCAATAACTCTAACTTAAGTTGTTTGAAGAAAATCAAGCAACTTAACAGACACAACAAAGATGACAGAAGACCAGAAGTGATTGTATCCAAGCAAAGATAAGAATATGTTTTTCTGTTGATTTTATCTGCATATTCCTACCTACTTGTTTTGTTAAAGAAAAGTGGTTCAAAAAAAGGATATTTCTAGAGAAAGATGGGAAAGAGAAAGTCTGTGCAGTCACAGTAGAAGAATGGATGGGTTTTCTTGATGGATAAAAGTTGATGAGTACCATAGTTCCACTTGGTGGTCATGGGGTTTTGCTTGAGGCTTAATGCTCTCACCAGTGTTATTCTACTTCTACATGAGATCACTGCAAGTAATCATCTGTTACTCTGGAATGAGGTGTAATTGGATGTAATTATATATTGCCACCATGCACCAAGCATAAGATAACATAGAAGAACTGAATTGATGCCCAGAAGCCATAAGAATCTGGATGGACTGAAACATGTTCAGATTAAAGATGGAGTTAGTATACCTCAGTAAACAAATTGGCAATAATCCTAGCTTCAGTAATTACTCTGGAGGGTTTGTTTACTGCTCCCAGGGAGGTAATTCATGAGAAATGTGTTCTTGCAGAATTTAGTGTCTTTGTGAGACAACAGGTAGAACTATCATTTACTGTCCTACCTGGATCAGGATACTCTATTAACCATAATACATGCCCCAATATTTTTGGGCTCAATTATGACAGTTGTTAAGTGAATCACTGCATTTGTTAAGTTAGCAACATGGTTGTTAAGTGATTCTGGTTTCCCCATTGACTTTTCTTGTCAGATGATTGTGAGTGTATAATAGTAGTAGTAGATTGGTTCAGGCTTTGCTGAAGCTGAAACGCAAGTAGGCCGTGAGAAAATGACCTTAAAAAGTGCTTGCATAGGATGTTGGCTAACTGCAACATTTAACTATAGCTGTTTGCTCGTTACAATATTTGATAACTGTTTTCTTGTTATTTGTGGGAAATTACTGAGTGTACTTTTCTTGTACGTGCTTATCTCCCAGCCTTTGTAAAACTATGCAATAAATGGGTTTGTGCAGAACACGTCAGGAGAAATGTAGCTTTCACATTCTCCGAGCATTCTGTGCTTGCCTCCCTCGAGAAAACTCTTTGTGTGATGTCTTGAATTGCGGCTTTCGTCCACGCGTGGACCCTCCAAATTCCCGGTGAGGACCGGGGCTCGTTCTCCCACCCATGGGAGAACCCTGAAGACCCAAACAGGCGAATCCGGACTTGAGTGTGTCGCAAACCTTGCAGCGACATCTGGGGGCTCGTCCGGTCCTGTCTTGGCGTCTTCATGGGCACGATCGTTGTCTAGCGGTGTGCTCTCTTTCACTCCTGTGACCTTACCCGGCCGGACGCGCCACTGTACACATAAGTCATGGGCACCCCGTGCTCTAAAGCTTCTGCTCATCATCGAGAGGAGCTTTTCGCTCTTGTGAAAAGTGCAAATTGTATCCAAAAGATTAATGGCATTACTGTCTACCCGCTTTCTCGCAAATCTATCGCTTCCTTTCTGTCCTATGTCCGTGAAAAATGTCCCGCCTATCCAGAAGCAGGTAACCTTAAAAAAATTACTTGGACACGTCTCGGGAAATTCCTTCATGAGGCTCCCCGAGCGCCACCCGACATCTTGGTCACTTGGAGGGCTGTTATGTTTGCTTTAGAAACTCTCTATCCTAATCCTCCTTCTGAAAATTCCTTTTCTTCTTCCGTTCCTAACTCTTCCCCTTCGAACGAAACTCCGAAGGTGTCTCCACCTCCTTATGAGGCTCCTAAACTCTCAGTCGCTTCCTCCGCTCCCGCTGCGGAGCCCTTTGCTTCTCCCCCCTCTGAATTTCCTGTTGAATTGCCCGATGTGGATCCGTGGGCTGGCTCCTTTTCTGCTTTTGTTGCTTCTGCCAAATCCACACTTTCTTCCGAATCAGAAGCCTCAACCTCTGCCTACCCCCTATACTTAAATCGGGGAGGTGTGGGTCCCTATTATGATAATTTTAATCAAAGGGACCTGAGACATCTGAAGGAGGCTGTAACCCAATATGGAATCCACTCTCCATATGTGACAGGATTACTTGATTCTTTAACTGAAACTGATGTTGTAATGTTAATGTATGATTGGAAACTTTAGTTTTCTATGTTGCTTACCCCTGCCCAATTTGTCATTTGATTTTCGGAATATAATAAAATGGCAGATGCTGAGATTGTTCGGGGGCTGCCCCAGGGCGTCCAAGGTGATCACATAAAAGGCACCGGACAATTTACCAGCCTTGTTCAGCAGCAAAATACCCCGCGCCGAGCTTTTGCTATCATCCGCCTGTGCGCCATGGGAGCGCTCAAGCAGGTGGATGATGCTGATGGTCGCTCAGCTCAAAATTTTTTAAAAGTCATTCAAGAACCAAGTGAGCCCTATGCCACTTTCATCAATCGTCTCCAACTTGCTTTAGAAAGGCAAATTCAGAATCCATCTGCTCGTAACGAGCTCATGATAAAATTGGCTTTTGAAAATGCAAATGAGGACTGCAAAAAGGTTTTGCAACCCCTTTCTGCAAAACCAGGTGTTTCTCTTGCAGAATTTTTGCAGGCTTGTCGGGTTGTGGGTACTACAATTCATAAAATGTCTGCTTTGGCTGCTGCGCTAACATCCTCCATAGGGGGTGGGGAGAGCCAAGCTTTTCCTGTTGCTCGCAATGGCAATTGTTTCAACTGTGGTAAGCCAGGTCATTTCAAAGGCCAATGCCGCATGCCTGGCGGCGGCGGGGCTCCTCGCAGCCGACCGCAGAGCCCTCTAGCCGCTAACAACAAAAAGCCGAAAACTGTGTGCCCTAGGTGTCGGGAAGGTTTTCATTGGGCACGCAATTGTACAAAGTTTCCCAACTCCACTCCATCCCAGGGAAACTGAGTGGGGGGCGACCAGCCAGCCCCGCTCCAAAGGCTGACCTTCATCCCTTGGCCAATGATTCTTCTCTTGCTTTTCCTGTTCGTCTTTCTAAGGATTTTGTGTATGATGACCCAGGCTCGGTTTTTACCATGCCCCTGAAGGTCTCTTTGTTTGCCCCACTCCCTCCCGATGTTCCTGTTCTCCTGATGCCTAATTCCTCTCTCACGCTGGAAGGTGTGATTGCTGCACCCTTTCTGCATAACTCGGACCCTTTTAAAAACATTTCTTTGGCTGCCATTGGGGACCGGTGCTTCTCCCTGAAGGAAGGCACTGTAGTGGCAACTTTGATTCTCCTCCCTTCTCCTGAACACCCTTCTCTTCTTGCTCTTCAACAGCCTGTCCAGGACACCAAGCCCATAATTTCCATTCTTCTCAACGGGCGCTCCTTTTCCGGCCTTATTGACACGGGTGCTGACGTTTCCGTCATTCGCTCATCTGAATGGCCTCCCTCCTGGCCTCTTACTGACGCCTCAACGGTGCAAGGCGTGGGCGGAGCACAGGCTGCTAAGGTTAGCACTTCTTGGCTAACTGCTTCCACTCCTCATTCTTCTGTTACTGCCTATCTCCGTCCTTTCATTCTTCCTCTTCATATTAATTTGTGGGGTAGAGATTTGTTGTCTCAACTTCACGCCACTCTCACTATTCCTTGAACCTTTTTATTATGTCTCCTGTTCCATTGCCCCTTACCCTTAAGTCCTCTGTCCCCATTTGGGTGGACCAGTGGCCCATGACCCAGGAAAAACTCGCAATTTTACAACAGCTGGTTGCCCAACAGCTTCAGGAGGGTCACCTTGAGCCCTCTACTAGTCCATATAATACTCCGGTCTTTGTCATTAAAAAGAAAAGTGGCAAACACCGTCTTCTTCAAGATCTGAGACAAATTAATCTCATTATTCAACCCATGGGCCCCCTACAATGCGGATTGCCAAACCCCAATTTGATTCCTTATAATTATGATCTAGTTGTCATTGATCTAAAAGACTGCTTCTTTTCTATCCCTCTCATGCCTGCTGACAGGATTTTGTTTGCCTTTACCATTCCTCAATTTAACAACTCTAGGCCTACTACTAGGTATCAGTGGAAGGCCCTCCCTCAGGGGATGGTCAATTCACCCACGATGTGTCAATATTTTGTTGATAAAGCCTTGCAACCTTATCGAGATGCACATCCCACGTTTTTAATTTACCATTATATGGATGATATCTTGATAGCAGCTGATGGTCCGAAAGGCACTGTTTCTCAGACTCTTTCCTTTTTGTATACTGTTCTTGCCCAATCCGGTCTTTATGTTGCCCCTGATAAAGTACAAACTTCATACCCCATGCAATATTTGGGACACAAACTTTTGGCCTCTGCTGCCATGCCTGTTCTCCCCATATTGCACCTCCCAGAAAAGGCCACACTTGTACAACTTCAACAATATCTGGGAACACTCAACTGGGCCAGGCCCTATTTGGCCATACCAACCCATGTTCTTTCACCCTTGTTTTCTGCTTTGGTGGGCCTCAAACATCCCTCAGACACTGTCTGCCTACAGCAGGAGCACAAAACCGCTCTTGCTCAGGTCAACACTGCGCTCACCCAGAAATGGGTGGACAGGTCACTATCAAATGTACCTCCTTTGTTTGCTATTCTTCCCACTCCATCTCTTCTTACAGCTGTTGTCTTCCAGTTATCAGCAGAGAAGAAAATGTTTATTTTAGAGTGGCTATATTTGGCTCACACCCCCAGGGCTTCTATTACTACTAAAGCCCTGCAAATGGCTCTCCTCATCGAGAAAGGGAGACGCCGTTGTAAAGCACTCATGGGAATAGATTTTTGTTCTCTTTATGTACCTTTTAAATTAAGCCAGTGGGAATCTTTGTTTCAATCTTCAAATGCTTTGCAAAGTGCTCTGGAGGACTGGAATGGCAATGTCTCCTGCCATCTCCCTCCAGATCCCAGAATTCAAGTCCTTAAGACTGTTCCTATTCTCTTTACTACCCCGGTCGCTTCTTCTCCTATCAAGGAGGCTCTTACTGTGTTCACTGATGGCTCAAAATCAGTGGGCGCTTGTGCATGGCAAGATTCTGCTAACCAATGGCAGACTCGCCAAACTTCCTTACAGCCCTCTGCCCAGCAGGCGGAGCTGTCCGCTTTTAATCTGGCTCTGTCAGTATTCCCGAACCAACCTCTTAACATCATTACTGACAGTTTATATGTTTTTCATTTGGTGTCTTGCATCTATGATGCATATATTTCTCCTTCCACCCCTGCCCCATTAATGAAGCTTTTTTTACAGCTCCAGGATTTGTTACACCTCCGCGCCCATCATCTGTTTGTGGCACATATTAGAAGTCATCAATATTTACCTGGTTTCCTCTCTGAAGGGAACCATATGGCAGATGAAGCCTGTAAGCATGCTTCACCAGTCTGTCTGTTAACTCTGACGGCTGGGGAAAGCCATGACTATTTTCATCAGAACAAAAAAGCACTTGTCAAACAGTTTGGCATTACACATCAAGAAGCCACTGCAATTATTCAACAATGCCCGACCTGTAGTCTCCAGGCTGCTGCTATCCCACAGGGCGTGAACCCCAGGGGTACCTCGGCCTGTGAGACATGGCAAATGGATGTGACTCAATATTCATCCTTTGCCCCTTGGAAATATATCCATGTTTCGGTGGATACCTATTCGGGTTTTATTATGGCTACCTTGCAAAGGGGGGAAGCCTCAAAAAATGTTATCAACCATAGTATTCGGACCTTTGTGACGTTGGGAGCTCCAAAAACATTGAAAACTGACAACGGCCCGGCCTACACTAGTTCTGCCTTTGCACAATTTTGCCACCGTTGGTCAATCGTTCATAAATTTGGCATACCATTTAATAGCAGGGCTCAAGGAATTGTTGAAAGAGCTAACGGTACCTTGAAGCAAGCTCTGGACAGACATTTGGGAAAAAAGGGCCTTAGCCCCCCATCTCTCCCGGCGTTACAGAATGTGTTGAATGTTTGCTTATATTCTTTGAATTTTCTAAACTTGACTGGATCTCCTGCTTCTACTGCGGCCTCTCGACACTTTTCTTCCCCTCCCCTCCCCTCTTCTCGTCCACTTGTCTATTATAGGCATCTACCTGATCCTGCCTGGAAGGGTCCTGTTCCACTCATCACCTGGGGAAAAGGATACGCTGCAGTACAATTGCAGGATCGAGTCCTCTGGGTTCCGGCTCGCTGTGTCCGTCCGTGTCACCTGACCCCCCAAAAATCAAAAAAGGAGGAATCTCCAGACAACGAGGATGAAGACGATTCTGCTCTTTCTCTCACTCAGCTGTTTCTTTCTTCCTCTTTTTTCTGACCCATCACTTTCAAAATTTTCTGACTCTTCCTTTCCTTCTCCCACCTTCCTTGAACGACTCAGCGCATACATTCGTGTGCCTCACTGCAGAGTTGCTGCACCACAAGGAGGCAAAGCTGAACTGACCTGCAAACAGCGATATCCAGTAATACATGCGGCTAACTGGTACTGGTTTAAAGAAGGAAGAACTATCCACTCTTCTGATATTACCCATATTGTGTCTTCTCCTTGTTCTACTTCTCTTCTTCTCCTTAATATTTCTTTTCAGGACTATGGTACCTATAGGTGTGCTTTAGATTTTCCGAAATTAAGACAAGATTTTGGAATGGATGTTTCTCTCTTGCACCCCTCTGAGATCTCCCATGTCCGCCACCGGCGTGCCCTGCAGGAACGCCCTATCAATCGGCATCGTCCTGTAAACTACACCTGGACTATTTTGGACTTTCAAGGAAACATCCTTCATTCCATTTCTAATCGAACTCTGTGGCCTTGGTTCCCTGTGCTTTCCTTTGACTTTGCTGAAATGCTGGTCGGCGCTCATGGCTTTAAATACAAGACTAAATGTGATCCTTCCCCCCGAGGTGTTTGGAAGACTGGTCCAGGCCTGTATATTTGCCCTGGACATCCCACGGACCTTTCCCACCAGGATAAATGTGGAACCTACTTAGACTATTATTGTAAGTCATGGCAATGTGTGTCGACTGGAAAGATTTGGTGGACTGCTCCCTATACCTCGGACTATATCAAAGCAGTATTAGGCCCTGATAGTAATTTGCCTTGGAACTCATGTGAAAATTGGGCCTGTTGTGGTGTTCGCCTTAACCCCATGACTGTCACCTTTACCTCATATGGCAGAAATCTTCCAATCGCTGAATGGCTTGCAGGGAAGCAATGGGGGGGAAGGTCAAACGATAACTCTGACTATTGGTATCGGGGCCATCCAGGTAATGTTTTCACAATTCGCCTTACCAGGACTGAAGAAACGTCCCCACCTGTAGGCCCAAACATGCAACTTAGTTCACCTTTTTTACAGCCCTTGACTAAAAATGATAATCCATTGGTGACTTTGGTTTCTTCTGCACACGATGCCCTCGCGGCGGCTGGTGCCTTCCCTCACAATGACACAAGGTGTTGGTTGTGTATGTCCTCCCAACCTCCCTTTTATGAGGCCATAGGTTCTGCCGTACCTTTTACCAATAGTATCACAGATACCACTTGTCGGTGGTCTAACTCTTCTATAACAGTGTCCTCAATTGAAGGTCAAGGTTGTTGTCTTGGGTATGTACCCTCTAACTTTTCTCACTTTTGTATTAATGCTTCTTCTGATGCTTATCACCTTTGCCAAATGTGGTTGCCTGGTGCAAGACTAGGACTTCCCACAGGTGGATGGACTACTATGCACACCCTCCTTCCCACAGCTGATTTCTCCCGACAGTATAAAGGTCAATTTTTTATTCCCTCCAATGGCTCTGTTTGGGCCTGCTCTACCGGTGCCACTGCATGCGTCAGTGGGGACATCTTACACAAACAAAGAGCTTTTTGTATTCAAATATATCTTCTCCCTAAAATGTCTGTCTTTTCTGATAATGACTTTCTTTCTCGAATGGAAACACCTCAATACCTCCCACGGTCAAAACGTGAAATAGTCACTACTATGACTTTGGCCCTTCTCCTGGGCCTAGGAGCCTCTGGAGCGGCAACAGGCATCGCAGGAATGGTTGTAGCGGACCAAAACATTCGCAGGCTCAGTGTTGAAGTTGATGCCGATCTCAAACGCATTGAACAATCTATGGTTGCTCTCCAGAATTCCCTTACCTCCTTATCTGAAGTTGTTTTACAGAACAGGAGGGGATTGGATTTGTTATTTTTAAAACAGGGGGGCTTGTGTGTAGCTTTGAAAGAAGAATGCTGTTTTTATACCGACAGTTCAGGCATTGTACTCGATTCTATGGCAGAATTAAATACCCGACTGAAAGATAGAGAGACAGAACGCACCCAGTTTCACACATGGTATCAGGGAATGTTTAATTTTTCCCCATGGCTTACAACTTTGCTTTCAGCACTCATGGGTCCCTTGATTTTAATCTTGCTTGCTTGTGCCATTGGCCCTTGTATAATGGGAAAATTGCTTCACTTTTTAAGCATTCGTCTTGGTGATATAGATCGAGAAGTTAGTGCTACTCGAAAAGATTTAAACTTATTGCAAAACTTGCTACCCTCCTCATATGATACTTGCAAACAACCATTGTTGACATTTTCAGATTTAAACTCTGACACAGAAAGTGATTTTCAGTTCCCGGATAAGGTGAGTGGTCCTTCTCGCTGCCTACCGGAGGGTGGGTCGTTAGAGGAATACCTAGCCTTAGAGGGATACTGACCTTTCTTAAAAAAAACAAAAACAGAGGAGATGTGAGTGTATAATAGTAGTAGTAGATTGGTTCAGGCTTTGCTGAAGCTGAAATGCAAGTAGGCCGTGAGAAAATGACCTTAAAAAGTGCTTGCATAGGATGTTGGCTAACTGCAACATTTAACTATAGCTGTTTGCTCGTTACAATATTTGATAACTGTTTTCTTGTTATTTGTGGGAAATTACTGAGTGTACTTTTCTTGTACGTGCTTATCTCCCAGCCTTTGTAAAACTATGCAATAAATGGGTTTGTGCAGAACACGTCAGGAGAAATGTAGCTTTCACATTCTCCGAGCATTCTGTGCTTGCCTCCCTCGAGAAAACTCTTTGTGTGATGTCTTGAATTGCGGCTTTCGTCCACGCGTGGACCCTCCAAATTCCCGGTGAGGACCGGGGCTCGTTCTCCCACCCATGGGAGAACCCTGAAGACCCAAACAGGCGAATCCGGACTTGAGTGTGTCGCAAACCTTGCAGCGACAGATGATTGCAAAGATGCTCACATAACAGGAAGACAGACACTGCAACTGTCATATATTCGAGTTGCCAAGCGTCAAAATTTTGATCACGTGACCACGGGGAGACTACAATGGTCACAAGTGTGAAAAACAGTCGTAAGTCACTTTTTTCCAGTGCTGCTGTATCTTTGAATGTTCATTAAATGAATTATTATAAGTCAAAGATTCCCTACAACTACTTGATTTAATTATTGCAATGCATTCTATGTGGGTCTGCTTTTGGAAATGACCCGAAATGTATCAGCTAGATTTTCAGGACAAAGAAGGGTCCAATCCTCATTAGTGAAAAATGACATCAATTATAAAATTCAAAGTCTTGTTCATCACTGTGTTGATGAAATCTGTATCATAAACTGCATTATAAAATTGTTATGATACAGCAACATGTTACATCAAGGAGTGCTTTTCAGAATTGAATCTGCTCATCTGATACAGCCATCTAATATGGGTCTGTTGAGACTCCACTTAGGAGCCCACATCTGAGAAATACATGGGTGCAGAAAAAATGACATTTTTTCTCAGTAACAATTCCCATTCTTTAGATAATCTTCCCTGAGAAGTCCATCTGAGCCCCACTTATAATGTAGTAGATTCTAAAATTGGTATTATTTCAGTATGCCTTTAGTTGATTATGAATGATCACTGGTGGAATTTTGAGTATTGTTGTTTTTATTACCCTTTAGTGTTTATTTAAAACACCATTATTAAGAAAATATAAACTTAGCTCAAGAAAATAGGAAGACATGCAGTGGTGGGATTCAAATAATTTAAACAACCGGTTCTCTGCCCTAATGATTTCTTCCAACAATCAGTTCACCAAACTGCTCAGAAACTTAACAACCGGTTCTCCCAAAGTGGTGCGAATTGGCTGAATCCCACCACAGAAGACATGAGAAAGAAATTTTAAGATTGCCCTGTCTTGACATTCTTTAATATAAAAGTGATGAAAGGTGCAATATTGTTAGGCTTTCAAGATTGTTTTATCATAGCCAACACAGTTCTAGGCTGCATTAATAGAGGGATAGAATTAAGATCACGTGAAAATGTTAATACCACTTTATATGCCTTGGTAAGGCCACACTTGGAATACTGCATTCAGTTCTGGTTGCCACGATGTAAAAAAGATGTGGAGACTCTAGAAAGAGTGCAGAGAAGAGCAACAAAGATGATTAGGGGGCAGTTGCTGGAACTGGGTATGTCTAGTTCAATGAAAATGACTAGGGGAGACATGATAGTAGTGTTCCAATATTTCAGGGGCTGCCACAACGAAGAGGGAGTCAAGCTATTCTCCAAAGCACTGAGGGCAGGACAAGAAGCAATGGATGGAAACTAATCAAGGAGCAAATCAACCTAGAACTAAGGAGAAATTTCCTAACAGTTAGAACTATCAGTGGAACAACTTGTGAATGTTCCAACACTGGAAGTGCCTGAGCAGGGAGTTGGACTAGAAAACCTCCAAGGTCCCTTCCAACTCTGTCATTCTATTGCATTATATTCTGTTGTATTCTGTTCTGTTCTATTCTATTCTATTTTAATCTATTCTAAAATAGAGTTTCAGTATTTCTTGTGTCAGGTTTCCAAGTGATCGAACTCACCACTTGGTCAATCTCAGTTGACCTTTATCCAGAGTCAAGTTGAGTTGAAGACAGTAAAAAAAAAAAGTTCATACATGTTTTAAATTAAGTCAAATCATTTCCAGAACAAAAGAAGTATCTTCTATGTAAAAGATGTGTGTGAACAGTGATGTAATTAATAGGGACTATATTCTTTCATGAGCAAAAAACAACATCACTATAAGTTAATTTGTGATAAACTAAACCAGTCCTATCCAACATGACACCTTCTATATATGGTGGGAATATAGCTTCAAGGCATGAGGACCAATATCCATGGTAGCCAGAAATTCCTAGTTGTAATCTCAATCTCTCCCTCTCTCCCTCTCTCCCTCTCTCTCATATACATACAACACACACACACACACACACACACACACACACACACACACACACAAATAAGTAATGGAGTACCCTAGCCAGGACATTCAATGTATAAATTGGCTATTGGGCTATATCTGGTTCAAATAATTAAACCAATGGCTAGTAATGGACAATAAATATGAAACAAAATATAGGTTCGGGGAGTTCTGATGGCACTTAACAACATTTTAACATAATCCCAGAATGGAAGAGCAGATTTTATGCAAGAAAACAGAAGGGAAGAAAAATGTACCAAAGGCATCTTTTTCGCTACAGTGCAACTGCAGATAATTTACTGTTTATACCTGTTATTGGTAATTATGAATACTGAGTCCTGCATAGCCGTTGCTAGGAGATTAGCTATCTATAGCTCCGCCAACCCCCAAGGTCTTTTTTAACTTGTAAAAGAATTAATGGGAATAGTTGCCATCCAATTAGTGGAATCTCATTCTTCAGAAGCCCAGAGGAAATTCACTTTCTGCGTATGTCCAGTTCCCATACCTAGCAGCAAAGCGGGAGCCTAGTAACAATGTCAACCATTGGAAGAAAGAACTCTTATACTGCATGGATAAAATCATTTTTGTTTAGCTGTCTTCCTGAAATGTAAAAGATCATTCAGGGATGTTAGAAAGATCCATAATACACTATAGTTTATTGGATACCCAAAGGTGTTTTTTCAGAAGGCAATTGGACTTCCTTGTTTTTTCTTTCAAGATATTTTACTTCTCATCTAAGAAGCTTCTTCAGTTCTGACAGGACAGTGGGGAATGGAAGGATTTATATTCCTTGCAGACTTCCTTGCATTCCTTCCTCTGTAAGTAATATAAATCCTTCCATTCCCAACTTTCCTGTCAGAGCTGAAGAAGTTTCTTGGATGATCAGTGAAACATCATCAAAGAAAAAAAACAGAAAGTCTAGTTCAGTGGTTCCCAAACTTTTTCAGTCCACCGACCCCTTCGTGCTACAAACTGATCCTCAGTGCCTCCCACCCAGTGGTGGGATTCAATTCTTTTACTACCGGTTCTGCCGGCGTGGCTTGGTGGGCGTGGCTGGGGGGTCATGTGACTGGGCAGTTTGCATGACAGAAGGAGGGTACTAACAGTAAAATTCAAAACTGTAACAATTAATTGCACATTTATTCAAAATCCAATTTAAAAACCTTTTTAGTTAATGTTAATTCAAAAAATTCTTGAACATGATCCAGTGATACCAGGTTTTCAAAATCTGATAGTCATTTATCAAGAACCTTAGTAACTAGTAACTTAGTAAATTCAGTAAAATTTAGTAACTTCTTCACTGTTCAGTAAATTCTTAATGTGATGGATGGGCTTGATGAAGTGATACCAGTTTCCCAATGTCTGGTTTTAAGTCACTTAGCAGGAGTCTTAAATCACCACATTCAGTAATCTGGAGCTGTTTGTTTTGGTTTGTTTTGTTTGTTTGTTTTATTGGATTTATATGCCGCCCTTCTCCCAAAGGACTCAGGGCGGCGTACAGTATTAAAAAACACATATTACAAAAGTTAAAAGGAAATTAGAAACAATCCAAAAAACAAACCCCATGAATACAACACTAACATTTTAAAAATTAGATAAAATTAACAGGCCAGGCCGGCTTGCTGGAAAAGCCAACTTTTTAGGGCGTGTTGGAAAGACCGGAGGTCAGGGATTATGCGAAGCTCCAGGGGCAGCTCGGAGGGAAGAGGGAAGGTGCTCCCACAAAGAAGGCTCTCCCCCTGGGGGTCACTAGCCGACACTGGCCGATGGCACCCTAAGGCACCCTAAGGCACCCTGAGGAGGCCAACTCTGTGGGATCGCACTGGACGGTGGGAGGCTGCTGGTAGCAGTAGGTGGTCTCACAGGTACCCTGGGCCCAAGCCATGGAGCGCTTTAAATGTCATAATTAGTACCTTGAATCGCACCCGGAAAACAACCGGCAACCAGTGCAGGCCGCCTAAAAGGGGTGTAACATGGGAGCACTTAGGTACCCCCATGATAACCCGCGTGGCTGCATTCTGGACCAGCTGAAGCCTCCGGGTGCTCTTCAAGGGCAGCCCCATGTAGAGAGTGTTGCAGTAGTCCAGGCGAGAAAGGACGAGAGTATGAGTGACTGTGCATAAAGCATCCCGATCCAGGAAGGGGCGCAACTGATGTACCAGGTGAACCTGGTAAAAGGCCCCCCTGGTCACGGCCGTCAGGTGATCTTCAAAACTAAGCCACGTGTCCAGGAGGACTCCCAGATTGTTGGCCCTCTCTGAGTGGGCTAAAATTTCTCCCCCTATCATTAAAGATGGAACAAGATGCACAAATCGGGATAACGGAAACCACAGCCACTCAGTCTTGGAGAGATTGAGCTTGAGCCTGTTCCTCCCCATCCAGATCCGCACAGCCTCCAGGCATCGGGACATCACATCGAGGGCATCGTTTGGGTGGTTTGGGGTAGAGATGAAAAGTTGGGTATCATCAGCATATTGATGATACCGTACCCCAAAACCACGGATGATCTCGCCTAGTGGTTTCATATATATGTTGAACAGGAGGGGTGAGAGAACCGACCCCTGGGGCACCACACAAGTGACACACCTCGGGGTCGATCCCTGCCCTCCAGTCAACACGAACTGCAACCGATCCGACAGGTAGGAGGAGAATCACCGTAAAACAGTGCCCCCCACTCCCAACCCCCCGAGTCGTCGCAGTAGGATACCATGGTCGATGGTATCGAAAGCCGCCGAGAGATCTAATAGGACCAGGACAGAGGAACAGCCCCATCCTGGGCCCGCCAGAGATCATCGACCAACACGACCAATACTGTCTCCGTGCTGTACCCGGGCCTGAAACCCAACTGAAACAGATCCAGGTAGACAGCTTCATCCAGGTACTGGGGAAGCTGACGTGCTACCACACTCTTGACAACCTTTGCTACAAAGCAAAGGTTGGAAACCGGACGATAGTTGGCTAAAGAAGCTGGGTCCAGGGAAGGCTTCTTGAGGAGGGGCCTCACCACCACCTCCTTCAAGGCGGTGGGAAAGAACTCCTCTCTCAATGAAGCATTGGTAATCGCCTTGAGCCAGTCTCATGTCACCTCCCAGGAAGCCGAAACTAACCAAGAGGGACACGGGTCCAGCACACAAGTGGCAGCACGGAGTCTCCCCATAATCCTGTCCATGCCCTCGGGGGTCACAGGGTCAAACTCATCCCAGATTGTCTCCACAAGATTCATCCCCTTCGACTCGCCCGAATCTACCCAGTCAGAGTCCAAGCCTATCCGGATCTGAGCGATTTTATCCTGCAGATACTGAACAAATTCTTCAGCCCTACTCTGCAAGGGGTCTTTCTCAGTTCCTTGGTTAAGGAAGGAACGGGTCACCCTAAACAGGGCGGCTGGGCAGTTATCTGCGGACGTGATAAGAGCAGAAAAATGTTGCCGTTTTGCCACTTTTATCGCCACTAAGTAGGATTTAATATGAATTCTTACTAGTGTTCGATCAGATTCGGACCGGCTGGCCCTCCAGCCACTCTTTAGGCATTTTTTCATCTCCCGGAGCTCCTGGGTAAACCAGGGAGCCACCCAGGATCGACACCGGGTTAGAGGCCGCAAAGGCACAATGCGATCCAAGGCCCCAGTGGCCGCCCTATCCCAGGCTTCCACTAGGGCTTCGGTCGAGTTGTGAGCAAGGGATTCAGGAAAAGTCCCAAGCTCCATCAGAAACCTTTCAGGGTCCATCAGGCACCTGGGGTGGAACCATCTAGTTAGTTCCGCCTCCCTGCAGCGAGGGGTAGCAGTATGGAAGTGAAGCCTGATGAGGAAATAATCAGACCATGGAGTCGATTTCTTTGCTTGGAGAGAAGTTGGATGACCACACTGAAGCCACATTCCACCAAATATGATGTTGGAAATGCAACAAGGAGCTTCTTAACCATTGTCCATAGTGCAGGATTGCAATCAGAAATTTCTTTCTGTAACCAAAACTCTTGGTACGATTTCTTAAACTTTGGCTTCAGCTGAATGTCATTTTGCAGCCCTATGAGTTATTCCTCCACTACCCCATCTTCCTCAGTATCTGAAAATGGATTTATCACCCAATCTGGAATTTCCATCAAAAGAAGATCCTGATATCGCTCAGTCATCTAAGTCTTAGAATGTCAGAGAAACAACTTTAGCTGGATAGTCACATCCCTGCAATAACATCATTGCAATTTTCAGTTTCATTAATTTCCACAATATCATGGGTGATAGTATACAATACTTATATTAAAGAAAGCTCCCGTGAGTTTAACAACACCTGTATTTCCAAGGCTAGAAACGGAAGATTGCAATGCGAGCTCCCTCCTGCTGGTAATCCAAACCTCCCTAACCAAAATTCACACCACCATAAGGGAGCGACCACACTTCCGTTCATCACCCCCCTCCTCCGTTACTTTTACCCAGCAGCGTCTCCATGCAAAGGAAATGGATGGCACGAAATATGTGACCATTTTTTAAACCAATGGCAAAGAGCTCTCTCGCAAGCTTAACCAGAATTAGATTGGCGGGGTTTTTTTTCCCCCTGATAACACCGTGCACGATCTCCCCGCCCACCGACCATTTTTGGTTTTTTGTTTTAAAAAAACTTTCACAAGCCGAGCCGGTCGGTGAAGACGCCGGCGGTGTTAGGGGGTGGGCGATTGAAGCGGCACACGTCCCTCTCCTGGGATCAAGGCAGTGATTGGAGGGGAGGGTGGTGCCGTTGCTTAAAGGGAAACCCGCAGCTATTTTCAGGTTTGTTTGGTTGATTTCATCCTTCTGCCCGGGTCGATGGGCTTTAAACAGTCTATCTTCCACTCGGCAGGTTTCTCCTTTCCATCTGAGAATTAGCTAAGGGAAAGCTACCAACCTAAGGGCGACGCCCTCTGCAGCCAACACAATACACGATCTTTTTTTTCCTCACCCTCTTAGCGCCGCCCTGCCACCACCTTGCCTCTTAGCGCCCCCCCCCCAATTCATCCCATAGACCCCTAGAGGGTGGTACCACCCACTTTGGGAAGCACTCGTCTAGTTGCTTCTTGAAAAAGCACCTTTGGGACAACCGTTACTTGGATGACTGAGAATCTGTACAGACTTTTATTGGATACCCTATCCAGGGCTTTCTTTACAATACAGATATTCTAGATCTATACATTAGCAACATGAAACATAGTTTGTCTTAAATTTAGAAGAATTATTATTAAAATATTTTTTTCTAATTCAAATATTTTGAAAGAGAAATATCTTACTTTTTTTTTTTACTCTGGAAAGAAGTAAGTATGAGTAATTAATTATCTATTTGTCCTTTGCAGTCAAGGGCTATTTTCTGCCAGCTTGAACCTTCTCTGAATTTCCTGCGTGCGTGTGCATGCACACACACACACACACACATACACACACACACACATACAATGAGCCCTCTGCCACACAATCATTTTGATAGTTCCTCTTTCTTTTATGTTGACAAAAACTTCCATCTCTACATTCCTCTATTTTTATATTGACTATGAAAAATAATGTACTGTGAAGTTGATGTACTCGTTGTATGTTTCTCTCTTTGTGCGATAGCCATAGGTATGAAAATTGTACAGGTAGTCCTTGACTTACAACAGTTCATTTAGTGACCATTCAAAGTTACAATAGCACTAAAAATGTTATGACCATTTTTCACGCTTACGACCATTGTAGGATCCCCTTGGTCACGTGATCAAAGTTCAGATGCGTGGCAAATGGTTCACTAGGGTCATGTGATCACCTTTTGTGACTTTCTGAACAAATTCAATGGGGTATCGAGATTCACTTAACAACCATATTACTAATTTAATAAATGCAATGATTCACTTAACAATGGTGGCAAGAATAGTTATAAAATGGGGCAAACTCACTTAACAAATATTTCACTTAACAACATAAATTTTGGGCTCAATTGTGGTCGTAAGTCAAGGACTACATGTACTAAAAATATTTGAACCTAGGTGAATTGAATGATGATTCCCTGTTTCCACTATCTATTTTTTATTCTTATGAAAGCATAAGGCTATTTTTTCTCCCCACAAAAGAAAAGATTTCCCATGTCTATTTGAATACAGGCTTGCTTGTATCTGAAGGATAAAGGAAAGAGCAAGTAGCAATGTAATAACTGATAATGAGGAAATTAATCAACTGGTTTTAATAGCAAAAGCAACTCAGGCAATTGTTCCAACAGTAGAATGTTTAGAATGTAATTTCTGGGGAGATCATTAAATCATCTCAACTTTGCAAGCAATTTGAGAGGTCGCTGTCTAGGTTAAATAATACAGTTGTTTGGGACAACAAACATCTTAGATTTGAATCATTTAGGAAACTCCGTGTATTATTTAGAGGAACTAGCTAGCTTTCGGTTGCATTCATTCATGTTTTTTTATTCCAATTGCAGATAGGTTTCAGGCCCAATTGAACTGTCTTTACCGAAAGATCCTTTATTCCATCCACCACATGCAAGCTGGATTTGAGAGGATTTGAGGCCCTTCTAAAATAGCATGGGAAAACACCAGGAGTTGCAAGGGAAATGAAAATGTAATAAAGCTACTTTTCTCCAGTGCATCATCCCATGTCTGTAATCTTACTCCTGAGATATTAGAATAGTGATTATAAAGTACTACTACTCTCTACTACTCAATAAAGGAGATTATTTGTAGCTCAGGATTGAACTGTCATTTCCCTTTTTTCAAGTTACCTCCAGAATTTCCCCTGATCATTTGTATATGTTATGTATTACGCCAAACCATTTAAATCAAAACATGCAATGGAATGAAAGAAGATAGTGTCTGTTTAAATATGTGCATGTAGAAGAGGCCTGGAAAGGCTACATCAAATTATTGGATAAAGATGGCCTCTGCAATGGTTTGAAGAATAACATTTGGCTCGAGGTGTTGCTTCCAACTGATTTTCACAATCATATTATTTATTATATCATAAAGAAACATTTACAATAGCTTTTTACTATTTTTACCAAGCCTCCCATCTGCAAAGCACAAACTCAAAATATTTTTGTGTCTTGTATGTTGAAAAGAAATATTGTACAGGCAGTCCTTAGCTTACAATTTTGTTGTTTAACAGTCATTCTGAATTATGACCGCCATCATAAAATGTCATATATATATATATATATATATATATATATATATATATATATATATATATATATATATGTGTGTGTGTGTGTGTGTGTGTGTGTGTGTGTGTGTGTGTGTGTGTGTGTGTTGTATTTGTACTGATAAATAAATAAAGGGAGACTAGTATAGATCTATTTCGAGCTAATTAGCTCTCATCAGCTAGCCATACCCTTACTGGGATTTGAACCTGGACTGTATTATATCTTAGGCAGGAGTCTTAGCCACTAAGCCACAGGCTCTCGTCCTTATCAGCTAAGCCAGGGGAATAGGTATGTATTTGTGTTACAACCCCTGGTATGCCCAAATATGGGAGGAAGCTCACCACTCCCTCTTTGTGTCCTTCGGCTCATCACAGGAAACCATCCAGGCAGAAAACCATATTTTTATTTTTAATGTTGTCTTTTTATATTTGTGTTGTATTTGTGCTGATAAATAAATAAAGGGAGACTAGTATAGATCCATTTCAAGCTATTTAGCTCTCATCAGCTAGCCATACCCTTACTGGGATTTGAACCTGGGCTGTATTACATATTAGGCAGGAGTCTTAGCCACTAAGCCACAGGCTCTCGTCCTTATCAGCTAAGCCAGGGAAATAGGTATGTATTTGTATTACAACCCCTGGTATGCCCAATATGTAATACATATTGTAATTTGTTGTAACACATTTGTTGTAATACCAGGGGTTGTAACACAAATGTATGTATGTATGTATGTATGTATGTATGTATGTATGTATGTATGTATGTATGTATGTATTTGTGTTACAACCCCTGGTATGCCCAAATATGGGAGGGAGCTCACTACTCCCCCTTTCTGTCCTTCGGCTCATTACAGAAGACCATCCAGGCAGAAAACCATATTTTTATTTTTAATGTTGCCTTTGCTATGCTTGTGTTGTATTTGTGCTGATAAATAAATAAAGGGAGACTAGTATAGATTTATTTCAAGCTATTTAGCTCTCATCAGCTAGCCATATCCTTACTGGGATTAGAACCTGGGCTGTATTACATATTAGGCAGATGTATTAGCCCTTTTATTTATTTATCAGCACAAATACAACACAAACATAGCAAAGGCAACATTAAAAATAAAAATATGGTTTTCTGCCTGGATGATCTTCTGTAATGAGCCGAAGGACAGAAAGGAGGAGTAGTGAGCTCCCTCCCATATTTGGGCATACCAGGGGTTGTAACACAAATACATACCTATTTCCCTGGCTCAGCTGATAAGGAGGAGAGCCTGTGGCTTAGTGGCTAATACATCTGCCTAATATGTAATACAGCCCAGGTTCTAATCCCAGTAAGGGTATGGCTAGCTGATGAGAGCTAAATAGCTTGAAATAGATCTATACTAGTCTCCCTTTATTTATTTATCAGCACAAATACAACACACACACACACACACACACACATATATATGTTGTGTTTGTGCTGATGAATAAATAAAGGGAGTGTCAGGCCTGCAGAGGTTCCTTTAAGAATTTTAAGCCTGCCACACTTTCTTATAATTTCCTATGATGTTTCATTAGAGTAGTAGTTGGGAGGGGCGAATAGAAAGGAGTAGAATTGTAGACTGTGTTGTTGTCAAAATAAAACATTCCTTTCTAGAAGCCAAGGTCATCTTTTGTCTCCGCACCTCGACATTTGACCGGAAGAAGCTGGGTGGAGATGCCAGCGTGGAAGAAGAAGATTGGGCCATGTGATGGATTTATGGGCGTGGGGATAGATCATGAACGTTCAACTGGGTGGAATTCCAGGATGTAAATCAGAGTTGGAATTCCACAGATGTGCCAACATACCTGTAAAATTAAATTGGAACTTTAAGGATGATTCTGCCTTGGACTTTGATTTATTCATGCATGGTATTTGGAACGCTGACAGGGAGACTAGTATAGATCAGCACAAACACAACACAAATGTAACAAAGGCAACATTAAAAATATGGTTTTCTGCCTGGATGGTCTCCTGGAGTGAGCCGAAGGACAGAAAAGGGAAGCAGAGTGTTCCCTCCCATATTTGGGCATACCAGGGGTTGTGACACAATACACACACACACACACACACACACACACACACATGTATGTATGTATATAAAATATTAAAAATTAAACCTACAATATTGCAGACTCTGGAGAACAGAGTTAACCAATTTCAAATATACATCAGATGGCAAACTGTTTAAACTATAAAACCCCAAAGATCACAAGATGGGGCTCACCTGTTATAGTTCTATTAGTCTGCGAATGTTATTCAGTTCAGATAACTGCTATGGGGAAAATTATGGTGTCAAAAAATGTGAAAGAAGGGGATTGTTCTCATGCCCACCCTGTTATAGGTATAAAATACTAAAGGGGTAGTTACTTAACTTGCATAAACATATACATAACACAAACTTACCATAGCTTGTTTAAATATGTATCTTTCTTAAACATGAATCTCAAACCAAACCTATATCCCCTGCAGTTGATGTATCCTCTGTGATTTATTTCAGCCATTTACCAGAGCTCTGCCCTAACTCAAGCACACACTTGCCTTCACCGTTTAGCCAAAATTCTCCTTCTAATTTTCAAGAACAAAGCTTTTCAAACCCCAAAAGAGAAGAGAGGACCATGTCTCTTTGCATTCAGAATGCTTGCCTTCTCCCATGTTGATTCTGGAAGTATGTATTCCCAGTCTTGGAAGCCAGCTGTCATGTCACTGGCTGTCACCATTGTGACTGTAAGCTGGCACCACAGCAGTAGGCAAGTAATGAAATATGCATCCTGGTGTAAACCTGGCATTTAACAGAATAATAGTTGAAAGAGACCTTGGAGGTCTTCAAATCCTTGCTGAAACAGGAAACTGTACCATTTCAGAAACACAACTATTTAGTTTCTTCTTTAAAATATCCAGTGATGGATCACCCACAACTTCTGGAATTAAGCTGTTCCACTGTTTAATTGTTGTCACCTACAGAAAATTTCTTCTTAATTCTAGGGTGGTTTTTTCATTGATTATTGTAGGTAATTATGTCTGTTACCAGAATGCAAATATGAACAGTTACACTGGGTAAATTGTTAAAAATGTATAAAGGTACTTCAAATGTATGCTGGAAATGTAAATGAAAGAAGGAACATTTTATCATCTGTGTAGGATCTGCAATAAAGCAAAGAAATATTGGAGTGCAATTCATATTTTATCATTCTTAAAGTGAATATAAAGATAAAACCAGAGACTTTTCTTTTAGGCTTAACAAAGAAGTTGAAAAAAAATGGAACTTTGATGTTATATATGCTGACAGCAGTAAGAATGCTCTATGCACGAAAATGGGAAGATATAGTACTTTAATTCCCCAAATGGATGACTTATCAAAAGCTGATGGAGTTAGCAGAGATTGTTAAATTGACTTTCCTAATTTAAAGAAAAGAATACAACTTTGTTTTTACCTGGAAACTACTTCTGGACTTTGTGCTTCAGGTGGAAAAAAAATGAAAATTTGATTTTGGGCCTTGCTGATTAGGTAGGTTTGTTGTTAAGGAAATATATATTACTATGTAAAAATAAAATTTGAGGTTGCATGCTATTACCTTATTCTACTAAGCTAAAAACATGAGAAAGTCTTTTTCTTTTTCTTTCCCCTTTTGCTCTATACTTCTTCCTCTTCCTTTTTTCCTTACCTACTTTCCCATTAATTTTTCTTTCTATTTTATATTTTGATTCTTGAAAGAAATGTCCTTCTGGGTTCGGCTCCAAGTGGGGGGAAAGACACTGGAGACATGGAGGTGCTTGGAAAGATGGTTTAATGGTGAAACAGGACCACATGGCTTGAGTCCTGAACAGAAAAGGTGATCACATGCTTCAATGTTGGGTGAGGAAGAAGAGAAGGGCTGAGATGCTGAAAGTCCCTGGTTTTATGCCCTCTCTGGGCTTTGATCTTGGGCTTGTATTTTGATTGGTTGTCAGACTCCCATGGGGCCATGCAGGGGCAACTCTCTAGGCTGTGTTTTGAATCCAGGTTTGGTTGAGTTCTCAGATGCCATGTGGTGAGTGGGTAAAGGCTAATCATGTCTTAATCCCATCACCCTGGAACTGAAGAGGAGAACTCTTTATTATGTAAAGGGACTGGCTTGGGCATCTTAATGGCCCATTGACAACATGTTTCTTCCTTTTCACATCCAGGGAAATGTAATATTCTGCCTTTTCAATATTTCCTAGGATATTTCATTTTTCTGGGAGAGGGCTGGGTGATAACTTCCTACATGATAAAACTAATACAATTAATAAAGAAAGGGTGAAAATATGAACAGTTAAATTGGACTGTGTCACACATTTTCCCCCATCAAGTTTCATGAACTATAGTTTCAAAACTGATTTCCTTTCAATTTACTCCAGGAAAGTGTTGTTAGACGAATGGCCAGGCTGACAACCCAATCTACATTCTATAAAACAAGTAAGAGTATTTTCAAGTTCTGTATAAACAACCTTACACTTCATGACTTAAGGACATGGTGATTTGTACATGCAAATGAACTATTACCAATTTATTACACTGAAACAAATTTTAAATCAACTTTTTTGTCCGTTGAGCAAATCTATTAGGAGGAATAGATCTAAAGAGTTTGCTATTAATGGGTAAAAGTTAATAACTTCATCAGATGAATGGAACTTAGTAATGGAGAACTAATGGCCTAAATAACGAGTTCAGCATTACAAATAACAAAGCAGCAAGCCAGTCCAGTAAAGTAGTTTTAAATCTTTATTTGTTCAGTCAAACGAATGCTCAGACTTAAATACATTCATGAAAACTGAGTGCCAATTTAAAATTGCTTATAATCTTTCATAGTAATTACTTGCATACTGCAGGTAGTTAATAGATTTCGAAAAGGATAGCTTTGCCCTGTGACAAGCAAAATTGTCTCCTGGTAAAATTTATACCTTTGCTACTAATTAGCATTTCCATTAAAATGAACAGCTTCTCACAGTAAAGAAATTTAGCTAAAGTGTTGTTGAGTATGAGCATCACAACAGGGCAATTGAAAGCTAAGGATTAGCCAAAACAACAGTTTGTAAAAATCTGGCCCCAGAAGAAAAAGTCTTCTAGTTCTTCTCAATTAATTGCAATGTAGTGTATAACAGATGCTTTATTTGATGCATTTCTAGAATGACAACAGCTAATAGCTCTCTGGACAGTTCACAAACCGAAAATTATAACACAACCAAATATAAAATCTGAATCTGAAACAATCAAAGAATCTATAAATAAATGACAGAAGGTCTACAAAAATCTAAAAAGCACTAAAAAGTATTCTGTTGTGAAATATCACGCTTTAAATACATATTTCACTTTCCAAGGTAAATCTACTTCAGGAATCTACATAGCAAAACAGCTTGTTAGGAGATCCAAGGATGTTTAGTATATATTGGGACACAAAATTATTTTAGATACTCACAGTTTAATGATGTTAAATTTAAGTGCATTGAGGAAAAAAAACAAAAAAATTAAGGTAGATTTCTTTTTTAACAAGTCTTGATTACTTTCATATATTTGGATAGGGAGATTTTGAAGACATACAATATTATTTCACTTCTGCAATAATAGACGGACATCCGCGTCTGCCTTTTCGCTGCTCCGGTGGGCTCCCCTGAAGTCTAGGGGAGCACAGGGTGCCTTGGAGGGGTGCCCTGCTGTAGGGGCGGCTTGCTGGGACCCCCTGGAATGATGGGGGGCATGGGGGGGTCTCCAGCCTTGCCCCAGGAGCTGGGGAGCGTAGGGAGCGCGCGGAATGCTACCGCACGCTTCTCCAAACGCAGCCTTGAAGGAAATAATCAATTGGAACGAAGCAGCTGAAGAGCGGTGAGCCGAGGGGTCTTCCCAGGTCTTTTACTATTTTTACACTCCTGACTCTTTCACAGTTTTCTTGCCTTGCTTATTTTTACACTCCTGACTGTTTCATAGTTTTCTTGCCTTGCTTGTTTCAACTTCTGAAAGAGTTTAGATTGGAGGGGGGGGAGTTCCACCCCCCTCAGAAAAGCGGCACTTGAAAAATCTCTCCCTTTCATGGGGGAGAGAGAAAGTCTGAAAACCACTTTCACTTCCCTTAAATAATGGGGGGGAAATCTTTTTTTGGCTACAATTGTGAGAGAAAGGATGGTTGAACTGATTCTTTTTTAAACTACTTATGGGAACTTTGACTTTGTTGTTTCCTGATCACCTATACTGGCTGAGCCAAGATGGCCAACTTCCTCTTTCTTCTTTGTCTTTATGAATGAGACTCCTCCCTTGGAAAACTTTATGGCTTTCAACTAACTTCCACCCCAGAGACTTCCAGGAACCTCTTCAAACATGTTACTCCCCTGGATTTGGAATATTTTGACCCACCTATCTGCTTTAATTCTTCTGCTAGAGGACTTGTTCTCCTTTGGACCTGCTTGTTTGGTGATCCCTGCCGGCTGTGCTCTCCCACAGACGCCATCTCCTTGTACAGAATAACAATTATCTCTGAGACTCATGATGGGTCCAAAGAAATTGCCACCTGGTAAGGCCTCGTCGGCCCCAACATCTTCCATGTCCAGCCCTGCACACCAGTCACAAATGGGATCTTTTCTACAACCTAAAGCCTCTGAAGAGAGTGCAAAAGACCTGTCTACTCAACAGATGCTTCAAAACATCTTAAAGGGACAGGACGAAATCAAAAAACAACTGCAGGACTTAAATGGACAGCTCAGAGAGACGAACTAGCAAACCACATGGAATGAACAGAGGATTGGTGTGCTGGAGGAGGGGGCGGTTGGGATTAGAGATGAGATGAAGACAATCCAGAGGGGGAATGCAGAATTTGGGAATCAGATGTTAAAAATGGAATTTGAAAGGATGTCTTTTTTTCTTAGGTTCCAAAATTTGCCAGAAGTTGAGAATGAAGATCTCAAGGAGATTATGACCACAATACTAGCAGAATATATTAATAGAGATAAACAACAGCTCTGGTGGGACATTGATTTGATCTATAGGGTTAACTCAGCCTATGCAAGAACACACAACGTTCCAAGGGAAGTTCATATCAAATTTCTTAGAAAAACTACAAGAGATGAGGTTCTAGGAGCTCAAAGGGGAGGACCATTAAAATATAAAGATAAATAAATAACCATTCTTAAACAGATCCCAAAGAAAGTAAGAGATAATAGAAAGAAATATTCCTTCTTAGCAAAAAAATTATATAATAATGGGGTCTGGTTTAGATGGCTATTTCCAGAAGGCATGTTGAATTTTTGGGAGGGCAGCAGAATTAGAATTCACACACCAGTGGAAGCAGAGGCTTTCGCTAAAAAGCACAGTGCTCTTTTAGATGAAATGGGGGATGTTACACAAGAAACAAGGGAGGGAGGGGCTGAGGCTCAGCCGGTGGATGGGAGAGAGGATGCAACAGCTAGAAGACTCAGATCACAAAAGTGATTTGGAACACTATTGCAATTGTTGCTACAATGTACTTTCATGGAAGTGATACAAAACAAATGATTGAAACATACTGATGATTTTGTGTTAAATTTAAAACTGCTAATACTTAGGTAAATGTTGATATTTTTCTATCATTGTTTGTAAAAGTTGCAAGACCTGGGGGGGCTTCTCCCCCCCGCACCATGTAGCTGTCAAAATGTTTTATAACCCTATAACCCTTTTCCCTTGAAAAATTTTTAAAACCAATAAAAATTTGAACAATAAAAAAAATATTATTTCAGTTCTGCAATGTACAAGAGGATCAGCTATAAGAATATTACATGACAAAGTTGTACACTTATTCAACTTTGATTTCATTTAGGGAACTAAACTGCTTTTGTATCAATTATTAATAATGATCTCGATAAAATTACTTCTCAACAAATTAAAAGTTGTTTGGTTCTTGAATGAAGTTCACATGCAACTTATCAGATATGTCATGAACTAAAACTAAGAGGCTGCATTAAAAGCATAAAAGACACGAATAGGGAAGGATGCCATAAAAACATATAAGCTGGCAAAAGTCTCACTCTAATCTTAATAACAATTAAACTCCAAGAATTGCTTTGGCAACTAGTCTGTCACAAAATAGAAGTCTCAGTTCCATTATAGACAATTAAAATGGCTTCCATTGATTACAGAAAATTAAATGGACTATAAGCATTTCAGGACCATAATAAACTATTATCCCAGTTTCCTTTACTTTTTGTTTCATTCCAATCGTCTGGAACCCGGAAATATTATTACTGAGATGGCATTTTAATAATAATCCTCTCCTTCAAGATCAAATCAAAGTCACCTACTACTTAAATAAGAAATAACAATTAAGATAGGAAAGTCAGTTCTAATATTCTGTAAATTAGCTAACTCCTAGAATTTCAGGAGAGGAAAAAAAAGACTATAAGTCTCCATTTTCCAAAAAGCAAAGTTTTCCAACTACCTAAAACAGTGATGGCTAACCTTTTTGGCGCCGAGTGCCAAAAGCGCCTGTGCACACAGCCATAATGCAATGCGTGCATGCCCCCGTTTGCTCCACCCCACCCATGTGCACATGACCTCCCCACGTGCACCCAACTCTTTAAGCATGTGCACAAGAGCCTCCCACATGCATTCTGCTCTCCCATGCATGCACACGTAACCCAAGCATACACATGTGACCCCTTATGCACACGCCCTTCCCCCCGGACATGCGCACACATCTCCTGCATGCCCCCTCATCGCATGTGCAGCAGAGACCCAAAAATCAGCTGGCCGGTGGGAGGCACGCATACACGCATGGAAGAACTGAACTCAGGCGACGGCTCACGTGCCCGCAGAGAGGGCCCACGTGCCACCTGTGGCACACATGCCATAGCTTTGCCATCACGGACCTAAAGGATAGTACAGATTTTCAGTCACAAAAAGAAAAATGAAAGAAAAAAGGTAAGCGGTAAGAAAAAAGGCTGGGCATCATACTAAAGAACTTTGGCTTAACTGTGTTTTTGGCTGAAGGACCAATATTGATCGTGTTGACTCAGTATGTACATTCTGATTCGTTGAGCAAAGTATCAGTAAGTACATAGTCTCTTAAAAATAAAGTATCTTCCTAGGCTGTGTATTCTACAGTCTAGGAAATGCAGAGACAGAACTATAAATACTTCAGTATCTGCTTGCTGAATCCTTAGTGCAACCAATATCTTAAGTCTTCAAGCTATTGTCTGTACTGTATTCAATTTTATATTCAGTATGCAATGTGCCCAAAATTTGGCATCATGGCAAATTCAAGGTAACAGGTTCAAATTTTCCCATGTCCTTCTGATGAATTCCCTGAGGTCTGCTGCCGTTTAAGAAAGATTTTAAAATATGGCTTTTTCAGCAAGGCCTGTAATTTGCCACCCATACTATTTCCTTGGTACTTCCTTCCCCAGTATGATTTTGTTACAGCTTTAGTGTTTTCTTTTCACTTGCTTTAATATTTGAATGTATTGTGTGTTGCCTGGAGTTGTTTTAGTTATTGAGGTAACTTATACAATGGGAGTGGGTGGGAGGGAGAGAGAGAGAGAGATTGGAGAATGCTTCTTGTTGAATGGGTTTTAATGTTCTTGATTAATTTGCTGTTGACAGGGCTAAATAAGTAGTAATGGCCTATATTGCTGGAGCTATGCTAAAAGGTGAAAACAAAGTGCTCCTCCAATAACTAAATTTTAGACAGTGGTCTGAAGTATCATATCCTAGTTGCAAACTATTATCATCCCTATTTATAAGTAAGATGAGAAAGCTCAGCTTGCTTTAATAATCTAATAGCTTGATTTCAGCAAGTGATACATTATATATACCATTTATCTTAATGGAAAACTTAATTGTTAGATGTAATGAGGTTTGGTGGTGGGAACAGGCAGATTCTAGGAAAAGTGACTCAATATTAGATCATTTTATTATTTTAAGATACAGAGCTGAAAAATACACGCCAGCCTCTATACTGTATGCATCTATTGGTTACCAAATTCTTATTATGGATTTGAAATTTACTTTCAATTTTGTTCTCAGGAAAGGATAATGGAAGAAAACTAAACTGATCAAAATAAGCCTGAAAATGAAACCAACTACATCTATTATTTGTACAACATCTATTATGGTGGGCACTGCACAAAAGCAAGCACCCAAAGCATTATCTTTGAACATGACAAACATAAAACAATAGAATAAAACTGGAGAAAGAAAAAATAATGTATTAGAAGGAAGTTTAAAGATAACCTGTTGTTTTTATTAACCTTAAAACATAACTGAATGTATATCCGATGAATCAAGGCATTGAGGGGAAATGGAACACCAACTGAACTTTGTTTATTCAAAGAATTCCAGAGGCAAATAATAATAGGAATATATATATAAAAACGTGAAAAAGAAAAATAACAAGTGATAAGCAACTAAGCAACTAAGAATCAGAAAAATAAAAGCTGAAAAGGAGAGTGTAAGGAAACTTTGGATAAAATCAATTTGAATCTAATCACTTATCCTCATATAAATGTGGAAGACCAAGTAGAAATATAGCACAAGGTAAAAACAATTGCTGTAGTTTATTATTGTATTGATAGAATTTAATTCAACATTGAAATCTCTGGAAAAAAAACAATTGCAATATTAAATCCATCATCTTGAGAAAAAGAAAAAAATATCGATAGATTGGGGAAAATAAATATTGTCCTTGATGTTCAAAGAATGATGATACTTGTCAGGTTTCACACTGGGTTCAATAATATACCATTAGTCTGTTGGTATTTTATCCACTTGGTAGAAGATACCCAACACAGCTCATATAGATTATTTATGGCAGACAAAAATGAAGCAAATGAATAACGAATTGATTGCCCATTTCATTGAAAAGATGTCGGAGATTGGTAGAACTTCCCAAAGGTTTACAGTCAAAGGGTTTTTATCTTTCCCGTCCAAATTAATTGATGTTTGATTATGGGCCCAGTAGTCTTGAAATGGGGCATTGGTTCTTACCTGATATGCCCCTTCTCTCCACCTCCATATGCAGGTGGAGACAGCAGCCATGCACGGGTTAACTTAGCCAGTAACCAATGGACTGAGTCTACCAAAGTAATGTCATAGCCTCTGGGGAGTGTCCTCCCACTTTCTTGATGAAAGAGAATAAGTCAACTGCTGTGCTGTATCAGATTGCTTTCTGTCGATCCCTGCTCAAGAGTCTCTTGTTACTGAACCTTTCAGATATAGGCCCGCGCCTGAAAGGGTGGGGATGGCTGCTGTCTCCACCTGCCAAGAGAAGGGGCGTATCAGATAATAACCAATGCTCCATTCTCCAAAGTTGGTGGACACAGTAGCCATGCATGGGACATACCAAAGTTCGGAGCGTCCCCGGGTGGGAATGTGAGTGGCCTATGAGACTGGAGAAGTAAGCACTTGTTGTAGCACTTGCCTTCCGAATGCCGCATCTGCCGAAGCGTATCTATCTTGTAGTGGCGGATAAAGGGAGTAGGTGTAGTCCAAGTTGCCGCCCTGCAGATTTCTTCCACCAAGGCTTGTGTGGTCCACGCCACCGAAGTTGCCGCACTGCACGTCGAATGAGCCGTGATGTTGGACGGAGGGGTGAGGTGATGAGTTAGGTAAGCCCTTGAGATGGAAGATCTTATCCAGCATCCTATCATAGACGAAAAGGCCTTAAGCCCCTTGTTGGTGGGATGAAATGAAACAAAAAGAACCTCAGTATGTCTGAAGTGGGCCGTTCTGGTAACGTAGATCTTGAGGGCATGATGCACATCCAATGTGTGCCACTTGCGTTCAAGCCTGTGCGTAGGATTGGGGCAAAAATTTGAAAGGGTTAGATCTTGAGATTGGTGGAAGGCCGAATTTACCTTTGGGATAAAGGTGGGGTCGAAGTGGAGGACCACTCGGTCTGGATGGAACACACATAGATCAGATCTGATGGAAAGGGCCGCCAACTCCGAGACCCGCCTCGCTGACGTAATGGCCACCAGAAAGACAGATTTCAGAGTGAGGTGTTGTAGTGAGGCAGATCTGAAAGGTTCAAAAGGAGGCTCTGTGAGGAAGTCCAGGACCCTGGCTAGGTCCCATGAAGGAAAACAGTGGGTGACCGGAGGGCAGAGGCTAGATGCACCTCTAATGAAGCGACAAACATGTGGGTGTAAGGAGAGAGGCTCATCGCGATGTAGAGAGAGAACAGAAGAGAGAGCTGCCACTTGGTGCCTTAGGGTGTTGGGAAGGAGCTCCTTGTCAAGTCCTTGTTGTAAGAATTTCAAGACGTGGGCTACTGAAGCCTCGAAGACGATGATACGTCTGGTAGAGCACCAAGTTGAGAATGCCTGCCACGTTGATTCGTAAATCTTAGTGGTAGCAAGGTGATGAAATACCTGATAGTCTGGATTACTTTGTCAGAAAGGTTAGCCGCTATCAAGGCTGCCCGCTCAGCCTCCAGGTGGTTAGGTTGAGCCAGAGAAGGTCGGGATGATGAATGGATCCCTGATATAGTAGGGATCTGATCATGGGAAGACGCCATGCAGGACCCACCGATAGATTGAGTAGGTCCACATACCAGGGTTGACGCTGCCAATGGGGAATAATTAGGATTACCTGCCTCCTCTTCCAGCATTTTGCGAATCACCCTCTGTATCAGGAGGGAGGGAAGGCGTACAGGAGACTGCGTGGTCACCTGCACCTCGGAGCCTCTGTCCCTTCCGCACCTGGTGTCATGTAGCGAGAAAAGTACCTGGGCAGCTGCTTGTTGGTTCTCATGGCGAAAAGATCCAGAACTGAAGCCCCATACCTCGTGGACAGCTGCCTGAAGATATGAGGGTTCAGACTTCATTCCGCAGGGTTGATTGTTGTGCGGCTCAACCAGTCTGCCCTCGTGTTGTCGGTGCCTGAGATGTGTTCGGCCTGAAGAGAGAGAAGATTGGCTTCCACCCAGATCCCTAGGTGAAAGGCAGATTCCATGAGTGAGATGGCTCTTGGCCCCCCTTGGCGGTTTACGTGCGCCTTGGCTGTGGTGTTGTCCATCCGAATATGCACATGGGAGTTGCGTACTGATGATTGGAAGTGGAGGAGGGCCAGATGGATAACCCTCAGCTCCAGTCAATTCATGCTGTGAGCAAGGTCAGAGCTGGACCACAGACCCTGGGCCACCTGATCTTGTAGATGAGCTCCTCACCCGGACAGACTTGCGTCCATTGTGAGTAAAATACGAGGAGGCTCCCTGAAGAGGAACCCCTGAGAGATGGCTGGGGAGATCCACCAATACAGAGATTGGAGTACCTCTGGGGTCATCCTGACTTTCACTAGGGAACAACTGCTGTTGGTCTTCTGGTACGGCAATAGGAACCACTGGAGGCAGCAACTGTGAAGCCGTGCCCATGGAACAATGGAGAAGCATGAGACCATCTTTCCGAGTGACTGGGGCAGTTGAAGCAGTGGAACCAGATGTTTCCACCATACTTCGTTGGTTAGATCCCTGAGGCTGACCTACCTCTCCTGGGACAGGGAGACTCTCCCCTGGACTGAATCTATCAGAGATCCCAAATAGACCAAACAGTGGGTGGGAACCAGGTGGCTCTTTTGATGATTTATGGAGTAGCCCAGTTCCTAAAGAACTGCAATGGAGGTGTGAAGGTCCTGAAGAGCCTGATTGTGTGACCTGGACAGCAAAAGGATGTCGTCGAGGTAGCACAATATCCTTATGGGATGGGCTTAAAGGTGGGCCACGACCACTGACAGAAGCTTGGTGAACCCCCTTGTGGGGGAGGACAGCCCGAAGGGTAGGGCACGATACAGAAAATGATTGCCAGCGTAAACAAATCTCAGGAACTTCCTGTGGCGTTTGAGAGTGGGGACGTGGAGATAAGCCTCTGTGAGGTCCACCGAGGTGAGGGGATCATTTCTGTGCACGCTCTCCAGAATTGACTGGAGAGAGTGCATGTTGAATCTCCTGTACCTTATGAATCGATTGAGAAATTTGAGGTCGAGAATCGCCCTCCAGCCCCCGAAGACTTTGGCCCGATAAAGAGACGAGAGTAAAACCCTTGTCCCACCTAGCCTGGGGGGATGTGGAGCAGGTGATGAATGGCCTGCTCTACCAGGAGCCTATTGTGAGGGTCTCTGGAGATCAGACACATGACAAATTAGTTTGGAGGGCTGGAGCGCAAGTCTAAAGTTAGGCCAAATCTGATGGTGCACCTGACCCACGTGTCATTGGTGATGTCGTCCCAATGATCCGCAAAGGCCACCAGGCATCCCCCCCCATTGGGAGGGACTCCAGGCAGTCACTTCTGCCTCTTGAATGACTTATTGGAAGAGTCCCTAAAGGACTTCCAAGGGGCGAATCTCTTGTTACTTCGGTTGGAGAAGGAGGGACCCTGTCTGGGAGGGGTCTGATATTGCGGATGGGAGTTGGAGAAACCCCCGTCCTGGCCATGAAAGGGTTGCCTGCGGTAGAAGGAGTGGCCTCGACCTTCCTGTTTCTTAGTGGCATCTTGGAATACCTTCCTCTTATCTTTAGATTCCACTAAGAGGAGCTCTAGTGGGGGACCAAAGAGAAGGTTGGAGGAGTAGACCGAAGAAGCAAGCCTCCACTTAGCCCGGGCCTCCGCCTGCCATTGCCTGAGCCAGATGAGCCAGATGAGCCAGCGGGAGGAGACAGAGGAAGCAATGGATTTGGAAGCAAAATGGGCTGTGTCCAAAGATGCATCTGCAGTGTATTCCAGGGCCACCTTCTGCGAGCCCTGGAATCCCTGGGAGGAATCCTCTCCTGAAGCTATCTGAGCCACAGAAGGGCAGAGCGGCTAAAGAAAGAGGAGGAGGTTGCAGCCCAAACTGCCCACGCTGCAGCTTGATGGACCTTGATGAGAGTCTGTTCGATCCTCTTATCCTCCGGACAAAGAGCCTCCTCAGGAGCAGCTGAAGCCACATAGGGAGAGGACAGGGTGAACACATGCAAATCAATAGAAAGTACCTCAAGAGCCTTGGCGAGGTCGGGACCCGTGTTGTACAGACACTTGTCTAATGTGGAGGGGAGAGGACCTGTACCTGGCGACACCCACTAGTTCTGGACCACGTTGATGAAGAGCCTGGGGAGGGGAATCACTTCCTTCTCTACCCTGGGTTGAGTGAAGAGAGGGTCCATGGTGTCCGTCTTGTCTGCTTCCGCCTGTTGGGGAGTCTTGGGGGCCGGGATGCCCGCGACCTTTCTTGCCTTAAATAGAAGAGAGCGAAAAATAGCAGGTTTAAAGAAACCAACAAAGGAAGGGGGGGTCAGGAGGGAGACCTTCATCCTCAGACAGGTCTGAATCTCTGGCTGGATGCTCTACTCCAAAAACTGAAGGTTGACTGGAGGTGCCTGGCAAGTCTTGTGAAGCGGAGGCCGAAAGATCACCTTCCCTGTGCCTGGAGCTGGAGGAGGAAGACCTTTGTGGAGTGGAATGGGAAGAAGATGAAGACCTGTGGTTTAACCCCACAGCAATGCCCTGCTCAATGGCATCAGAAATGATAATTGCCATATCAGAAGTACAAGGTGGGGCCCTGAAGGGCGTGGCACCGGCATGTTGTGATAAGACTTCGCTATCAGGAGTGAGACTCCTCTCTTCCTCAGACTCCTCCCCACTGTAGACCTGGGCATCTGCATCCCTGGCTTCCTCAGGTTGAATGATGGTGGCAGCAGGAGACAATTCCTCCTCAGAATCTGAAGAAAAGTCTGCAGGAGGGCTAACCTCAACCAGCCTTTGGGCCTGGAATAGGTATGGTTCAGCATGTTTGGTCTTACTCCTGGACTTCCTGGGGGGGCCTGTTGAACTCTGTCCCCTTGCTCCGTAGAGGTACCTGAGGTAGGCTTGTAGTCGGGCCTGGGAGTCTTCGGCAATGGTTGGGTGGAGGAGACCCCATCGGTGGCCCTGTGCTTGGGAGCCCTGGGTGGGAGAGGATCTGCCGGAGGACTAGAGGCCTGGATGTCCAGAGGAGCCTGCGGATCTTGATCCGGTGCGTCAGACATGGCCAGTACTCACTGCGATACCCAATTCAAAATGGCCACTGAGGCAGATAGCCTATGGGCCAGAAGGCAGCGTGGCTGGGTTGCCGCAAAAGCCGCAGGGGCAAAGAGGCACTGCGGGGGCTTTGTCAGAGCTCCCAATGCTGCAGCGTCGACAGTGAGCACGGTGGCGAAGGAGGATGCTACGGCAATGGCAGCGGCTGTAGTGGCGGTGGCCATCGCAGAGAAGCTGGTCTCTAATCTGGAAGGCTAGAAAGGGTTGCCTGAAGGGCGGTAGCCTCCAACGGCCACTGCCCGGTAGCGATGCTGGAAGAGGAGTGCTGAGGAAGAACAAGGTGCCTCAGGGCTGTTTTCCCTGAGCCTTGAGAGGCTGCGAAGCCCGGAGCCCCAGGAGGAGCTGGAAATGCCAAATAAAGATCCCCTGCATTGTGGATACCAATTATAGGGAAGTGAAAAAAGGTAATTTAATTTAAAAATAGCCAATTTAACAATTTTTTTCTAATTTTTAGATGCAGAGAGAGCAAACAGCACAGCCAGTCCCAATCAACTGAGTCTAAAAAAGCAGGAGGACACTCCCCAGACACTATGACATCCCTTTGGTAGACTCAGTCCATTGGTTACTGGCTAAGTTAACCCGTGCATGGCTGCTGTCTCCAACTTTGTAGAATTGGGAAGTTATAGGATGTGTATGTAATGCCGCTGGGTAACATTTAGTTCACTTCTTGAAACCTATGTTACAGTTTTCCATTTTTGTCCTTAAATCCTGACATATCAGATGCTTTTTCTTCCTTCTGCTCATGGGTAGTTGTAGTGAGTTTTCCTGTTGCTTTCATCTCCATCTCTCCTTTGACAGAAACACTTACCAGTCTTCAAGTTACAATAATTCATTCAATGATCATTCAAATTTGCAACAGCACTGAACAAGGGAGGCTTGTTGTTATTGCAGCATTCCTATAGTCACATGTTTGTGATTTCTGATAATATTTACCAACTTCCTACAAATAAAGTCAGTAGAAAAGCTGGCAGGAAGTTGGAAGTCATGATCTTCATGTAATGACATGTGTGGTCCTTGCTTAACAACAGTAACCAGGACTGCCAGAATTTTCATCTCTAAGCAATGCAGTTATGTGATGTTGGGGTTTTACATTTAGTGATGAACTTCTGTTCCCAATTCCCATCGTAAGCCAAGGATTACTTGTATTGACTGGCACTTAGGGAAGATTACGAAAGAGACAATTTGCTTGAGCATAATCTATTTTATAGATAACTATTTTCCTTAATATGACACTGGAGGGTAATATTCACAAATAACATTCCAAGTCACGGTTTCTATCTTGCATTTACAAGCAAGAAAGGAATGATTTTTAGAGGCAATGCATTACTCTGAACAAAGAGGTGTCACTACTTTCTGAACAATTTGCCTGATCTTCTTCACCCATCACTTGGATTGGCACAGCTTCATTACACGTCTTTAAATTATTATATACACTGATCAGTTGCCCCGGCTATTAATCTCAGCTGCTTATACAAAGCCTTAAAAACAGTTTCAAGTGAAGTTCTCTCACCTGACTTGTAGCCATTTGTTTCCTTCCACTGCTATGACAAACACATCACTCTAGGTCCTAGCATACTTGAAATACATTGATTCAATAAGAGAGTAGTCATAAGGGAATAAATCAGATATATGGATGGCATATCATCTCAAGAGAAAATTATCATTATCTAAGACTTGAGCTCCTGCTTTATATTTATTGCAGGTCTTTAATACTGAAAAGTGCTACATTTTGATGTGTTTTGTAATGAAAATGACAGATCAACATTAGTAAGTTGAATTGTACACCGTCTGAACATAGAAAGTCAGTGTAGTATAGTGGAATGACCAGTTTTGCTCTTTATCTTAAAAGGTTTCAAATTTTCTTTCTCCAGCTTTTCCCTGTGAAAATGTGGATGCTGAGACAAAAACATGTTTATTCTCTGTGAAAGCTATAGACACAACAAAAGGTTAGCCTTTCTAGCTACAGAGATCCAGAAACCCCATTTGTCCAATAAACCCTGAGACAATCAACCATCTCTCAGCATAGCTTATCATATCATGTTTCCCCATATTTTTCGGACTATAAGACATACCTAAATTTACAGGAGGAAAACAAGAAAAATAGTTTTGGCCCACCTGAGTCCCCAGAAACATTATAAACCAATCACTTCAGCTGAATTTGCCAAGAATACTTGGCTAAAATGGGGTATTTCAATATTTTCCATCAAAATAGGCATATTTCTAATAAAATACTGTCAAAATACTGTTAAGTATTTTATACTTTAAATACTTTTAAGTATAAGCATGAATTAATATTTTAGTTCCTTGTTTACCTTGAATAGCAACACCTTCTGTTTGAAATCAGATTTCTTGAACAGATGCAACAATATTTTAGTATTTTAGATCCTGGGAAGCATCGTGGAAAGATGCCTGACAAAGTCAAATGACGAGTCTAAATACATTGTTTTCTACGGGATCCACAAAAACGTCACAGATGTTCTGAACTCAAGATTCTTAAGTATAAAACTGAATTAATTTTAATTATCAGCAGATCTCTGTGTGCATTTCCATATACCTAACTTTTCCTTCTCTTTTTATTCTCATCCCCAAATAAATTATTTTATATTCATGATTTCTGGCTTTAAAAAAAAGGCAGTTCATTAGAATTACGCTCTGAAATCTTCACTATTTGTTGAGAATACACTTTTATTCAACTATTCTTTCCTTGTATTTTATTCCTTACACGTATGATATTTTGCAACCTTTTGATGGGGCCCATGTTCTCTGGGTTTCAGGATAGTGGATATAAAGATTTTGAATGGTTTGATATTTCTAGCATGTATTAGTGCCAGAATGTAGCAACTGTAATGCTAGGTTCATAAGAGCCAAATCAATTTTGGCTGAGATTTTCAGCAAGGTGATGATTACAGCAAGAAATGTCAGAAAAAGAATGTCTGCTAAGTCTCTAGATTCAAGGGTAATTGATTGCTTAAGGACAAAGCTTACAAAATGGTATGGGATCAAATCAAGACCTCACCAAAAGAGCAAATACTCTTCTAGCGTCTCATAATGTTTTGCATGTTTCACTTATATACACACAAAAAGCCTTTTTGCCAACAAACCCTCAGAGAAAAAAACAAAGTTGACTGATCCAAAACACCATTTGGGAAAATGGATCATTTTCTAATAATGGTTCATGGTATTGTTAGATGAATACTGGGGGAGGTGGGGATCTCACAAGCTAAAAGGAGCAAATATTTGGCAGTAGGATTTGAAAACTGTCCAAATAGCAACAGCGCTTGTTCAATTATTTAGAGTAAGATCAACTTGCAGTATTAGATTGTTGGCATTTACTTGGGGAAAAAAGGAGATCGTCAGCAGCAGAACTCCTCCCTTCACAAATCCATCATGCACAATTACAAACTAGACACGAAAACAGTATTCCTATTCTGATATTATTCCCAATAGCTTTTCAGAGGCATAGTTTTTGCTTTTAGCTTACAGCTCTTAAATTGAATGCATTAAATACAGAACTAGAATATTGAAGTTGTTATAGGGCAAGTATACAGTAGGAATCATTATTTTCCATCAGCATTCGCAAGGCTGATTTATGAAATTGTGTCATTTCTATGTAAGTATTAATACTGGTCCATAAAGAATATTGCTACTGAAGTATTAAAAGCATTATTCAGTATTTTAAGCTATTACGGACTTTTCTTTTATATTGAAGGAAACTTCATTACAAAATATATAAACACAGATGCTTGCAATAGGTGTTTGCTTTTTATAGATGTTTGTATTCTATGGTTTGGTCTTTAAAATGTTGGTAATGGATCCCAACTGCAGATAGAAATTATTCCGAATAGCCATTAATTTGTTAAAGACATGTTAATGGAAAGCTAATAGTACAGAGTAATGTTAAGTATCCACTTATGACTTCATCTTATTTGTCATTCCATTTGGAAGACATAACTGCAGAAAGAAAAGCTATTTTGCCCAAGGCAGTTTAGGTAATCTACACTTAGATTCACAATCTCAGACTGGTGGACGCTTAATAATTTAAGTCCTAACTAAGGATTTAAGAATTATTAAGATAGCGTCTAAGAATACTGTAGAGGCAGTTCCAAGTAGGGTGATCCAATTTGGGGGGATCAAATTAGGATGTTCAGGTCTGATAATTTTAATATTTTGAGATATTTAACAGGTCCTTTAGGTATTGCTCTGAGGGTACCATCATAATAGGTATAGCAGCAGATTTCTTTTTCCACAAGTGTTCAACTTCCAGACTTATAATTGGATCGATTGGAATTTATTGCTTGTAGATTTGAAGGAGATGTTTGGGTTGAAAACTGCAGGCTTGTTGGTAGAAGACTGAAAGTAGTGTAGATTCTAAAGACTAAAGAGTTAACAGAATTGATGAAAGATGAACTGGACTTTTTAAAGAAAAATAGATATTGGGGAATGGATTTCTTATATCCAACTAGTTTTTTGGTTTTTTTGGAATAACAAATGCAGTGAGATGTTTACAACAGAGACCTATGTTTTGGGGGAATGAAATCCAATTCTTGGTAAAGATCCCAGTTAAAATAAACATTTTAAGGAAAATATTTATCATTAAGAATCAGTTATGGACATTTGATCTTGAATGGACTAGCGGTAACGACTGTGGTGGTTTATGGTAGATCAGAAGCAATCGTGGAGTTTCTAGGAGTGAAGTACAATAATATATTGTTAACAGAAGGATTTGAAGTTTAACTTAGATGTTGGCTTTATTTGGTAAACATATTTTTTATGTAATAGATGTGTCTGGTCAAATTGGTTGGGTAAATAGAGCTGTAGTAGTTTATAAATTGTGGATGTTTCACAAGGACGGATAAATCTATTAGTATCAAGTGAGGGGACAATTTATGTATATATTTATTTATTTATACACACACACACAATTCTATTATATAATGTCTGGTTTAGCTTTGTTCTGGTATTTTTTTGTATTCTGCTCATTTTCCCAAACCTTTTCAACTTGATGGTTTCACTAGTTTTTACATTAAAATCTAAACCTCAGATAGTTTCCAATGAATAATTCTGGCAATTGGGTCATTACGCTGCTTGTACATGTAGTCCTCAACTTACGATCACAGTTAAGCTCAGAATGTATGTTGCTAGGTGAGAAATGGGTTAAATGAGTTTTGCCCCATTTTACAACTTTTCTTGCCACATTTAAGTGAATCCACTGCAGTTGTTAAATTAGGAACGTGGTTGTTAAGTGAATCTGGTTTTCCCATTGACTTTGCTTGCCAAAAGGCCACAAAAGGTGATCACGTGAGCCAGAGACTCTGCAACCTTCAAAAATATGAAATATGAAAGTTGTCAATCATCCGAATGTAAATCACGTGACCATAGGGATGCTGAAATGATCATGTGAAAAACAATCGTAACTTTTTTCAATGCCATTATAACTTTGAACAGTCACTAAATGAACTGTTGTATGTCAAGGACTACCTGTAGTCAGTTTGTGAAATTTTGCTGCAGCCACTGATCAAGTGGTCAATTGTTTCATTTTTTTTACTACGAAGATGACATGTGTTCATAGAAAAAAACTATGTTGTTTGCTACATAGTTTTGCCTTCAGGCAATTAGTTGGCAAATTATTGTATAAATAATACAATAATATATGCAAAAATAAAGGCTTTAGTTTCTTTTTGTAATATTATCTAATGATGAATATAAGAAATGAAGAAATGGAAACCCTTGTGGAAACTATATGAAAAACAAAGGTTGCAAAGAAAAAATGTGTGTTTGTGTGTGTTCCTAAGGGACATGTATAAGTCTTCAAGCTTCATAGATTGCCCATAACTGATTTTTCAGAATGGAACTTTGCAGTGCCTCTCTTGAGTCTGGACTTCTAAACAAGTCTTTTATGTATGCCTCAAGTGGAAAACATTATAAAGTCATAATGGAGCGTGTACTAGACATGATTTAATGGCAGTCAAATCCACATGCTTTTTGGGCTTATCCGTAATGGTTTAAATATCAATTGTTCCAAAATAATTGTTTGAGAAGGAAGCTTTTAATGAAGAGGTTTTATGCGACCATTCATAAAATGAACATTCTGTAGAACTGTGTTGTATGGAATCTCAGTAAAATATTTTGAAAAGGGAGAAATTGTGCTGTATGAAGAAAAATTATAGAAGAGAGTACCAAAGGTCAATTGTTAATTTGTTTTTCTGGAATATTCAATCTATGAACTTCTGAGATTGTCAAAAATCTATTCTTCATGGCTGCTTTATTTCCATAAAAGCTAAAAACTAAATAACAAGATAAATCAACATTTTGTTCTCTTATACTTATTCAGAAAACCATGGAAGGGAATAAGGCTAACCAGGGGGGCCACCAATATCTGGAGAGTCACCATCTTTCAGGGCCCTGAAAGTTTCTGAAGTGAGAGGCTGGACAGACAAAACCAAATGTATGAAAAAAAAACACCATATTTTTACTTCTGGCTGTCCTTTCTCCATACAAAGGGAGAAACGCTGAGACTTCTTCAAAAATAAGCAGTCACTTGTTTAAATTACTTTTTTTTATTTTTATGAATATCCCTTTGAATCCTTCATGCACATTTTCAAACATAAAAATCTTTCAACTAAATCGTCTGACATAAGTTATAATTGTTCCATAACGTGGTCATTCCAACAGTCCCTCAGGAATCTATTAAACTTTGGCAAACAGTATCATCAGACTAGACAAAGTCCAGTAGGAAGGGCTTGATGAACATTTTACATTTGATGTAAAGAGGAGGGGTGGTTGAACTCAACTCATGGGTGGATAAAGAGAAGTTTTCATAGCAGTAAGCAACATGGCATATGGTTTATTAATCATAGCTATGCTGTTAATAGTAATACACATCTTTTTTCATACTGAGAGATCAATGAAAATATAGTATTTGCATTGTTGGTGTCAAATAAGTTAAATGAAGATGTTAGTTTATGACTGACAAGAGATTCAGCAACTCCTGAATGAAGGCTGCCATTCATTTTTAAAGAAATACCATGATGATTGTACAATATTGGGATCTTTGTCTTGGAATACTGTAAGCAAATACTAGGGTTTAGGCGTCCATTAATATACAAATATACATATGTAAACAGGTAATGTACAACCAGCCTGAAGTTGCATCTTGCATCACAACTCTGAAATTGCACCAATGAACATAGTATAAGAATGCTACAAAGAAAATATATGATTTACTACACCAATATACCTATAATAATAGTTTAAAAGAAACAGCTATCATACTCATTCCCTCATGTTATTACATATCCAACATCAGAAACTAAACTAACATTGATACAATTAATAACAGAAAGATGAAAGTTTCTTTTATTTACATAACTGTGCATTTAGGATAAAAATTAAATTTTGAATCATACAATTCCAGCTTTCTTCATCCATTCACGTATATAAACAATGTTTTATCTGTAATGGCAATAAGCACCAAATAGATACCTCTAACCTCTTTAACCCTAGTGGTAAAACTGTAGAACATATTGTATATTTATCTGTATGAATAATAAATAGCCATATACAAGTGTATGGAAACACACAACAAACACTCTCTCTTCAGGCTGACGGTTGTCATGATAAACATAATTCAAACAATTCAAGGAAGAAAATAATTAGCCTCTTTTTTTAAAAAAGTGCATGGAAATCAAAACATTTAAAAGATTAAAAGAGCTCAATTTTGGAAGGAAAATTCAATCTGGTTTTATAAAAATAAGATGTTTTTCTAAAAATTTAAGGATACATAAAAACAACTCAGTAAATAGAGAATGCAAAAAGCTTTCTTTAGCTTTGAAATGCATATTGTGGCAAAGAAATCCTTAACAGTAGGGGAGTACATGAAAATCTTGGTTCTTTAATATTTCAGGAATTTACCGGCAAAATGAACATATTTATACTTAATGGATTTCCTTAATGTACACGGCAGCACAATTCAGGCATTAATTGTAATGCTTTAGAAGACATGAATTTTAATATTAGATATTTTCTATAGCCGTTCTAATAGGAAACAAACTTTCTTTCTTCTTACTCTAGGGCACTTTGATTTCTGTGTGCTCCAGAATGATTTATTTGCACAACATGGACTATACTTTTCAGCTAAAAGTACAATGCTAACAATGCACAAAATGGCTAAAGCATTCAAATGGCAGTATGTCCCTAAGACTGAAGAACATTACCCAAAATTTAAGAGTGGGGCTAATTTGCATGCATTTACTCAAGTTCCAGTATATTTAAAAGACTTATAATAACAATCTGACTAAATTACTTATACCTGTATAAGTTTTAAATGCTTCATAGATAGATCTATTTCCATAAAATTATTTCCCGAGTCTATCTTTTTCTAGCCAAATTCAACAGCCAAATTCACAAAGAAAAACATACCTCTATGAATGTGAAGAGGAAGTCCTATTAGACAAATTTTAACATGATTTTAATTATCACAGTGTAAATGTCTATATTTAAGTTATTTAAGTATGAAGTTACACTGTTCTCTATCAGTTAGTCCCTGGCAAATTTCTACAACATATACCCTGGCAGGTATTGGTTTTCTTTCTTAAAATACAAATCATAGTTCTATTCCCTCCGCCCTCACCCCAAATTTATATCAATCCAAACAATATCTGAAATAATTAGCAAACATGTTAGAAAATTATTATGAAGAAAGAACTTTAAAATTACATTTAAATGCTGAAGACTTAAAAAAGAAAATAAGAAAATTTTGGATTAAATTTGACTTTGTTGTACTCATGGTGTAACAAATAAAGGAAAAGTGATATGAAGGGACCATTCCCCCCCATGTAATGAGTCTATCAATCCCAACTCTTTTACACGAAGATCAAAACCAATAAAATATTATAAAGGTCTTATGTTGATTTTTCAATCCATGGAAGATCAGAAGAGATGAATAATAGGACCACTTGGGCTTCCCATCTATTCTAGATTATTCGGCGTGCCAAAATAAAGAGCTCTTTATTCTCTCTGACCTGCAATGAATTTCTGCAAACATTAACATCAGACCTAGAAGTCAATTCATTTGTAACAGCCTGCAAGGACTCGAGTAAAATAACTTATCAATTATCCCTTGTGGTAGATGATAAACCTTTCAAGATAGCTGGATAATAAAGTAATTTAACAGCACAAAACCTGTGAATTTTCAACAATAAATAGGCACAAAATATGTCTCAGTCAAACAATCATATAAAAATAGTATGTAGCATAACAAGAGATAATGAATAAATATTCAAATAAAACCTGTACTAAACTTGGCATCAATAAGGAGAAAGTATTGAACGAATGTGAAAGATAACGGGGGGGGGGGGGGAATCATGTTTATAAAGTCTGAAACTTCTTGGGTTTTTTTTCTCCAATTGCCTGAAATATTTTAAAACACTTTAATCACTTACTGGTTTTTATATAAAGGGATAAAACACACCTTAGCTATGACACAAAAACTATTATTTAAAGCCTATGAAGCCTAATATGTGTACAGTTATATATTTAAAAATTCCTTCTTCCAGGAAAGTTATTAAAATAAAGTATTATAATTAAAGTTCAATCTATATAACTTCTGAAGCTGAACTTTTTTAGCTAGAATCCCTTCGGTTGAATTGATGTTACGATGTCTGTTTTGCATTTCCAAGTTGCCACTAGCAATGAATGAAAGCACTTCTGCAATTTGAATGTGTCCCATGTAAACTTTCCAAATATATGCCAATGTTTTGCTTTTTTGCTTTCTTGCCTGGGAAAATTTATTAGCCATTTTTCACCGAAACACTACATAACCATGAAGTTTGTGATTGCTGCTCATGGTGCTGATGAAGAGTGGTATTTCACAAACGCAATTGCAGCCAGTTCTTTACAAAATTCTTCTAATACTATCACACCTTCAAGTAATGTCATGTGGTCAACACTGTAAAGTGAAGATAAGGAATAGATTTAAAAAGCCATACAATATCAGTAGGAAAGAATCTGTATTTGACTGACAATTAATATACTTACATAGGCCCTTCAGGTTCTAACCCAAGAAGACGTTTCCTGACCAATAGAAGTTTAGGTGTGAAATCAGGTATGCGCTGAATCCGTACCATGAGATCCCCAACAACCTGCATATCATCCACAAAAATATTGAACAAAATGAAGCAAAGAATCAGTGTATATGGATCTGAATTTTGTGATAAAATATCAAACTTCAACTTTCTAAAGTACTGTACATATGTGGGCTTCATGCAATTCAGATGAATCCCCGGGAACCCTATCAAATTCCCACTCTGGTCCATCTGATGAAATGACAAATGATGAACATTAACAAGAATAACAGCTGCCTTCCATTTCCAATTGCTCAACAGCAAAACCATTCACATATACACTACTGTGAGACTGATCAGATGGCATACTTACCCTAACAATTACTGAAAAAAGAGAACGGCAGCTAGAAGCCAGATTTACATAGGGATCCAAAAGGTATTCATGAATATGTGGATGTGGAAACAAAGAAAGCTTAGACAATACAGATGTTACTTGTAGATTTACATCATATGGCTGTGGGGTAAAAAGAAAAGAAGACATTTCTTCAATATACACGTTCATTGTCTCAGATACCTGAATTTTAGCAAAAAATTACTAGCTCTGCTTTTATCTATATGCAAGATTTACAATGAATAATTTTTATCACCTATGCAAGCACATGGCTTTTATTGTCTTGACAAAAAAGCCATTATATTACTCAAAGAAAGCCAATGGCTGAGATTTCTGTTTTATTTCTTTAGGGTAATAATTGGTTTAAAGCTATCAAACTATAGGCATAAAGGGACAGAAGGTGTACAATAGATCAATTATTACTGTTTAGACCTGGGGTAGTCAACCTTTTTATACCTACCGCCCACTTTTATATCTCTGTTAGTAGTAAAGTTTTCTAACCGCCCACCAGTTCCACAGTAATGGTGATTTATAAAGTAAGTAAAGGGAAGTAACTTTCTTTATAAAATTTATAAAGCAGCAAACCCCTACCGCCCACCATGAAAGCTGGAACGCCCACTAGTGGGCGGTAGGGACCATGTTGACTACCACTGGTTTAGACTATGCAGGAGAGAAGGTTTCTATGTGTCCATCATCTATACTGATGATCATCTGAGGTGATTGAGAGATTCTTATGGCTGCTCTTGAATGCTAATAGCAGGCTGAGTGCAGCACAAAGAATCTGTATTTCTTTCTGTCTCTAGTTCTGGTCCTTGAATACATTTTAGCAAAAGTGAGGAAAATTATTATTAGGTGAAGTTCTCAAAAATTGGACTGATGGGACAAAATAATTTTCCTAATGTACAACAATTCATTTGTTTGTTAGCATGTCATCTCCTGTCCATGGCTCAAGAGAACATTCATATTCCAATGTTACTATATTAGCAATCCTCTAAGAAAAATGTTTCTACAGATAGTAATTGATCTATAATTACTATAATGGATTTTTTTTGTATCAGCAAAATGTCCACTTTATCCTTTGTTTCACAATTGTTATAGAACAGTAAGAGAGATTCAATCCTTAAAATACAGAAAGCATGAAATTTTCAGACTAGGTGGCTGCACAAAGATTGCTGGGAGCCTTGTGAGACATTTTACTTACATAAAAAAAACCCTGAAAACTTGTTTTGATTAGCAAAAAAACTATTGATATCAACATATTGGGATAAGCATCAAGAGGATGTTGGCTATGAGAACAAGAGAACATGCATGGAACATGTGGGTTAAATCTGTAGTCAGGAACTATCTTGCACTTAAGAAATAAACCAGTTTTTGCAAAGTTTTGCAAAATCATGTAATTTGGAAGCTGTAGATACAGAATTTCAGTTTCTGTGTGAAAAAGAATCAGAAAAAAGAAAAAGAAAAAACATCAATTATTCAAGAGGCTAATACTAATGGATCAACAGCCATATACAATGTTGTGTCAGAACACTGAAATGGCATTTATGGATCTAGAAAACAGAACCTGCATCTGCAGGAAACCACCATGGCCTGCTTTATAACAGAGGTCCCCAACCTGTGGGCTATGGCCAACTAGTGGGCCGTGAGTGATTTGCAACCAAACTGCGGAAACGGCCAGCAAGCATTCATGTGCAACTTCACTTGTGTGAACAACAGACAAGCATGCATGCACTCCATTTAAGTGAGTGGCACATGCGCTTGCCAGCCACTTGTGTGTAACCATCCCTTCTCTCTCTGGTGCCAGTTGCAAAGCCGGAAACATTGGGAACTCTACTTTATAACATTAGTAAAGACTGTATAAAGTTGTCGTATGTCAATAGAATTGCATTCAATTGTAAGTAAATGTTCACAGACATATTGTTATAGTTAAATCACGTTTTTCATTTTAATCTCAAATGGGTGCTTAAGAACATTTCCTTCTGATTTAGCATAGCATTTTAGTTTAAAAATGCAGCTATCTTCCCTTATTTTAGTATAATCTAGCATACTAACAATTTATACTGTCCTCTCTTTTTAACCCGTTACGATTCCGTGATTTTTACCTCTTCTATTTGATGGAAAGATAAACTCTTTAAATCTGAGTTTATGAACCTTCAACAATTGTCAGATATAAAAAATCACTCTCTACGGTGCAACTGTACTAATTTAACCACCATTAGTTATGTTGTGCCTAAAAAACAGCTATATCACAAAAGGAAGAGGCACAAAATGTAGATCTACCTGATCCAGAATTTTGCCCATTCTATCAAAGAGAACTTTCAAGAAATGTCCCTCAAAGAATGCAGCTTCTAAATTGCACTTTTCCAGAGATTTAGGAGATCCTGGCCATTCCCATCGTAAGCATATGGAACAATAATCCCGAAACTGAAGAAGGAAACATGTGATTACTAATTAATAAATTAAAGAAAAAATAGTAACGACAAGAAACTCATGAATAATCAACTACTTTTTAAAGATCATTTTAAATAAATCCTAAAATATGCAAGTCTGTCTATTTATCTGCATTGTAGTATCCTTCGTAGAATATTGTAAAAAACACTGTGAATTTAATTGATAAATGCTGTTTTCTTCACAACTAAAAATACTACACTGCAAATATCACTTATGAAGAAAAGTTAAGGTACTAATTTGAGGCTATTTGAAAATTTCAAAACACATAACAGTGTATTTCATTCTTTATTTTATCTATCAAGCAGTATGAATTGAAGCAGTATTTGAGTAGTAAATGGACATGGTGTATGTTAAAATACTATAAAATTGCTTTACAGATAAAATAAAGAATGAAATTAACTATAATAAGGCACTTGAGGGTAGAACAAGAAGCAATGGGTGGAAACTAATCAAGGAGAGAAGCAACTTAGAACTGAGGAGAAATTTCCTGACAGTTAGAACAATTAATCAGTGGAACAGAAGTTGCCTCCAGAAGTTGTGAATGCCCCAACACTGGAAGTCTTTAAGAAGATGTTGGATACCCATCTGTCTGAAACGGTATAGGTTTCCTGCCTAGGCAGGGGGTTGGACTAGAAGGCCTCCAAGGTCCCTTCCAACTCTACTATTGTATTGTATTGTATTGTATAATGTGGTTTCAGGTTTTAAAAAAATAATAAAGTAAACTGTCACATAATTATGTAACCAGGTAAAGCTGGCTTCTGCCTCTCCCTTGTTTGAAATCATCATATGATATAAAAATAGCATTTTCTGTTTTACTTACCTGTCGATGGGCATCTCTGAGGTAGGTATCATAACCTGTTCCTTCCACATGGTAGGAAGATTTGGCTTCATCCGGTACAAGACAGAGAAAACTGCAGAGATATATGAAACAAAGATACATAAAGCAAATCCTTTCTATGCTTTTACAACAAGGAGCAACTCAAATACTATTTAACTTATGCTAGTTACATGAATTGCTGTGGAACAGAAAACAAGAAAGGCCTTGTTGAGGCCTTTCATTCAATCTGATTACAGAAATTCTGAACTACTGAAAAACCATGTTTAATTCACTCCTTGTTATTTCAGTTAGCACACTATTCATTTGTTTTCTGTCCATCAATTTAAATGTTCTTTAGAAAGCAAAACCAAACATAAATAAAAAAAAAATAAAAAAATGGTATCATGCTTTGATCAAGAGCATTTCATACATTTCATTCGCGTACTGATACACGCTATTTTAGATACACATATGCCCAAATGATGACGTCTGTCCTTTTCCTTTGCTGTAAATAATGTAAAAAAGATCAATTTAATGTATTTTTGCATTTTTCCTTTATGTTTATTAATTTTTCACTTGAAATACCAGGCTAATTATATAAATATAGGACTTACAAAACCTGCATTAATATATTAAGGATTTCTTTATAAAATTATGGATAATATCATTGTGTAATATTTATAAATGATAATGAATGAATAAAATAATTACTTTAGGAAAATGGATGTTTGTGTTTAGTAGAAACAAAAAAAATTTCTACCAAACATTCTGGCTGTTTTAGAATCAAGCTCAAGACAAGACAGTGAGATTCAATGAAGTACAATCCTTTATTTGCTTAGACTAATAGAATCTTGCCAAACTAAAGCTGTAATTTTCTAAGGTATCAGATATATTCTGTTGATTCTAGGGTTGGTTATGTTCAACCATCCTCTCTCTCACCACCACCCCGGGCCAGGATTAGGCAGTCCCTTCCTTGGAAATAGTTGGCAAAATCCTCCCCCTCTGATGCTGCTGCAGGTGCACGTCCCATCAAGGCTGAGATCTTACTGTCCATTGGGATGACAAAAAATTATGCGAAAAGGAATTGAAGGAATAAGCATTATCATCTAATGGCATATCTTTGAGGATTTCCTTATTATATTTCTATTGTAATTCTGCATTCTAAGAAGTTATTTGTAATATTTGCGTTATTTTTCTTATTGCAGTGGTTGAAGAGTGAATATTCATAATCAAAGCCCATATATTATAACTAAATTTGTGATTTTTGAATAATATACGCTTTAAATATTAAATTATAGATTTCAGGAATCCAGCTCAGGAATGAAGGTCAGTCAATCCTTTCTGACTGATACATTATATTCAAAGCTATCTCCTAGTTTGTACTTACTCTTCTCTACCTTGCAAATACTCTCTTTTGAGTTTCTCTCAGGGTCAGTGAAAACAGAGAGAGAGAGAGAGCGAGGGAGGGAGGGAGGGAGGGAGGGAGGGAGGGAGAGAGAGAGAGAGAGAGAGAGAGAGAGAGAGAGAGAGCCCAAGACCTCTAACTCTAACCCATATAGTCACATGATGGCTTCAATGTTCATCAGAAAAAGTAATCAATCTTCTGTCCTTTAAACTTTTAGCTCCACCATATAGTAACTTTGATTTAGCAGAATAATGTGATATAGAAGTTAGATCATTTGTAGGAGTAGAAAGATTCAGATTCAAGTCCAGCCTACTATGAAAAACAGCGTCATTTTTATGAGAAAAAAAAGGACAAGAAAGTGCTGTGCATGTCACATTTATTCCTGGAAGGTCATATATAATAAACAATTAATAAAATATATACTATACCAGTCATTTTTATTGCATTTATTGCAGAAACCTAAAGCAAGTTTTACAGTATTATACTAACCTAAGAACAAACATTAGGAAGTTTAACACACCTATTTACAATTTTGTGAACTTCAGTCTTCCCATCAGTTTTTGGATGATCGGGAGTTGTAGGTGGTGAAGCACTAAGCCATTCTTGATTTGATAATATAGTATCAGGAGAAAGATCTGTAAACAAAGGATCTTCTTCCAGGTCTCTGTCGCAAAATTAAGAAAGAATAAAAGGTAATGCTTTCTCTTTAAAAGAAAACTTTATGTCTGCAATCTGAAAAAAAAAATTACATCCATCCTGTACAATTTCTATTCCTTTCTCCTTTCAGCTACAGCCTTCAACTCATAAGCAGCTTTTTAAACATATTCCAAAAATAGTTTGAATAGACATGAAAACATTATATCAAGAAACAATCATGAAATAGGCCATTCCAACATCAGAATATTTGAAGCGTGAACCACTTCAGAATTAATTACCTAGAATGATGTTTCTGTTTCAAATATCTACTTTGACAACCAATGCACCATTGAAGCAATTGCAGAAAGATACTGTATATCTAGATATTTATACAGCAAGGGAAAAAGCAAGAGTTAAATGTAAAAAAATTCAAGATGAAAAAGAGTGAGGAGGATTGGGATTTCCTGATTTGAAATTATACTTTATAGCCTGCTGTTTGGTTTGCATGAGATTGGGTGTTGTGCAAAATAAAAGAATTTTAGAAACAGAAGGGCATGACCTCAGGTTTGGATGATATGGTTTTTAATGGTACGTCAAAGTTAAGGTTAATGTAGATTTTAAAAGCCATTATATTATTGTCATATTAAGATATGGAATAGATACAAACCAAGGCCATGCCTGAAAATGTCTTTGTGAGTCTTAGTACAAGAAGGATTTTATACAAAAGAAAAAACAGGGAAAGAGAAATGATGAACATATCTAGAGTTGTCAGAACAAGAATATAAAGAATACAAGATTAAAAGAGATCCACTGACTACAGAGGGATTTAATTTTCAATTATTTTTATATATGCTATTAAGAGAAAATAGACAGGAGGACACTAGGAACTGAACAACTTAAGATGAAATTTGAAACTGAATTATATGCATAGGGTGAACATATAAAATGTGTAAGCTTTTACTGAAATTTGAAACAGAAAAAGAAGTTAAAGGGAATGTGGTAAATTGAGTTAAGAACTTTGGTTTTAACATACAGATAAACAATGGGAAATATGTGGGCTGAAAGGACTGGCAATCACATTATATTACAATTTACAAGATAATTTTTATAAAATGATATATCGTTGGTACATGACACCAAAAAACTGTCTAGAATATGTAAAGTATTTTTCAGTGTATAAGGCACACTTCCTCCCCCCAAAAGTGGGTGGAAATGTCTGTGCCTCTTATTGAATGAATGTTGCTGAAGCCACCAGATCCCACCCTTCAGTCTCTTCCTCCCAGCAATTTGCTCCTTGCAGCAAACACTTCAGCACACCTGATTTAGTACAAGCAGCTGATTGGCGGTTGGAGCTGCCTCCCAGATTACCGCCTACCAGCTGTTCTAGGCTGTGAGGATCGCTGCCATCTATCGCTGCCTCTGCACGCTCCATTTTTTACCTCCGTATGCCCTATATTTTCAGCCTCCGTGCGACCCATTTTCAGCCTGTTCCAGGCGGCAGCGATCCCCGCCACCTGGAACAGGCCGAAAATGGAATGTGCGGAGGCCAAAGATAGGGCATGCAGGTCGAAAACGGGATGCATGGGGGCCGAAAATGGGGCAAACGGAGGCGGCAAAGGGTGGTGGAAGCAATGGGGGCGGTTATCCCTGCAGCCTGGAACAGCTGATAGGTAATATTCTGGAAGGAGGCAGATACAACCGCCAATCAGCTGATCGTGCTAAATCAGGCTGTGCTGAACCTGAGCAGGCTGTTTGCTGTAAGGAGAGAAATTTCTGGGAGGCAGATTTTTTTTTCTTATTTTCCTTCCCAAGTGGTAGGTGTGTCTTATAGTCCGAAGCATCTTATTGTCCGAATAATATGGTACTTCAACTCTATGATGAAGATGTGGAAAAATGAAGAGTCATTTTATGAAGTTTAGTAGACTTGTAAAACAGCTAAAAGAGTTTGGGTTCAAATACATATAGTTTAAAAAGCATTTTAAACATTAACATTCCACTGAAAGCAGATCTTCATTAATCTTTTTTGGGATTAATGGACAGACAATTAGAAAAGCCTTATGGAAGATTACGTTTCTTAATGATAATTTAAGCAAATTATGTGCAGATAGAAATTCTCTGAAATACCCATAATGGAAAAACGGTTGGTAAAGATGACAGAATTTTCAGAGATGGCAAAATTGACGATAACTACATTTGTTAGTGATTGAAAACATTTTATGGATTCCATCCCCCGAAAAATAGACAAAGTAGAAAAAAATGAACTTAAAATGAAAGGTAAAGAAAAGGGAACTTCTCTAAGGGATCCTTAGGATAGATAAAATATAAATGCATTTATAACTTCTGTAAAAAAAAGATTAGAAACCACTTCTTTTTTTACTTTGTTATCTTTCTTTTTATTCCTTAATTTCTTATTACTTTTCTGTATGTTTAATGTATTATTTTGTAACAAAATTATTCAATAAAATAATTTTAAAAATGAAATACACTGGTAGCCTGGGTGACTCCTGCAGCAATGGTGTAACACAGTGGTGAATTTGTACTGGTTTTACTATTGGTTTGCTCGTGTGCGCGCAAGTGCTCTTGCTTCTGCGCATGCAAAGAAGCATCTGGGCATTGGGAGTAGTCTCCCGCCACCGCTTCTACTGGTTTGGCCAAACTAGACCTAACTCAGAGCAACCCACCTCTGGTGTAACATGGCAGTGCCAAGACTGGTTAGTAAGCATGCCAGCCACAGCATTTAGACCAGTTGTAGTTTTTAAATAGTCTTCAAAAGTAAATTACAGTAATATAATCATAAATGGCAAGAACATGAATGACAGTCTTTGGAGTATCCTGCTGCAGATAAGGTTGCTGTTAAATGGATAGAAGTACATTCTTCATTCATCTCTCTTGCATGAAACAGCAGTATTTTCATGATTTTATTTCTACTCCCTAACTATTTGTGGCGTATTAAAATAACACATTAAAACATTAAATATATATTCTCAATTATTTGCTTAATCAAATAAACCTACATGAAAGTAAAACGATTTTAGGGTTGTTGTTTTTTAAAAAAGAATAAAAATAAAATAATGAAACATTATAGCAACTTCAAAGGAAATTCAAAACATAATAAAACATACACTGCTCCTGGTATCTGCCCATTTTCTACCACATCTTTATCTTCTTGGCAGGGTGGTTTATATTCTGTATAGTTTCTCTCTTCTAAATTTCTAAGAACCAGGTTATAAAGAATGTGTTCATCAGGCTTTTGCAAAAGATGTTCAAACATTCTGAGGGTCATTATGCTGATCTGTAGAAGAAAAGGAAAGAACACATTAAAACATACTGGAAAGGGTTAGTTAATTCCTTTTTCATATGTATTCTCAATATTATGATGCTTGTCACTGATAAAACAGCTCTAGAGACTATCATAGAAATACATACTTAATGCAATCAATACTTGGAAAATAAGTTTTGGTTATCGTAACAATATAATTGTTACAATCTCCTAATCTGGTGGCTCGTTACAGGTGTAAATTTAGGAAAAGCTGCTGTAAAATTATTTTGTAAAGCCATCTGAATGAACTATTTTAGGTTAGGGATGGGAAATTGTCATCCATCTCCAGTACTGAATTAGTATGGTTTGTACGGCTATTACTGAAACTGCAATTCAGCAACAACTGAAGGACCACAATTTTCTCATGCATATTCTATTCTATAGTATTCTGCTTAGAGAATGGAAACAAGACACGCCACAGGTTCAAAGTAGCACTTAAGTGAATCATGCTTCCTAGCCTGTAACATTCAAATCTTGAGGCAAATCTTGAGGTATTAGTCTTCTAATTCCTAGACCAGTCGAGCACTTTAGGCTATCAGTGACTTGCCCAGCCTTTGAAAGTGCTGACAGGCCTTTCTACTTCATGATTTTCCATTTCCTCTTACCCATCTCTGCATCACATCCCAAAATGCTACTATCCTCTATATAACAGATAGGAAAGGAAGCACATATGCTAGGGATTGCACACAGACTTTTAAGTATTTGTTTTTCAGTTCTTTATTACTCTGAATTATTCATCCTCAAGAGTGGTCTGCCCACTTAGAAATGAAACTATTAGAAGGTGTAGCAGTATAATCTGCATTCAAGCTTTTAAAATATATATTTACTTATAGTTATCGGGTGTCTAAAGATGAACTATTTTGCAATGTTGTTCACCATTTAAAACTTAACTTATTAATAAACATCTTGAACACCATTTGTTTCAAAATAGCATTGTGCACTTGCTATATTTGAACTTCTTACCTCATCTGAAATGTGATCGCAGTGCTCAATTAAGCGATGTCGCAATGGATGCCTGTTGACATCCATTAGTTTTTCGGGCTCCCGCTGCTCTCCAAGGATGAAGTAAACCATTTCGTGAACTAAGGCATCTGATGAAACTTGACGAACGATACGATGCAACAGGGCAGTGGAAGTAAGAATTCCAATCTCTGAACTGATCATAACAAGAATTTTAAAAAACAAATTGAATAACATGGGCTCCGTTGTTAAAAATAAAAAAGATGGGGGAAAGCTCACTTCATTTTACTCACGTTTGCATTAGTTGAGGTTCCATCACGCCAATGAAAAAACGTTCCCTCACTGAGATTGCCATGGCAAGAGCAGTTGTCTAAAATATAGAGGATATCAAGACGTCATCTTCATGATTTACAAACCATAGCTTTGTGAATTTGTTTTGGCAATGACTGAAACAAGTATCACAAACCTTGTGAGCTTCCTTAATGAGTTGATCACAGTAATCAAACCAGGATAGGAATGAAATCAGAGCTCTTTTGCCGGGGAAAGCAGATGCGTCTTCTTTGTAGTTATAGGAGTCCAAACTAGAATGCAGGAAATGAAAGCAATTTAAATATTTAATATTTCCTGCCATTGTGGCATAATGATAAGCAAGAGTTCTAAACATTTAGGTAATTTTCATTGCTGTATTGATGCTGATACTTTTTCCAACTGAGAGACATTTAAATTTTAACTGATCTCAAGTATAAGGTAGGTTATAAATATAAATCAATCTACAGCTTATGTGCAAAATGTGTCCCAAAAAATAATACAAGCGTGCAAGGACAGAATACTTACCCCCAGTTAATGCCTTCGACTGTTTCGATATCTAAAGGATCCATTGATTGAGGGAGGGCTTTGTAAAGAGACGCCAGCCTATCTGTCAGCAGTTCACATAAACATATATTCTGTGTTAAGTACTTGGCAGCTGCTGGTTCAGGCAAACTCACTAGAAGCATGAGGCCTTCACAAGCTTTCACTGCTACTCGGCCATCCTGTGAAGGAAGATCAACAGATTTTACTAAATTGAAGCACATCTAATCATATGGTTTCTGTGACCTAGGGGTGGGTAAAATAGATTGAATTGATTACATACTATGGCATGAATGTATATGTAGGATTAATTTTGCTTATTTATGTATTATACATACAGACCATCATAATCAGGATTGACTCTATTTATACAGAATAGCTTAAAGGAAGTTTCCATTCTCAAATGCAGCTGTACTAACCTTAAAAAAAGTGAGTGGGTTTCACCACACTTCTAGGGTGGGAACGTCTATCATTTGCAGGCAACATGGCTAACAAAATGGGATAGTTTAAACAAGTTCTAAAGGTCCTTGTTAATTTAAAGGATTATTTAGCAGATTAGGTACTAACAGGACACCATTCAGAATAAGTCTTAAGGAACTTACAATAGTGGTTCTCTAACTCTGTAGTATGCCCTTCGGAAAATAGTGAATTAATGACTTTTCTGCCAAGAAAACTAACGATTTTGTTGGTGTTCCTTATGTTATATAAGGAATAAACCACTTTTAATCATTATATTTCTTCCATATACAGGAATTCTCAGACTTAGCTATACAATAGCCCGTCTCCCCTCAAATAAGGTGAACAGGGGTAATGCCTAGACTTGTTTGCACTTTGCCTGCCCAGTGTGACATCTGATGCCCCACCCTCAGTAGCTTACAATTTACTAGAAATTCTGATCCACAGTTTGAAAACCACAAATTAGAGCAAATTTGTGAGGGTTCCTGTGAATATTGGTCAAAGTGGATCTGTAGACGTGATGATTACTCAGCAGCCAAACAACCACCAGACAGAGAAATGATGTCTCTCTTTAATCCAAAATTAATTCTGCTATAATAAATAGACACTCACTGGGCTTTTGGTAAGGTTGAGCAGAGAATTCACCAAATTATAATCCCCATGTGGGCGAACAGCTAAAGCCTCTGGAGATAAAGGGATGTTTAATTCAATTTGATTTGCAGAGAAATTATCTGCCTGCTGAAGGTCATTCTCTCTCTCTGCTTGCTTTGTCCTATTTGATGTTTCTTCAGATTGAATTGACTGTCCTGTATCTGTCACTCCAGAATCTTGCCTTTTTACGAGGTCCTCTGTGATTGAGTTTGCTGCATCTTTTGAAGCCAATCCTTTCTGCTTGTTCTGGAAAAAAAAATTAAAATGGAAAATTACAAAGATAAAATCAATGCTTGATTTGTAGCAGAAATACAGCACGAAGAAACCCAAAGGAAATGAAGAAACAGCAGAAGAAACCTAAAATGTTAAACTGATTCCCGAGGGTCTAAGTTTCTAAGTAACTAAAATGCATTTGAATTGAATAATGTAACACAAGGAAGCTTTTCATTATGCCTTTCATATTTTAAGAATGTTTAATCACAGAATGTATTTTTGATTCTCAGATCTTAGAGCAGGAGATAAAAACTGCCTAGTTCATTGCATTATATATTTTATACAGACTGCAGAAATTTATCAACATCAAGCAATCTTCCATGAATTTTAGCCTGATTACATAAGCTACTATCCTGTGTTTATTTGTAACCTAATTACATGCATGCATCAATCATTTTTTTAAAAAACCACACACATTATCGTTTGATTTGTTAGCCTTGGTGGTTTACTTCTTCTGCTTCTTATCTAATTAAAACATACTTCCCGTCAATCTGGTTAGTCAGAATTACCGAATAACATGTTAAAAATAGAAGAAACAGGACATCCTTCAACAATTTAAAGTGTGCTACAAAAATTTGCTAGGAATTGTACAATCAGGTGCAATACTCTACATACCTTTCCAAATGAAAGCAGACATTTATGATATGCAAGGCATCTTCTAATATTAATTCAAAAGAAATCCAAAAGAATTTAGTTTAAGACCTCAACTCACTTTATTTTTCTGAGTTCTAAGAAGGGTTTTAAGTGCTAATCTAGTCATGCTTCTAATTGCACACATCTAAAAGGAAAAAAAATGTTATTGGAATTGGGAAATCTGTACTTACCACTATACAAAATTATGAAACCTTTTTAAAGGCTGCCCAATTTAAAGTGGAAACACTTTGAACACTTCACTTTTGCCTAAAGATCTGCTTCTGATTTGTGAATGATAAGACAGATTCAAAGTTCCAGTTTTTGCCAGTTTAAAAGAATCCTTAAGAACTACGGTAATGGGTCTCTCAGTTTCCTTTCTGTATTTGGCAATATGGCACACTTAAATTATAATAAACTTGCATAAACAATTGTGTAATTGTTATCCTTGAGTAATGTTATTTTGGAAGCACATGCAATATTCCATGCATTACAGAAAATAAACATATAATTAAAACTAAAATGTAGTTAGAACATAATTACTGTATGTTCTATTATGAACGTAAAGGATAAAAAAGAGTAGTATTGCAGAGAAGTCTACTATTTGCCAGAAAATATTTTACTATAAAAAACCATATATACACTTTCTAAAAAATACCGTAGATTTCTGTTTTTGAAAATGAAATTGACTCATACATGGCATCATTTTAACATTCATGGATCCCGCTATGCTAAAATGACATATGGAAAACTAAGACCAAATTTAAGTATTGTATGCAACAATGTAAACATTATTGGGTTTTCAATGCTTCTTTTAAGTAGACCTCAGACCTAGTGAGGCTTCAGCACAGATGTGATGTGGAATTGTTAATGTTAATCTTCATTTCAAATGAAATACTTGTAGAAAGAATCAACCTGACAAATAGTGTCAAAGGCTTGATGACTATGCCTACATTAGGAATGGAGAACCTAGCCCACAATTTTGTACTATAATTTTAAAAGCTCCAGCACCATGACACTGGTGTTTTATGGGATTTGTTGCCCAAACAAATACATGGGGCCATATTTCTTCTATTAAGAAGCAGGCTGTTTTCTCTGGAAACAGTAAAAAAAATTCAATGTGGTGTCTGCTCCTTTATTATTGTTAATGGGTTGCAGTAAGAGATGATTTATGAATCACACTATGCAAAACAATCAAAATTCATTGATTTGTTCATGCAGCCCACCTGCTCACCTGCCTCGAAGAAATGTGTAGGACAGGGCCTGGAATCACCTATTAGGAAAGTTTAATGAAATAGGCTGTATGCTTTCTGATTCAAGAGCATCATCACCAAGGGACTTCACTACCAGACCACTGGGGATAGCAAGAGCAAGCAACAGTTTGCTGAACTTAACAGAAAGAAAAAAGCCAACTCAGTTCAGCAGCAAACGGTGTGTAGAAAGCATCTTGTCAAACAAACAAACAAACGCCACATAAAAAGTCCAACTGGTTAATTGTGGTAATGAAAACATTAAAACAAATGTAATCATACACACTCTGTCAGGATACATATGCTGCTCCCTTTTTCTTTTCACACTATTAGTCACAAAATCATGGAAGAAAGATAATTGAAAATACAGCCACATAATTGCATAGGGCAGGAGGCATTGTTCATCACAAAAGGTACTGCACTGGAAAATGCAGCAGTGTGATCTATATTCCACTGGTCTAATATGACCACATAAATCTGCAAATAGTGGCAATAATAATTACCAATCTTCTAAATGCAATTACAGTAGAAGACCAGTTTATGGAAAAAGTCGCAGCGACTCTAATAAAGTTCAGAAGGTGAACTCTGCCATTCATTAAAAACGTTTATACCTTCAGTAATATTAATTCTATACATGTCTACTCAGAAATATTGAATAAATTCGGTTGGAGATACTTTTACAAGGATAAACATACAATTCCAAATTTGTAAGATTCTCTCAAGATTATCAGTCTTTCCTCCATGGCTATAACTTTTCCACAGGCATCGGGTTGATGCACTATTATGGAAATAGTGAACTACTACAAAAAGACTCTAATCCAATTGGGTTGTTAAACTTTTAAACCAAATTCAGTTTATATATTATACATTAGGTATGCAGAGCATGGTGAGATGCATTTCCTCATTTATCAAACAATCAAACTTTGTATCACCATGGATATCTTGAAATCAGTGGATATATATTGGCAAGCCTGAACAGTCTGGTTAAACTGTTTCCATAATTTCATGTTTGTTTGTTTTTGTTAAAATTATTTGCCACCTATCTTGCCATGGGGCTATTCTAGGCAGTTTACAACATAAAAAGGATGAAATGAAAAGAGTATAAACAAAAGAGAACATCTGGATTACTGCAATGCACTCTACATGGGGCTGTCCTTGAAGACCACCCAGAAGCTTCAAATGATCCAAAATGCAGCAGCAAGCACAGTAGTGGGGGGGGGGGTGTCCTACTGTAGGCTTGTCCATGTAAAGTCTCTGTTGAATGAGCTCACTGGCTTCCAGTTTCTTTCCTGGTGCAATTCAAGGTGCTGGTCATCACCTTTAATGCCCTATACGGCACAGGGCCAGGCTATCTGCGGAATATCTGCCTGACATTCAGTAGGCCTCCACCCATTTAGCCTTCCATAAGGCTGTAAAGACCTTTTCCATCAAAGATTGGAAGAAGATAATAAGATGATCAAACTGATTTGGCACCAGGTTTTTGTTCTTTTTGATGCTTTAATGTTTTAAATAGTTGAGTTTTACAACTTTAATATGATTTTATATGTCTTTTAATTTTTGATTAGAGGTCATCCAGAGTTTGCTGAAAGATGGGTGGCTATAGCAAAATAAATAAATAAATATAAGCTATATCTATTATTTGTGATATTATAAACTCCTTTAAATTCCAAATTTGTCCAAGAGCAGCAGGTATGGAGAATTAAATATTCAGCACTATTGTACCTTCCGACAATCATGAACAAGTAGTCAATAAGGAGCAACTACAACATGACCGTATCATATTACTTTTACTGATGTAAAATATGGGGCAATGTTTTTTTTCTTTTTCTTTTAGTTTTATTTAATACTGACCTATTTATAAATAAAGGTGAGATTAAGTATTTAAATGAATAATATTAAATACAATAATTATTTAAAAAACAACAGCCTCTTAAGAGGATTCAACCTCAATTTATTAGTCCTCATCATGCCATTACAGTGTCCATACAAAGCAGACTAGAACCTAGCTCTGATGTAAATGACTTCCTGATTATTTCATTAAGCAATTTTGTACTGATCTTTGACAAATGATACAAAATGAATCTCTTGGATACTCCACACCTTAGTAAGGGAACTGAGCAAAATTCCCAAAATTGTGATTCTAACTATGACCCATAGAGCCAGTCGAACAATATATTACTGCACAATCAGTAGTATCTAATGTGATGGAGATATCCAGAAGTACATGGTTATACTTTCACATTTCTCTCTTTCAGCAGATCAGTCATAAGAATAATCAACATGATGCTGATTCCAATCCCTTAATTTAAACAATGCTGGAATGGTTCTAGATAATCAGTTTCTCCCAAAAACAAAAACTAACCAACTACCTTTCTCAAAATACCTTAATGTTCATGTATATCTGGAACTAGTACAGAAGAAGCTATACTTCTGTTTCCTTGAAAATGATCTCGCCTTTTTATGCATCTAATTAATATTTATTAGTCACAACAGAATCAAGCTATATGTTGGGAGGGATTATTCCCAAAACACCAAATTGGCAGCACTCTCAAATGTCTTCCACAAGTGTTATAATTGCCGGCCCAAGACGTTGCAGACATACTTTTCTCAAAATTATGATAGAAGAGATGAATCTCCATCACTAATTCGGTTTCACTAGAATAATTATGTTTAGCAACCTCTCAAGGATGAAATTGTCCTCTTTGGTTTAGGCCAGGCTGGAAATACAACCAAATGAGTTCATTATACTTAGGCTACATTATCAGAAACTAGATGAAAACCTCCTGCTGTCTCTTTTACAGTCTGAGAGGTTAGGCAGGTTCCCTTTTGGGTCTCTGCCTCTGTACATATTATGCAATTGAGAGTTATGTCATCTCTTATCTGAACATTTCCTAGGCAGTATCCCTCTTCCCTGTATTCCAAGGTCATACCCACACACCACTATAGTTTAAAACTCACAGTTGCTAGGCAAAAAAAAGCAATTTACTCAAGGCAGAATAGGTAGCGGCAGTCAAGGAAAGGAACGTAAATCAAAACAGCTTCCGGAAAAGAAACCTTGTTTGAGCAATGTTGCTTTTAACAGGAGCATGCAGAAGAGTAATCAAAATCCAATCCAAAGTTCACGGAGCCGAGTTTGGTTTGTCAGCTAGTCCAAGGTCAGTGTTTCATGAACAAGATTCACAAGAATGATACGCCAAAGGAGGAAATCAGTCAGTTGTTTTTTAATAAAGTAACACAGATAAAGCTGCCTTTTAAATTAGGTTGCAGACAGCTATCTTTAATCAAGAAATGTTACTCCTTGCTTGACAAGAAGCCTCACTGAGCATCTTTGCTCTGTTCTCTGCTCTACTCTCGGAATCTGAGAGCTTGGAAGCTGAAGCCAACAGCTCCAGCCATTCTCATGATGCTTCTGTTCGATCAGCCTCGGGTGATTCCTGACTGAAGAGTCTCTTGAGGCTGATATTTCACATGTTCGGTTAGAGCAGCTTCTTAAGAATCTGAATCCTGGGTCATGGCACTATCTTCCTTCCCAGAACTCTGTCCAATCTCAGATGGAAGCTTATGCTTTTGAAAGTATTGTTTATGGAAGTAACATAACAGAGGTGGAGCATGAACTTGGAATGCATCCTCACCACTATTCATTTCACCACTGAGTCATTTCACTGGGCCATTTCTCTAGTCCAGGGATATCAAACTCAAGGCTAATGGGCTGGATCTGGTCTGTGGGGTGCTTAAATCTGGTCTGTGGATCTACCCTGGAAATACGAAAGGACTGGCCCACAATGGTTCTGGCGGCTAAAGTGGGCTGTGTGCAGCACCCCCGCCCTACATTTTGCTTTCCTGTAGCACTGCCAGCCGAAAACGTCCCCAAAAATGGCCCCGAAAACGACTGGAGTGCTATAGGCCATGGAGGATGAAAATGAGGTGCAGGGAGGCTGAGTGCAGCCCCCCCCCCCATGCCCCGCTTTGAACTACAATGCTGATCTGGTCCTCAAAGAAATCCAGTTTGACACCCTTGCTCTAGTCCATCAAGCAATGTAATCAGTGTCTATACCTATGGGAGTCCAAAATATGTACCATCTCATATTTGGGGTCATCATTTATCCTGATAAGTGGTGGAGGCAGAGGATTTGAGCAATGAGACATTAGAGCATCAAGTGCCAACAATGATCTATGGAAATTGGTAGACTTTATTTGATGCAGGTAGTTTAACATAACGGGTTAATGGGTTACTCATAGCTTTAATAAGGAAAGATTTAGGTGGCCTAGTTTTTAGTTATGTGCCTGGTGTAAATCCAAACTAAGTCTCCAACTAATGAGGTAATTACAGGTTATTGAAATTGATCAGCAAAGTGTCTATATGATATTTTTTGCTTTCCATACATGAAAGACTTAGTGGATTGCCTTTTGTTCCTGCAAATATTGACTGCATATGTAATTGATTAGGTAGTGGAATCCAGAGAAAAAAAGAAAAAATCCAAGGTGGAAACCATAATTAATAAGAATTGTGTTATTTGTGTAGAGATGTGTTGTGCACTGTTTTGGGCACATTCCTCTGAAGCCAGAAATTTAGTCCAATTGCTTTGGTGCTAATTTACATCCAGTAGCACGAGAGAATTTTCCTGGAACATTTTTTGACCAGCAGCAAACAGGGCATGAAACAACATATAGTTCTACTTCTATCTTGTAATGTGACCACAAGAAATATCTAGCCATCTATGCAAAGTCTTAAAGGGAACAAAATGTTCTGATGGTGGGCTGTCATAGCATTGATTAAGAACAGTAACCTGCAAAGTTCCAAAGAGAGCTCAACCTTGAAAGAATAAGACATTGTGATTCAATAACATGGGGGAGGTTATTATAGATGGTTTCAATTTCCTTCTGATAGGCCTGGGCAATAGCAGGTAAGGCAAGCCTGTTCTTGTAGTTCTTGAAGTATACAGTGGAAGAGTGGAAGCAGCAAATTTTTCTGGAGATATAGTAGGAGCAGCTGAGAGTCAACGTCTCAGGGGCTGACACAAAGAAGAGGGAGGCAAGCTAGTCTCCAAAGCACCTGAGGGCAGGACAAGAAGCAATGGGTCGAAACTAATCAAGGAGAGAAGCAACCTAGAACTAAGGAGAAATTTCCTGACAGAACAATTAAATTATCAGCTGTATAAGTTTGATAAATAGCATCCACAGAGGAATAGGATGAAGGAGTGTATCTGCCACTAGCGGCAGCATTCCCAGGGATACATCATAGGCATCAATCCCTATGACAAAAGGCCGTGTTGGATCTGGATGATGAAAGTGGACTGAGAGACGAAAGCAATTTTTCTTCTTCTGAGGAATACACAACCATCAATAACCTGGACCAAGTGGGTAAGTGGTCCAAAAGTGATTGGCAGGCTGTTACTTCTAGTTTCATTAAGAAACTCTCTACTTATAGCAATGAGATTGCTGACATAATCCCAGTCCCTAATGATGAAGCTCAACTGCCTTAAGTTCAATTTTATTTATGTTTATTTTAAAAAAAATATGGCTCCCCATCTTAAACAACTCTGAGTGAATTACCAGTAAAACTTTTGAAATCAAAAGGAAATTATGTGTCCAAACACTTAGTATTGTTTTTCCATGCAAATCCAATTTTTCTAAAGATTTCTATCTAAGGAATCTGTGATTTAGGAAGCAACTCAGTTTAAATTTCTTCAAGTTAATAAAAGTACTACAAATGCCTATAACGAGGAATGTTATTGTAGGAAAGTAAAGTAAAAGGCTATTCTGGAGTTATGAATATATATATGAATCTATTTGTAAAAACAGAGAAAATGTGTCTTATTTAATAAGGCTTAAATAATTCATTAAATATTATATTTATATAATATTGTGTTTGCTAATGAAGCACAATTTTTTGTGAAATTGAAAAGACCCTTTTAAGAATAAAACTGTATACCTAAAATGACTTTTCAACACTTAAACAGACTATTCAGTAAAAGCACAATCAGCAATAGATTAACTTACTTCAAGAAAAAAATTAACCAGGTATGGATCTTGCTTCAACTTTGAACATACTGTGCAGAGAAACTGGATTTCTTCATTTTCTGTAGGTGTTGCAAGAACTTCACCACACAGTCTTATTAATTTCTGTTGGGAAAAAATTAAGGAGTATTTTAAAATCAGATTTCTTTTTTTTTTAACAATTTCTACTGATTCTTTTGTAGAATCATACTGTAGATGTCCTTAAAATAAAAAAAAAATTAAAAAAAATGTATTTAATTATCAAACAATATATTTTCAAATGTGTCAGTTTTGAAATTAATCCAATACCTGTACAGGTCTGTGTACATTTATATGTGGAAGAAGAGGTTGCCGTATTCTTCCCAGAAGTTTGGTATAAAAAGATAAAACCTGCTGTTTCATGCCTGGAGGACACTAAAAAAAATGAACAAAAATTAAAATTATAGGGAAGCTGATGACAATAATTATTTTCAATATTTATTTGTATATGTATAGCTTTAGTTGATAAGCTTCTAATATTACAGAGCTTTATTTTCTAACTTGAAGTATTGAGCTTTTCTGAATCCTACGTTGATTGAAAGGTGGTAACAAATACTACACAGAATAAATACTACACAGTATAAATACTAAATTAATTTTTTTAACAAACAGAACAATATGTTTTATAACAAATAGAACACATTACAGTATTTAAGAAAACTGAATCTTTATAATACACCTTACATAGCAGGGTCAAACATGTAGTACCTGTTACAAATACCTTAAAATAAATATATGTTACCTACTATTGTTGAACCTTATGAAGTGTAGATTCTTTAAAGATACACAGCAGGTGCTATATGGTTGCCCATCAAGATTCTGAATCACATTTTCCCACTAGAATTGATCTCTGCCCAGACCTTTTTCGTACGTCATACCAGCATTTTAAATAAACAATGATACAATGATACCTGAGCCTGTACATAGGCATGGTTGCAAAAAGCAACCAATATGGTTTAGGTATGACTTACTGAAAATATAATTAGCATTTGTGGGCCTAAAACTAGGAAGATGAGGCCATGTATGCTGACACTTTCCCAGCAGTGGGAAAGGGGGTGGGGGTGGGGAGAGACTACAATGAAAGCAACATCACAGGAAGGATGGTGATTTGCCTTTGTTTGTGCAGTTTTGATGAATTTACAAATCAAATAAATTACGAATTTATAATTTCAATAAAGACTAACAGATAGATTGGGCAATAAGAAAACAGGATTGAATAATTCAGGAACAAACCAATTCAGAGTTCAATAGTTTTCAATCTGCCCAATCTGCGAGACTTTCACATGTCATTATTTTCATGTGTTTATGCATGTTTTTAACTTTCAATAGTAACATCTTCCTAAATTATCATTTCCAAGACATCATTTCTTGTTCAAGAAGACTGGAAGAACATGAAGATTTAACATGTGTGAAATAAATGCAATTACATCCAATCATAAGATCTGGCCTTTATTGATAAAATCTGATAAACTTACATCAGCCTTGCCCAAAGTGTATAAAGTTTCCAAAATTTTGTGATGTAGCAGATATTCCATACAAGGACCTGTTTCTCCAGATTCCCTTTCATTTTCTTCTTGAACCAAAATGTCCAACATCTGCTCCAGATGTGATGGAATATTGGTATCAGTCACAGGAGCTTTGTCATCTGCAGAAAGCATTTACATTAAGATCCAGCTTCATTAGCATGGCACAGTAACTTGCCATTTTAGCAAATATTGTTTTTATTTACTTTTACATTTTCTCATGTGATAGAAGAAACAGAAAAGGCAAATATATTATTTTGACTAACCACTGAAATTGGTGCATATCTGTTCAATTAGCTTAAAGCAAATGGTTGATGATATTTTGGTACAAAAAAGACAAGAAAACTCTTGAAAAAACAATTTGGAAAAAGTCAGTTATATATCCTCATCTTCCATATTACTAATTACACATATTTTCTGATGTCAAGTTTAAATATAAAATATTCATGTTTAACATATGAATAAAAGCAAACAAAATATTTATACTACTAGTGTAAAAAAATTAACTGAAGCTAAGTGGTATTTATTTATCTCAGAATGCTTAAAGCAATTGAGATACAATTTCATCTAAGAAAACGGTTACATTATAAATAAACCAATGGAAAGTTGCTGCATTTCCCCTTATGCAACTTTCTACAAATAAATGGTATTTCAAGGTAAAGAAAGTCAAAGTCACAGGAACAACTTGCAACAGCTGAACTTCTGGACTTCTAACATTACAAATGTGTTTTTGAAGTGTTGCAAGTACACCATCCAGAGGTCATCAACTAGATTCCTCTTTATTTTATTACTTCTTGGATCTGATTTTGTGTATGCCATACGTGTGGAACTACAATTCCCATCCACTGAATTGAGGAAGGATAATAAATTGAAGAAGATTCTTTTAGATTACTACTTTCTAAGTGACAATAAAGAATTTTATCTTACCTGATGTTTCTATGTAATAATGGGTAATTGCCTTCCAATGGTAAACGAAGTCTTCTTGCAATGGAAGGGAAGGTGCAAGCTGAAGAAATACAAACAAATGGAAGACATTTTCTTCAAAATATGTATTTTATATTTCTACAATAATATTTGAAATTTACTTATGAAGTTGTAACAAAATATACTTGACAGATACATTGTTCAACAGGAGAATAATATAAAATACGGCTGTCATTAAATCAGGTTATATAATTCTGAAAAAAAATGATCAATAAACTTATGTGTGTTATCTTTAACTTATTTACTTTTATTTATAAAAATATTCTGATTTTATTCAGGGGAAAAAGCTAAGAGTAAAAATTATAATAGAACAAAATAAAAGCAATATGAGAAGGGCCCTAGCAAGACTTACGACCTTTGGTTCAGTGACCATTTGAAACTACAAGAGTGTTAAAAAAAATGGACTTATGGCTGGTCCCAAGGTTACAAGCACTGAAGTACCCTTGCTGTAACATCATCAAAATTTGGGTCGCCTGCATTTACTGCAGGGGTGTTTCAACTCCATAATAATAATAATACTTTATTTACAGTCACAGACCAAAACACGACCACTACAAAAGAGACACAGCAGCCAGTCACCAAAAGCCCAACTAAGGGAGGTTACAGCTCTTTCCTCTAATGGTCACAGCTCTCAAGAAAAACCTGGAAACCTGAGAGGTGATGTACGAGGAGACATCCCCAAGGCAATGCACAAACAAATCACAGCCATCAGGTCCAGAAGGGACAATTTCAGGAAGAGACAGTAACCTAGATCTATCCGTGCTATACATAGGGCAAAATAGAAGGACATGCTCCGCTCTCTCAACCTTGGCTCTGTCACAAGGGCACAGCCTCTCATTAATCGGAAGCCTCTTGAAACGACCATCCAGAAGTGCTGAGGGCAAGACATTGAAGCGAGCTAGGGAAGTTTCAACTCCATATACCTCCTTACTTCCTCTCCATCATCTTTGCACTCCACCATATACCTTTTCGTCCCCTCTGTTCACAACTGCCCTTTGTTATCTTCTTCACCCTGCTAGTGGTCCAGGAATCAGGTGCTGGATGAGGATAAAACCTTGAAATAAAACCTTGCTGTAAGGTCAGCAGAACAATGGAACTCATTTGTTGAAGTTAAAGCTAACTAGGCCTGGCTACGGAAAAGGTAGTATGGCTTCTCCAATGCCTGGCAAGGCAGGCGATCAGGCGGCAGTTCTCCAGGCAAAGATGGGAAGCTGTTTGACAAGTACTGTTTGGAATGGTGGCATTACTGGAAGAAGTGGAGAGATGAGGGCTTCTGGGACTATGCAATGCATACTATGTAGCTTGTGCTGCAAGTATTCCTGGAAGTGGCCTGCCAGGATGTCCCTTCACAAAGAGTCCAGGCAGTGCCATAAATGTTGTTGGCATTGGGCATCCATGGCCAGCAGTTCTTCAGGACCCTAGTGGTGGTGGCAGATGGGTCCCTGAACTGGGCTGCCCATGCCTCAATCAAAGCTTAAAAGCCTATGCCTGCAACACACCTTCCCTTCTAATGGCTGCTAATATTGCCTCTGCCATATATATTCCCAGAACTCCTTAGTTTTTACAAGACTACCCACTGCACAATCTTTCCAATGACGAGGTGAACCACATGATGGAAGGTCTTAGCCATTTAACTTTTAATGTATTGAAAATCTCAAGTGTCTTAAGACCTTTTTCTGATTGGCTAAGTCCTCTACTTTATCATATGGCTCACCTTCCTTCTCCAGACCTTACCTAGTGCTTCTCTTAGTTGGTTTTTGAGAAGAAAATGATTTACTTAACTGAAAATACACACAAACTTCACAAACATTTGTCTGCACATTCCATGCTTATATCACTGTATTTTATTTCAACTAAAACACCCTGTTTAATTTAGTATAATTTCCTCCTTTACCCAATCTTAAGTACTATAATAAATATGATCTGAAATCATCATTACCCCAAAGCTTTAAATCCTGTTTTCCTTAAATTGCTGCTAGTAATAAGTTTCCTGGCTTGACTTTAATAGGAAACAAATTCTCAACTACAATGGTTAAGATCTTAGTTTCTGGAAATCAAACCATACACATTACATTATGGCATCGTTATGGATATGCCCATGTGGTTTTTCTTACTTCTTTTTGCACCCATCAATGTCTACGTTATGTTTTTTTCTTTGTGGTTGTCAATATTACTATAGCAGCAATTCCATTAATTACAAAAAAAGTCAATTTGTGACTTATTCAATACCAGCATCATTTTTTCAAAATCCAAAAATGTCCAACAGTCCAAATTTTTGTGGCTCTAACAACTTAGCATATGTGAACCCAGCTAGTGATTTTAATGAGCCACAAGATTATATTTTGAACAAAATCTTTGACTCTGAATGAACACAAAACAATAAAAGTATGCAAAACTTTGTAAATTCACCTAGCACTTATATCAAAAATCCATTCTATTCAATAATTTGAGTCTTGCTAGTCTGATTTTAAAAAACACCCGTTAATAGGATTGATGCTCTTTATCAATTATTTCTACAATACTTTTTTGGGAACGTGATTTGTAAAAACATAAAATAAAACCAATTTTCATATATAGAACATACATTGTATTTACTATTCACTGAAATATGTATGCACCAACTGTGAGGATCAGGACAATAAACAACAACACTACTGCCTACTGATAGTATTAACAGTAGAGTTTCTAATAATGCGTAAGATGTATGACCTAACAGATTAATTCAAGTAATATAAATATATACATATTACAAATGCATGAATAAATGGTCTGCATTTTCTGTTGCATGGTAAAGCTATGAATATCAAAGTTGTGTATAGCAACACCCTGAATCTATGGATTGCTGAATCTATAACTGAAAAGTTATGTTCCAGACCCTACAATTATCTCTTCCCCTGAAAACTTCATTTCTCTTCCTTCCATAGCTATTGTCTGTATACTTCATCTCTCAGTGAGTTCTCCTCTTTCATTCAGTCATGGTGGATATCACTGGGTCAGACTGATAGTGCTTCAGGTGGTCTTTTCTTCAGATTGAATGTGGTTGGCTGGTGATATACAGAAATGCCCCATTTTCACCTCTGGATCACATTCGTTTTCTGCCGTCTACTGTTCTTTTATGAACTAAGAGTAGGAGATTCTTGAACATAGCAATTGCAATTGCAATAATTAAATGTATGCAGTCTTTTGCAGCACTAGCATTCATTGGCACAACTGAGCATTCCGCCATGAGAACGCATTGTGAATGTTCGTATGTACCCACAAAAATCCATCTGTCATTCTTTGGGTTCCTAAGTATAAGGTCAAAACCAATGATACATTAAAAGCATTACATATTCTACATATTGATACATCTCTATCAATCGCAGATATGAGAAACCATGGGTAATCTGCGATTACTCAGAGCACATAAATTGACTCAAATGAATTCTTAAATATGTGTGGTATCCAAAAAGAAAAATACTCTGCAGCATTAAGTGTAGTGAACAATGAGTCATGTTGTAACCTTAGAGTAAGAGGTACATTTATAATTTATAATCAGAAGCTATTTCTTTTCATCTTTTTTTCTCCCGTCCTTGTAATTTTAGCTTTCCCTTTGATTTCTTTCTTTCCTCCTTCATATTTTTTATTAATTTGAATTAGTTTTATCTTTTTTAAACTTTAAAAATTATAAATATAAAAATATTATATATATATACATACACATATACGTGAAGGAATTAGTGTTGCCTACAACATAAACATCATGCTTCAGCATTAATCTAGATACTGCTAGTTCTTGTGGCAGAAATAATTCCTTGATCTATATAATCTACTCACAGAAAGCATACTTATATTAATGTGGTGTGTGTGTGTGTGCGCACACACACACACATGCATGTGCCTTTAGTTATCACAATCAAACAGCATTCAAGGATGCATTTCCTTTGCATAGGAATAGATGATGGTATGCGTTCAGCATAGATTAATTGCAGGAATAACCTGTATGGATCCTACTGACAAGTTTATAATGCATGTATCACACAACTGTCCCTTATGTAACTGATATTTCTTTAGAACCCACTATACTTGAATCTATACTCTGTAAGATGATACTGGTTAATAGTCTGTTAGGAACCAGGCAGCACAGCTGCAGGTCAGTGGCAGGTGAGCAAGCAAAACCGAAACCATCCGCCCCTGGTCCGTGGAAAAACTGTCTTCCATGAAACCAATTCCTGGTGTCCTAGTATGCAGTCTTAATCAAGAATGTGTTAGCAAAAAGTCCTACCAAGTTTAATACAACTTTCTGGTTAAATGCATATAAAGGTTACAGCTAATTTGCACTGTCAATTTTTCAATGTGACAAGGATGCATTTCCACTTGTGCTAGTCTCTTATACGAAAAATATATGCTTATGCGGTTAAAAACTGTTTTACTACTGTAGTAATATGCTGCTTTCATTCCACCCTTTACCATTAGCTTAGTTGACTCTTATGATTAAATATGCCATAGACTAGCATCCAGTAGAGCAACTAATGAATGCTTTGGAAAAGATATTAAAATACCGTTATGTGTCTATATCTACAAAGATCAGAATCATGCAAGCTACATTATTCCCTGCAACACTCTGTGGAAATGAAAGTTGCACTTTAAAGAAATAGGATCGGAAGAACAATGCTTTTCAACTTTGATGTTGAAGAAGACTCTTAAGAATATTGTGGACAGCCAAGAAAACAAATTGAAGGATAATTGAACAAATCAATCCACAGTTCTCACTTGAAACCCAAATAACTAGGGTTCATTATGTGAAGACCTAGATCTCCAGAAATACTCTTATGCTGGGAAAGATAGAAAGAAAATAAAGAATAAGATGGTCAGAAGCAAAATGGATAGTTTCAGAGATGATGAACAATCATGAACAAACAGATTAGCTGATCTTAGAGAAAATCTATCTATGTGGTAACTAGGAGTGATAGGCATGTAATGGACCTATCAATGATTAAAGTATATGAAGAAGTCATGCTTTGTCATCATACAGTTCTCAAGCATGGCACAGTAGTGGTAGAGCCCTGAACTAATCTATGCTTATGATGTCATCTTTTGCTGAATGTGCGATAGGGGACTTTGTCTCCTCCATGGCCAGCACAGAACTTCAATGGATCGATCGTCAAAGTACAAATAATCCTATTCCTGCCAAAAACCTCCTAGGGTTGTATAAGCAGATGGTATAAGGGACCAGATGTGAGCCATCAAACTCTCTCATCTCTACACTTTTGTTCCCTGGGGAAACCTCTTTAAAATCAAGGATCAAGTGATCTGACAGCAGATCAGATCCTCTCTTCAAAGCACGCCCTGCACTGGATAAAAATGGGAAGACTCACTCCCATATAACACAAGCTGCATTTTGTGGTAAGATTTGTTTTGCTATTGTCCTGAAGGCTTCCAAAATTAGCACTACATCCATTTTAATTGTCTAATTGTCTTTCATTGCAAAACAAGTACCTTTTTATTTACCAGAGCCTTATAGCTAGTTTTTATTTGGCTACATTTTTTGTTTTAACATAAACAGTTGTCTATTGGTTTACCCCTCCTGTAGCCCAGGCCCAGAAGCATAATGCAAGAGAAATGCAAAATATTTCAAATACATGAACAAATAAAGTAAAGAAAGAAAGTAAAGAAAGAAAGAAAAGACACTGAGCTATATAGCCGAGTTCAATCAGGGACTAGAAGAAAAAAAGGAAGCAAGAATTATATTGTCAAGTTCTTATATTTTACTTTGCCGTCTGAATCCGGGCGGGGGTGGTTCCCTCCCCCACTTCTTCCCCAAACGGAAAAAATAAACAAGTTAAAATTATTAGGTGATCTGACACAGAAAGACGGAGGCGGTTGGACAAGAGAGGGAAACCGAGAGAGGGCCCTGAAAAACGAGCGTTCCCCAGCTTAGGCCCGAGGTAAGCCCCGGCCTTGCGTGGCGAGCGTTTCCGGTGGCCTTACCGCTTCCACGGCGTGCTGCAGGATGGAGGTGAACTTGGAGAACATCTTGTCCCTGGACTGGACCAGCCGCTGCCGGGAGGATCTGGAGAGCTCTTCGATCCGCCGCCTCCGCTCCAGGGTGAGGGCTGCATGCGGCTGACCGGACAGCGGGGATCGGATCGGTTACCGAGGCAAGACGGGGCTGCTTCCAGGTCTGCCTGCCGCAAGGAGACACGGTGGCACTGACGGAGGCGGACACCCACCCGCGCCGAGCTTCGGCGACGGTGCCCGGAAGCCGAGCGTTTTCGCCCGGCGTCGTTGCTTTTGCTCCCTCCCCTCTCAGGGGCCTTCTGAGAGCCGCTACCTCCGCGGACGCCGCCGCTGCTGCTGCACCGCTTTTAAGCAGTAACAGATGAAAACTACGTGGGCTCCGCAAAGGATAGAGCGCAGCTTCTTTCAGGTCTTCTTCTTGCCGGAGCCAGAAATCAGGAGGCGTCTAGTAGCACCTTCTCAGACTCGCTTTTGTCGACGTTTTCCCAACAACACCCGTTTTTCTCATCTATAAATAGAAGGGTGGCATTTAGAATTTCCTCCCACAGGGTCTTTATGTTAGTCCTTATAACTGGGGCTTGCTTTCATATTTCCCTTACTACGTTCCAAGCGAAAGTACTGTTACTGATGAAGCAACTTTCTGTCCTTTTTTTTCTCTTTTCACTTCAAATAGCTGTTGTATGTTTTACCTATACATGAATTGTATCTGTGTATGGCAAGGATCCTTAAACAGAATACAGGTAATCCTTGACATACAATCACAATTGAGCACCAAAATTTTGTTGCTAAGAGAATGAATTTTGCAGTTGTTAAGTTAGTAACGTGGTTGTTAAGTGAATCTGGCTCTCCGTTGACTTTGCTTGTCAGAAGGTCACAAAATGATATGATCCTGGGACACTGCAACCGTCAGAAATATGAGGCTTTTTGCACAAGCATCTGAATTTTGATCACATGATCATAGGAATGTTGCAACCGTCAGAAATATGAGGCTTTTTGCACAAGCATCTGAATTTTGATCACATGATCATAGGAATGTTGCAAAGGTCCTAAGTATGGAAAATGGTCATCAGTCACTTTTTTCCTGTGCTGTGGTAACTTTGAACAGTCACTGAATGAACTGTTGTAAATCAAAGACTACCTGCATCATGTACCTACGTATTTTTCGGACTATAAGACGCACCATGATTTTGAAGAGGTAATTTTTTTTAAAAAAGCGTTTGCACTCTGCAGCCTTCCCAAACCCACTGCACACCTTGTTCTTTGCAAATAAAGAGTGGGGGGGACATGCAGAGAATTTGGGAGGCTTGTAGAGTGCTGCTGGGGGCTGGGGGGGGGAGGGAGCAAAGCAATAAAAAATTGCTTCATTTTTTTGCTTATTTTTGCCCTCCCCAGCTTCCAAGAGCACTTTGCAAACCCACCAAGCCCTCTGCACGTCAATTTTTGCAAAGGGGATAGGCCAAAAATGCTGTATTCAGTGCAAGAAGCACCCTGATTTTTACCCTCTTTTTTGAGGAGAAAAGGTGCGTCTTATACTCCGAAAAATATGGTACATAATGTACCTACATGGTAGTACCTACATAATCTTGATGAAAAGCTAAATAGGTCTGAATCTTGTTGGCACATGGTGGAATTTTGTTAGCTAGATTGGGGAATAAATTATACACACACACACAGGCACACTCAAAAGTAAACTTACTTCCATGTTTTACAGAAAACCGTATGGATGTGTCTAACACGCATCAGAGAATTAAACTCAATTTGAGCGAGCGCTTAAGGGAATGTGTGATGCCTAGGTTGATTATAATAGAATAGATTTTTTTTGAGAAAAAACAAAATAGGAAACGGGGATTAGGACAATTTGAAATGCTTCAGAGTGAGGGCTTCCAGCTTTGTTCAATGTTTGGTCTGTGCCTGTATATTTCAGCACCAAATCTTTTTGGGTAACGCTATCTCATCCAGAAATAAAGATGAAAAATCTCGAGATGTAGGTGGGTCCTAAAACCCACAGCAACTAAGTCACACTAAGGTTGAACTCGTTGCTGCCCATTCCAATCCCCACAGCCTTCAGAAGCGAAAAAGAACCTTGAAAGTATCACTTGTCAAGGGCAGGAATGGCAGTGTATATAGCTGAATATAATCAGCCATATTCAAGGTTGCGTATTCCAACCAATCAATATTGAGGAAGTTCAGTAAAGTCATAGTTAGCTTCTATCAGGACAAATCAGGAGAAACACGTGGAAAAAATAGTTAATAAATATATGTTGATGGAATGAATTTGGTACCATACACTAAAAACATAGGGCATCATGGGTTTCTTAAAAAGGAAAGCTAGGCGTATTTGTAATACTAATTTTCTGCAAAGTTGGAAGAAACGTTACAAATATAGATTTTGAGGCAAAAGGGTACTGTAGTCAGATAGGTACTAGCATCTTTTGACACTCCTGAAACTTTTAATACAATGAATATATAATTAATATTTACAGGTTCTCCTTCACTTATTGTATGACTATAATTGAGCTGGAATTACAGTTGTAACTTGTTGAAGTCAAGGTAATACATGACCAGCCCTGATTTTTTAAAAATTCTTGCTGCAGCCATTAAGCGGATGCCCTGGCTGTTAAGCAAATCAATTTTCCCAATGAAAATTTTCTGCAAGAAACAGGAAGTAAACACTAGAAACTGGAAAAAAAATATTGCAAATTGCAATCATGTAACCTCTGCAAAGATCTATAAAAGTGAGCCAAGCACCCAAAATGTAGTCACATATCTAAGTATATATATGTGCACGTGCGTCTGTCATAACTTTGAAAACAGGTCATAATTAGCTCTAAGGAATTCTGTCTTAACTTTGAACTGTCATTAAGTAACCAATCGTAAATCAAAAACTATACTTGCTTCTGTTAAGTGTCAATTTTGATTCGATCGGTACTAAGTTGGTAGAAAGTGCAATAACTTTGACTGCATCACATCTGCATAAATTGTGAACTACTGTGTACTATGAACTACTTTCCCCAGTTGATACTGGTAATTACAGGATATTATAATTTTTTAGTACCACAAGTTAGACATGATCAGAATTTGCTCATAGAAATTACTTTGACCTTGTTACTCATGAAATGCATATACTATAGGATAAATACATTTTAAAATACTAATACCTAGATGCCCCCTTTTTACTTGGTATTACTCAGATAAAACTGAGTTCTGAATTCTAAACTATTTTTAAATAAGTTTGAGCTATCCCAGCTTTTTGCAAATTATCCATATTAAGTATTGGTACTTGAATTATTTCTGCTACTGCTAGTATTTCCATGGATCCATTCTATTAGATGTTTTGGGGCAAGCCGTGGCTCATGAGCCACATGCGGCTCTTTACACACTTTAATATGGCTCTTCTGTGTGCCGGGCGCCCGCTCCCCTCCCTCCTCTCGGGCACTTCAAAACAAGCGCCCCTTTCCCTTTTTTCTTTTCGACCCACAATGATTAGGGAGGATCCTGAAGTCAGGCGGGGACGAGAAGTGAGGAGGCAGAAAAAGAAGCGGAGGCTAAGGAGCTTCCCCCCCGCCTCCTCCCAGCAAAAATCTAACCGGGGAGCCGGGCGGGCAGTAGCAAATTAGCCGATCACGCCGCGTGATCAGCTAATTTGCTACTGCCCGCCGGCTCCCTGATAAGATTTTTGCGGGGGGGGGAGAAGCTCCTTGGCCTCCGTCTCTTTTTCTCCCTCCTCGCTTCTTGGGGCTCCACCAATGGGGGAGCAAGGCCCGCCCAGCGCCAGGCTTTGGGCTAACACAGAGGTCTGCAAAGTTTGCTGTTTTAAGACTGGTGGACTTCAATTCTCAGAATTCTGGGAGTTGAAGTCCACCAGTCTTAAGAGCCAATTTTGCAGATCCCTGCCTGGGCTAATATGATTGATGCCCTTGGTGGACTTCAACTCTCAGAATTCTGGGAGTTGAAGTCCACCAGTCTTAAGAGCCAATTTTGCAGATCCCTGCCTGGGCTAATATTTTTACTTTACTTTACTTTTATTTAGATTTTTATACCGCCCCCTCTCCCCAAAGGGACTCGGGGCGGTGTACAGTCAGATAAAAACACATCAATAGATAGAAAATACAAACACAAAAGAGGAGGCAATAAGAAACTGTACATATCGAAGCAAAGTAGTTAAAAAACAATATTTAAATAACCCTAAAAATACCCTAAAAATACCCGATTAAAATATCTGCCAGGAGGTAGAATAAAACTATAGATCTATAAATGGGCCAGGCCGGCTAAACGGAACAGGTGAGTCTTCAGTTTTTGTCGAAAGGAGCGGAAGTCGGTGGTGGTTCTGATATCGGGGGGGGGGGGAGGTCATTCCAGAGGGTTGGGCCCATCACAGAGAAGGCTCTACTCCTAGGCGCCGCCCGCTGGCACTGCTTAGCGGACGGCACCCGGAGGAGTCCCTCCCTGTGAGAGCGAATCGGTCGCAGGGAAGTGTGTGGTAGGATGCAATCCCGCAAGTACCTAGGTCCTGAGCCATGGAGCGCTTTAAAGATAGTAATTAGCACCTTGAAACGCACCCGAAAGACCACAGGCAGCCAGTGCAGCTCGCGCAGGAGCGGTGTTACGTGGGAGTACCTAGTACTCCCCATAATAGCCCGCGCGGCTGCGTTCTGGACTAGCTGCAGTCTTCGAGCGCGTCCCAAGGGAAGCCCCATGTAGAGGGCGTTGCAGTAGTCCAGCCGAGCCGTCACCAGTGCATGAGTGACCGTGTGTAGGGCATCCCGGTCCAGTAGGGGGCGCAATTGGCGCACCAGGCGAACCTGGTGAAACGCCCCCCTTGCCACGGCTGCCACATGGTCATCCATTGATAGCCGGGCATCTAGGAGGATGCCCAAATTGCGCACCCGTTCCACGGGGGGCAATTGCTCGCCCCCTATGGTCAGTGATGGAATCAACTGACTGAACCGGGGTGCCGGTAGCCACAGCCACTCAGTCTTGGAGGGGTTGAGCTTGAGTCTGTTGTCCCCCATCCAGACCCCGACGGCTTCCAAACACCGGGTCATCACCTCGACAGCCTCGTTGGGGTGGTCTGGGGTGGAAATGTACAGCTGCATATCATCAGCGTACAGATGATACTCCACCCCAAAACCACGGATGATCTTCCCCTGTGGCTTCACATATGCATTGAACAGAAGGGGCGAGAGGACCGACCCCTGAGGCACCCCACAAGTGAGTGACCTTAGGGTTGACCTCTGCCCCCCTGCCAACACACATTGCGTCCGGTCAGAGAGGTAGGAGCCAAACCACCGCAGAACGGTGCCTCCAACTCCCATCCCCCCCAGCCGGCGCAATAGGATACCATGGTCGATGGTATCAAAAGCCGCCAAGAGATCTAATAGGACCAGGATAGAGGAACAACCCCTATCTCTGGCCCTCCAGAGATCATCGACCAACGCGACCAAGGCTGTCTCCGTGCTGTGTCCGGGCCGGAAGCCAGACTGGCGTGGGTCTAGATATTCGGATTCCTCAAGGTGTCATGGAAACTGCTGTGCCACCACATTCTCTACAACCTTCGCCAAAAGGGGAAGGTTGGAGACTGGACGATAATTAGCTAGCTCCGTTGGGTCAAGGGAAGGCCTCTTGAGTAGGGGCCTCACCACCGCCTCTTTCAAGGTGGCAGGTAAGGACCCCTCACTCAAAGAGGTGTTCACCAAGCCCAGTAGCCAGCCTCGTGTCACTTCCCAGGATGCCAGTACCAACCAGGAGGGACACGGGTCCATTAAACATGTGGTCGGTCGCAGCTGTCCACGCAACCTATCCAAATCCTCGGGGGCAACAGAATCAAACTCCTCCCAGAATGGTCTCACAAGACTCACTGTTGGCGGCTCCTCTGGTCCACTGAAGGGGCCCATCCTCTCCGGATCTGAGCGATGATATGATTGATGCCCTTGGTGGACTTCAATTCTAAGAATTCTGGGAGTTGAAGTCCACCAGTCTTCAAGCTGTCAGGTTTGAAGACCCCTGGGTTTTTTTTTCCTAAAGGGTTAGGGGTGCAAGGGTCTTGCAACTTGACAGCTTTAAGACTTGCATGCTTCAATGCCAGAGTTTCTGAGCCAACATGACTGGAGGAGGAATTCTGGGAGTTGAAGTCCACAAGTCTTAAAGCTGTCAAGTTTGAAGACCCCTTGGGGTTTTTTTCCTAAAGGGTTAGGGATGCAAGGATCTTGTAACTTGACAACTTTAAGACTTGCGTGCTTCAAATGCCAGAGTTTATTGAAACTAAAAACAGTGTACCATCCTATGTATTTTCAGTTTTAAAAATGTGACTCTCAAAATAAATTTCAATCGTGGTTTTGGCGAGATTTGGCTCAGTTGAAAAAAAAGGTTGCCCACCACTGTTTTGGTGTAAGGCCATTGAAATTCCTACTGTGTTTCTTACTGCATTTTTCTAAAAAGCTGTAATAAACTTATAAAATTAATTTTAATTCTATAACTTTAAAAGAACAAACAAAAATGACCCCATTCTTATAAATCAGGGGAAGATGTTTTTAAATCATGTAAAATAATTTATTTTTATCTTAAAATGAATTCAATATAACAGAAAAACTTTGGCCACAGTGGACACTTGTGGATATCTGCTTAATAAGGGTTGGTTACAATTATATGCATGTATATGGAAAGCAAGAATTGGAACCCCAATGTATATAATCTGATTTTATTTTTTATCATTGGATTTGGGTTTAAAATTTTCAGAATAATTTTAAAAAGATTAGACTTGTAGATTAAGGATGTATGTGTCATAAATCCCAAATTTTGGGAATTCATCAACATTTATGCCATTTTAATGTATCAAAATACTGATGCCAATATGATATAATATTGAAAGGATAAATCTACAGGGAATTATGCTGATAATTGTTGATCTCTTTCAATATTTGAATAAGCTTTTTAAAAGGAAGGTCACGGAAGATAAATAACTGAATAAATTCAGACAGATTTATTTTATTTCAAATATCTCCACCCCAGCCTATTCAGTCAAATATACTGAAGTAGCCAATATACTACCCTTTGCAGATACCTAGTGTTTATGAAGTTTATCATTAGTTACATTATTAGTTACAGTGTAAACAAAATACAAAATGAAGTCGATGAAGAATTCTCTAATTATGAGGAAATAGATAATTTACATCAGGAAAAAAAATAAATCAGATATTGCCCTGCAGATGGCAGTAGGTTTACACATTTTAAATGTGGATGATATTAATCTCTACAGAGGGAGCTTGTATTGTGAAGCAGCACTACATGATTTATATAAAATATATAAAAAATCCTATGCATGTACAATTAAAAATGATTTTAAAATGGAAGAAATATGTAAACAAAATGCCAGGAAAATTCTTTTGCTCATAGGACTTATTTTTCATACCAGCAGTGGAGGATTAAGGCTCATTGGTGCCCTAAGCACTGAGAAATCTTGGTGCCCTTCTCCTTTGTACATACTGTACAAATCTTCAGTTTTTTTTTTCTTTCTCAACTTTGTGGTGCCCCCTTTGGGCCTGGTGCCCTAAGCATGTGCTTAGTCTGCCTAATGGTTAATACCAGTCAATCATTGCCTAGGCCAAATGGAGTAAAACATTTTAAAAGTCTAGAATGTCCAGACAGCATGGAAGCTTCACAGACAAAGACTGTAATTCACCAAAATATGAGAAGGGGATTGTACAGCATAATCAGACTTGCAAGACTGTTGTAACAAAACTCAGTTAAATAGTTTTAGCTTTTTCTGCACTTGACTTGATCTGGCTTATCTTGTGGAATCCTTTGGTCTACACTTTCCTGTTTTTGTTGGTCTTTGTTGGTTCAACAAGTAGTGAAAGCGTCAACATAGGAGGGGACCAGGACAATGGGACAGGAGGAAGAGGGGGGGAGGAGGAGGAATAGGGCAATGACTAAACTGGCTGGTGAGGATAAATATGACAAGGATGGCAACCATGATGGAAAAAGATTAGCAGTGGAAAGTGGACAAAATGTCCAGGGTCATGTTTGTCCATTTTTAATATCTTAGTTGAATGGATTAGATGCTGGGGGCTGAAAAAATGGAATAGGTTGTAGTTTTGAAAGACCAGTTGTGGGACTGAATGAATATATGTTTGTTGTTAAAGGCAGATGACTGAAATAAGTCACAATACCTCTGATGAACTGATAAGGGACTTCAACAAAATAATACTAAGATGCAAATAGTGGCAGAAGTGAACTATGATGATGACACAACCTGCTTGATTGAGTTTGAAATAAGACTGCTGTTTTTGATTTTAAACTTGAGCATTTTGAGAGAAGGGATAAAGAGAAGATTGGGAATGGGGCATTTGTAGGAGAAAACAGATTGAAGACTAATCATTTTAAAATTATTTTGTATGTGGACTTTAGCACAAAGTTTAAGGAGTGCTTAGAAAATAATAACTCAGCTTCAATAAAAATGGCCTAATAACAACAATTTTGCTTCTGCTGAGTCTATTCAAGCCAAAATGACATTGAAAGGCAAGTGATCACCAGTGACCAGGGAGGAGGGAGCATGTCCATATAAATTAGGAGTATGTAAAGAATTTTTAAAAAAATGCTACATCAAAACTGATATTTTAAAACTGAGATGCAGGCAGGTTTTGAGGGTAGAGCAAGTACTAAACGTTTGTGGGGCATGAGCTGTTGCAGTTAGAGGAACATGAGGATAACCAATTTCGTTTTATTTAAATACAATGACAATAAAGATTATATTTATAAGCTGCAAAGCACTTGGATGTTCTATCACTTGTTGTTCTTCTGGTTTAATGAGATTCACGTGTTTTTCATTGTTGATGAGATGCTTATGTACCTTGGTTTTCAATCTGTGATGCAACATTCATCTCTAAAACAAAAGCCCAAAAGCTCAAGAGTTTGAAATCTTTTATTTGTGTCACAAGCATCTTCATGTTATAGACATATAATGTTCAACACTGAGCAGATAAAATAAATCATACAGATATAGTACATATAAAAATTATGTAAAATAAATAGGATTAAGCGTAGATGACATTTACCCAGTAATGGGCCACATTAACAGCATTTTCTTTTGCCAGCATGAGATCTTCCACTGTACATGTTGAAGGACATTGTATGCACCATAGTATGCATGAAATGGACTGTTACTTTCCACATTCACATAGTGTATCTTCCATAGGCAAGACCCATTTTCTTAGATTGTTCCTTGATCTTTCTACTTAGCATAATCTGTTTTGCGATTTCCATATATGTCAAGTTTATTCTTGACCAGATGGTAGTCGTGTGGTTGTGCCAAGTTTCCCGGAAGCTCCTCACTCGCCTTCCATAATTCCAGGGCTGACTGTGGCTACTGCTTGATGGGACGGGTGAAGGTTTTGACAAAGTCATTCCTCGATCTCAATCTGAACTGTGGAGGTTGATGGCCACATAATGTGTTCTGAAGTTGTTGCTTTAACTCATCCTTTCTGTGCAGCACTTTCCCAGCAGAACATTGGAGGGCAGATACCAGCTAGATAATGCATCTTTTGTATTTGGGTCAGTTTTAGATACCTTGATGATCAGTCTCATTGTTTCATTTAGGGACACATCCACCTATTTTGCATGTTTCGATCTGAACCAAACAGAGTGACATATGTCTAATGTGGAAATTCTATGGAAATGTGGTTGAGTGGTCATCTTTATTTTTCTTAGATTGTTCCCAGCAGATATTTTATGTTTGGTATTAAAATAGTGGTTCTTAAAGGTAAGTGCGCATTTCAGATTTACTCCAAAATACTTTAGGATAGTGAAATTTTCTAGGCTAGTACCATTCTATCATACATGCAGTGTTCTTGATGTCTCACAGTTTTATTCAAATGGAAAGCCCAGGGTTGTGTTTTCAGCTGGTTTGGCTTCAGCTGGTTATCCCTGTAGTATGTAGCCATTAGATTCAGACCCTTGATCATTTTTTTCTTGACAGCTTTGAAAGTTACACTTTCGCTGCTATTACCAGATTGTTGACATCACAGTGAAGTCTGAAAGATATTGAACTAGAAGGTGTTATCTTTAGAAGCAACTGCAGAGAAATTGCAACACATTGGCAATAGTTATCAAAGCCATAGCTGCTCAGTAAATTGTTCCTTGATGTTACTCTAACTACAGCATGACTCTTCTTATATAAACATGGGAAAACGTGAATGGCTGTTATTATCTTTATCCTGATGTACAGCAGAACTGGACACGCATTGCTGATATATATATTTCAAAGCCTTCTTTGGACACAAGGAAGATGCTAAAGTGAATAACGTAGGTTTTTCCAGTATCTTGGAGACTTGTTACATGTCTACAAATTCAGCTTTGACTATATATGAAGCAAAAAGAAAGCAAAGCGAACAGTTTATGACTTAACATGAACAAAACAATGTGGTTTCCACAAAAAGTTGTATATTTTGTCTAATTATTTTAAAATATAAGTAAAAGTATGTAAATATTTTCTGGCATGGTTTTTCCAGTTTCTAACTTGGTACCTTGACCATTACACCAAACTGGCTCTCCTAACATTCTGTAGAGGAAGCCCAAATTGGCAAAGCAAGCAGAAACCATGCACTTTTGTATGGGTATCAAAATTGCACATTGGGTTGGTCATGCAGTTGTGACAACCATTATGACATTTTAGATCCCTCCTGGGGTGCCTCTGAGAATGTATCTGCTGCTGAATTTCCTTTGCCCCATTTTAAGGCCTTTCTTGCCACAGTTGTTAAGTGCATCACTGCAACTGATAAGTTAGTAACCTGGTTAAGTGAATCTGGTTTTCCCATTGACTTTGTTTGCCAAAAAGTTGCAAAAGATAATCACATGACCTTGGCACATAGCAATGGTCATAAGTATGAACCAATTGCCAAGCATCTGGATTTTGATCACATGATCATGGGGATGCTATAAAGATTGTAACTGACTGGTCATTAAATGAACTGTGGTAAGTCAAGGACTACCTTAAACTTTAAAATATTGTTTTGGACCAGAACGTCAAGGCTTGGACTACAATTTCTATATATTTGAATGACTTGTTTTGTTTAGTGCTGTTAATTCTGATAATGTATAAAGGAAACTCTGAAAAACATAATTTTAAGTTTTTGTGGTTTTTAAAAATAATTGACAAGATTATCCTCTCTATTGTATAATGCAAAAGCCTAAAGGAATTATCTAATGCCCACTTGGAAAACAGAAAAAAAGTGATATTGTCTGAATACAGGGCTGAACCTGGTTTATTTGCCTATTTTTTCATTTACTGATATGACAACCTTACATTATCTAACGATGGGAGCAACTGTTTAACTAAAATAATAGTCACTGTGGACTTTATATATATATTTGCAAAATGTATCATGCAGTTTGATTAGGCTCTTCTGTTAATGTATTAGACAATAACATATCAATTGCTAATTGCAAATTTGTTGAATGTACATCCCACTTTTTGTACATCAATTCAAGATGCTCTACATAATATTTCTGCCTTCACTTACAGGAATAGCGTCCATCTGTGAAATTGACTATGTTGAAAGTGATCAGTCTCCAAGGTCACCAGTGGCCTGAAAGACCTTGATGTGGGTATCCCTGATCTTACTTAATATCCTAACTACTGCACAACACTAAATTAATACCACTTGACATTGATATCAACTCTACAATGGTATTCTGGCCATGAATTTTATTTTGAGAAAACATATCCACCTGGAGACGACTTCCGGTCCCCGAAGGCGATGGACCTGTGCGTCCGCCGCTCGTTTCTTCGGTGGGCTCCTTGGAGGGGCTCCCTGCCGTAGGGCAGCTCGTTGGGACCCTCAGGCTCGGCGGCAGCCGCAGGGGGGTTTCCAACCTCACCCCAGGAGCTGGGGAGCGTGGGGGTGCATGGCGGCGCTGCATGCTGTCGCTGTGCGCCTTCGCTGAACGGAGCCTGGAAGGAAACAATTAACCAGATGCTACAGCTGAAGTGCAGTGAGGTGGGAAGTTTCCCTCAATCTCTTTTAAATCTACCTAATTGATGAGCAGCAGCCTTTCTAAATTGTGGATTCAATCCTTTGAAGCATTAAGATTGGAGGGGGTGGATTTTCCACTGCCCCTCAGAAAAGTGGCACTCGGAATATCTCTCTCTCTCAGAGGAGAGAGAGAGAGTTAAAAGTTAACTTTCACTTCCACTACGCAATGGGAGAATGACTTTTGCAACAATTGCAAGAGATGACTGCTGAGTTGATTCTCTTAAACTACCTTTTGGAAACTTTGGATATGTTGCTTTCTGATCCCCTGTGAAGGCGGAGCCAAGATGGCCAGCTTCCTCCTTCTTCTTTGCTTTTACGAATGAAGTTTCCCCTTTGAAAGGATTTCTGGCTTTATATTACCCCACGCCCCAGAGATTTCCTGGAGCCTCTCTTCTTATATGGTCCCCTTGGATTTGGAACATTTGATTATTATCTTTTGGATTGGAGCTGTATAGGAAGACTAACTTTCACTTCTGGGCTTGTTTGCCTCACGATCTCTCCCAGCTGTGCATTCCACAGACGCCATTTCTTCTGTATAAGACTTACAGCTATCTCTGAACTTAACATGGGTCCTAAAAAGCCACCGCCTGGTAAGGCATCCTTGGCCCTGATATCTTCTACGTCTTGCCCGATTACTCAACAGACACAAATGGCTTCATTTCTACAATCTAAAACAACTGAAGAGAGTTCAAAGGACTTATCTGTTGCCCAAATGTTTCAAACTATTATGAAGGGACAAGACAAACTGAAAAAACAACTGGCAAACTTAAATGATCAGCTCAGAGAAACGCAACAACAAGCAACACAAAATAAACAGAGAATAGGTGTATTGGAGGAAGACACGACTGGGCTGAGGGAGGAGGTTAAGATTGTCCAGAAGGGGAATAGAGAATTTGAAAACCATATGATTAAAAATGGAATTTGAAAGAATGTCTTTTTTTCTTAGTTTTTAAAACTTACCAGAGACAGAAAATGAAGACCTTAAGGAGATCATGACCACAATTTTAGCAGAATATATTAAAAGAGATAAACAACAGCTATGGTGGGATATTGATTTGATTTATAGGATCAATTCAGCATACGCTAGAACACACAATGTTCCAAGGGAAATACATGTTAAATTTCTTAGAAAGACTACAAGAGATGAGGTCTTAGGAGCTCAAAGGGTGGGACCACTAAAATATAAAGACAAAGAAATAACCATCCTCAAACAAATTCCAAAGAAAGTAAGAGATAAGAGGAAAAAATATTCCTCTTTATCAAAGAAATTATATAGCAAAGGAGTTTGGTTCAGATGGTTATTGCCAGAAGGAATGGTGATTTTCTGGGAGGGCACTAGAATCAGAATTAATACAGTAGTGGAGGCAGAGGCTTTCATTGAAAAATACAGTGCCTTTCTAGATGGAAAAGGGGACAGTACACAAGATATGAGAGGGGGGGCATGGCTCTGCCAGAAGACAGGGGGGAGGAACCAATAGTGAAAAGACTCAGGTCACAAAAATGAGTTTGAAACATTGCAATTGTTGTTATAATGTAAGTGTTGGAAGTGACATAAAAGATGATTGAATATATTGTTGATATAATGCAAAACAAAAAGCTGCCAATGTCTATTTCTTAATTTTTGATTCTTTTTTTCTGTAAAAGTTGTGAGATTTGGGGGGATTTCTACCTTTCACACGATGTAGCTGTCAAAATTTTCTTGTACCTATTTACCCTTTCCTATAAATATTTGTAAAAACCAATAAAATTCTTTTAAAAAAAGAAAACATATCCACCTGGAAGCTCTTCTGAGATTAAAGTTTTGCTATTTGTGCCCAGAGAATGAGCTGTGCAATAGTAGCCCAAGATGACATTTCCATCTTGAAAAATGCAACCCATCAGCCAAGCTTGAGGTCAGTTTCTGTTTTTTCCATACCAGGAGCATCAACAGCATTCACTGGTTTTGTAACCACTATGTGGTTGTGAATCACCACATACTTGAGGTCATGTACAATATCACAAATTGTAAACAATCGCAGAGAAGGGGACAACAGGATTTTCTAAAGACTCTGAAAGGTCCAGAATACAAAATAATCATTTTGTATTTCCTTGCTTTTCTCATTTTGTGTTCCTTCAATGTACGTTTCTTTCCTCCATTATTCTTTGCCCATTGAAAACAATACCATGACATTTGTGTGGGAAAACCTGCACATGTAGCATACTGCTTGTGCTATTATATTTTAACTGGTTTAACTGCTTTGAATGCCAAACGCCGATCAAACGCCTGTAATCGATCATTTCGAATACAGTTATCGGTTCATACTGGTGGAGGTTCCTTCATTGTGTACACCTGGAGGCGCCCCTCCCCTTTCAAAAACACCGTGGATTACGCGAGTACCTGTTGCCTGCTCGATCCAAGCGGCATAAATGTCCTGAATTGCCCTCAAGATAAAACAAAAAAACAAAAACCAGACTTGGCTTCTTTATCCGGCTATTAAGCCAGAATTCATTGCGGAATGTTCACATTGCATGAAGGAACGAACACGTAAATCGCCTCCTCGCTCTTCTGCAGGAGGCCCCAACCGGTGGGCCGGTGGTTGGTTTTTTTTTTTTTTTTAAGCCAGATCCGAGTGGTGCTGCAGCGCCTGGCGAAGCGGCAAATGGCCCCGCCCAGGCCCAGCCGGTCGCTGCTCGCAGTGGCTGCAGCGGTCGGCTGTTGTGCTAGTCCGCGGCGCTCCCTCGCTTTGAGACGCAGACAGGTACCGCCCTCTCGCTCGCAGTCCCGGCGGCACATGGGGAGATGCTTCTCGGCTGCGCCCGGTTAATGTCGGGGAGGGGGCTTCGCTTCTTGCGCTCGCCGCCGCCGCCTTGTCTCTCTTGGTCCATCTGAGCCATGTCCGCCAGAGGTGAGTGAGCATCTGGGTCGGGACAGGAGATTGGATCAACATCTTTTCAGCCAGCGAATGCTTCCAGATAAGGCCAACTCTCCGCCTCTTTCGCATCTTCCTCTCCCTGAGCGGTAGTTGCATTCATGTATCCCCTTTTTCCCCCTTCTCTCCCCCCTCCACCTTTCCCTGCATTATGCACCTGCTGTGCCTACGAACTTCGCTTCTGCCTCCCCTTTAATTTTCCATTTGCTTGATCTTTTGAGGGAGGCGAAGAAGAGCCGCGCTTGAGAGAGCCTTGAAGTCAACGTTTATGTTAACACCACAGCTCTCTTTTGTGAGTACGAGGAAGCCTGGCCTGGCCTGGGAACCTACCTTCCTTAGGGGTGGGGGTGAGATTTTGCGTCCACCCCACCCTCCTTGGGACGGGTGTTTTTATACAGTGTTGATGGAAAAACTCATTGATGCACCAAGATATTTAAAGCTGCAGTGAATCCCTTTGGGAAAGAGGGAAGGAGAATGGAGAAAGGGTGGGGGTGGGGGGGATTCACAATCACTTTGGAATTTATCAGTCTGCCTTCCCCCCCCCCCCCAAGAAGAAAATATTTTTTGGTGAAGAATTTGGGAGGTGGAATGTTGCACTGATAGAAAGTGAAGGAAAATACCAGAATGATAATACTAGTATGTTCTCCTTTCTGAGCTAGGCGAAGTAGCTAGTACAGTGATTTTAGTCAGTTGTAGATACTTCTTTTAATGAAGTGTTAGATATTATTGAGTAAGGGGCTTATTCATGGAAATGCATATAGTATTTATTGATGTTGAAGTTTACGAACAGATTTTATTATCTGGATATAAAAATATTATAATTTTAATGTATTTTTCAACAGAAGTCCTTTGCACACTTTCCTTGCACCTGGTCGGAAATCCTTTTGAAATGTAGATGCATAGGATTGTGATTTAAAGAAGTCCAGATGTAAAATCCTTCTTTGAAACTGGACCTTTAGAACATAAGATCTGTGTTACGTGCTGTGTTATAAGGACAGAAATGATTTTTTTATTCTGATAAATCCGTGCAATTGATATTTCTAGCTGCATTGTGTACACTTTATGTAAGATCTTTTAAGAGCGTGTACTTGTAAAGAAATAACAAAACCAAAGACATGTTTATCTTATTTCCACTGTGCGTATTTGATTTATTTCACTCATACTGTGATTGTTGTTTCAATAATAATTGTACACGGTAGAATCTACCATGACCAGAACAAAACTCCTCTAGAAATCTGCAAATACCGATTTGTCTGCAAATTCATGGGTGTGGCTATGCTTGGAAATGGAAAAAGAAAAGGTGGAGACATAGGAGGAACTTTGCATACTCTGACCAGACTCCTTAATATTGCCTAGCTTCCTCTAAGTTTTGTGATGTCACAGTACTGACTCAGCTAAAATTTAAAAGTACATTTAGTTAATTTATTTTTGGGGTGGGATACTCAGTGATCCTCTTGATTTATACAACTTGCATATCAGTGACTCCAAGATCTCTTAACCTTCTATTGTTTCATCTTTCTGAAGAAATATCTGTTTAATGTTTGAATGGAAAATCTTGTGCCACTCTTCGTTTCTAAAATCTATTGCTAGCTAGCTGTAGAATTAAAAAGACCATGTTTAACCATTGCAGAAACCATACTGTAAAGTTATTGTAAAATAGGGAAAATTGAAGCAGATTTTATTTCTAACGAGGTGAGTACTCCTGGTCTCTCTTCAATGTTTTTGCATTTTTGAAAGAAATTAGTGGGGGAAAGCATTAGATGTCATGTATTATGCTTCTCAGCTGTCCACCGTACTGGAAATATGAAGCTCAACCATGCATATCAACATTTTTGTATAATTTAGACATAGCAGTAGGCTCGAGTCTTTTAAGACAAGTTTTATACCCTTGTGGATTAAGGTTTTTAAAATATTCAAAACATTGAATAACTTTAAAATACTATGATTATAACATAAAGCATCACATTAGGATGTAGTCATTTTGAAAGCTTTAAGGCACAGGTGTCAAACTTGATGCATCATGTTGCCGTCACGTGATGTTTTGCAACGTTTCCCCATTCATGGACCTGGGGTGGGCATGACCTGCATGTGATCCAGCCTGTGGGCCCTCAGTTTGACACCCCTGCTAAGGGAAAGGCTTTGGTAGCTTTAAATATAAAGAGTTTAGGAAGCCAAATATCAAGTATCATCTTGGAACCATTTTGAAAGCAGGGGCTAACTGCAGCTCTGAAGAGTGCATATTCAGCAGTTTGGGAGATAGCTGTTAGGACTTTGGAAAGCAGATTGTAAAATTCAAGGCAGATTTACACCGGGAGCCCTTGTTGTTTTGCTAGTCAGCCTAACTGATTATGGTATTGAACAAATATGGTAGCCTATGGGATATTTGATAATGCATTCTTCTGATGATCATGCTGCTTCTTGCTTTGACAACAACACTCATTCAAAAAGAGAAATAATAGGATATAACACCTGGGGAAATACTGTTGCATATCCATCTTCTGTGGTTTTTGGCTGCATTTCAGATTCAGATATAAGAAAGAGTGATATTTTTGTTCAGTGGTACGAGGTATTCCCAACAAGGTGCATAAATACGGATGACTATTATTGAAATTGATTTTATTAAAGCTATATCAGTTAAAATGCTCATTTTTTTGTGCCAATATATATTTACATTCTACAATTATATGCACTTAGCAGAACCACAAGACTGAGGTTTCTGCAAATATAGAACAAAAATCATATGACCTCTCAGGGATTGATTAAAATCCTCTTAGTTGCTGGTAGATGAGATCAGAACTATTTGGGGTGCAATCTTTGATGAGTCAAATGGTAATTTCAATAAACTCCAGCAATATAAGACTGTACAGAAAGACCATTTAAATATTGACATATCTTTGGAAAACTGATTTTGTACATTTTAAATTATAGTTTCTTGGTTTACTTAGGTAACCTGGATTGCCCCAAACTAGGTGCCTAGATTAAGTACTGATAAACTCTGCCGTCTGGTATTTCCATCAGCAGACTGTTGTAGAAGACAAAATAATGCAGCTGCTCTAGGGCTCCCATCCCTTATATTCACCCCTACTGGTATATGGAAATAGGGGGCAGAAATAATATGGGAAGAGATTTACTAATCTCCAGTTTGTCCATAATGGTTATGACCTTAATAAGATCACCACTTTTAATTTTACGGAATTACATATTTTTTTTCTTTTTAAAGTCAAGGAGGTGACAACTAGCTAGGAAGTTTGTGAAAATGAACATTACTGTAATGTGACAGTTGCAGTTGGCATATCATCTGGCTACAAATTGAGCTAATGGTTTATCTTAACTTGTGCAAAATACATTTTATAATAAGCTTGACTGTGTCATACTGCCCCTTCTGGCCAAGTGAGCTGCAGAATAAATATTGATCAAGGCTGAATAATATATAATTTAAATAATGAATAGTACTGCAAGCCAATCAACTCCCTTGAGGCTTTCAGAGAAAGAAGTAAAGTGCACAACAGGAATAGTTGATTTAAGCATAAGCTTCCTATAGGTATATCTAAGCAAGAAAATGAGCTGGCAGGGCTTGACAGAAGATTCTCAGCAAAATGCCATCCACAAATGTGTCCTTATTTTTCCAACCCGGTGGCTTAGATTTGTAGCTCCCATCTACTGTTTTAATTGGCTTTGCAAATCTGCCAACTATAGGAATTGAGAGCTATGTTTCTTCATGGTAGTGCTACTACTTATACATTGTTTCATTTGGGGTATCTGGACGTATGGCTATAAGTATTGATCACACTTTTATAGTTGTTTCACCAGGCATCCAGGAAGGCTTCCTATGTGTAGTTGTTCATATATCAATTATGTCAACTAATCTCACAGTTTCATAGACAAGAAGCTCCCGATGGGAAAAATAAGTGCTGGAATTAAACTACAATATGTATTAAAAGGGAATTTCACTTTCTTGTTGATTAAAGATAATCTGTTGTTTTCGTGTGGTAATTGAGGATCTTAAAATGACCATGGACTTATACTCCAGGCAAGCCTGGAAGCTTAGCTGATGTCTTTCAGTGAAGGGTTAGCAACATATCTATAGGCCTATGGTATATTTTTGGTAGTTATGGAAGGGAATTATATTTGATAATTCACAGTTCCTTAAATGGAAAGACAGCATCAAAGATACGCTACAAAACATCAACTAACAGTGATGTTCAGGCTGCCAGAAGAGCAAGACAGGGAGAAACTTTGTATCTCCCTTGAAGTGGTAAAAGAGGAGAAGCAGGAAGAAGAGGAGGAGAAGGATCCTCAAAGCTGAATGGCTTAACATGTTTTTCAAAGTATTAAATACTTGGAAAACATAGTGAAGTTTGTCATCTGAAATGCAACAACTAAGCAACTAATTATTGTGTTTCTTTAGCTGTTATCAGAATTATGTGTAGCTTTTAAAAACAAAGTATGAGATACTGTAATAAGAATATCAGGAGGAGAAAAGAACTTTGCACGTTCCCACAATAATTGTGTTAATTGTATGTTTAGAACTACATACTTGAGCTCCAGAATTAAAACCAGGTTCTATCATTACCAATGCTTTTGATAATGTGTTTTGATGGGTATATATTTGTCAGTTCTATGGATATTGCAAAGCACCAATCTCCTATGATTGATTGGGCTTGGTATTCTTTAACCAATTTCCATAACTTTTAGCCAGTAGGCTATTGTATTTTTAACAGTTTTGGTGGGAAAGCATGAAAATATAAATGTTGAAAAAATGATGGAAAGGCATGGAAATGTTACAAATGGAAGGTATTGACATATGGACACTTAGTAAAATAATGTGATTAATGCAAGACTATTAAGAATAAATTCATAGCCTGGATTGGTATTTTTGTGGAATTTGTTTGTTAAATTACTTAGACTAATTTTATTATGTAATTGCTTTTTAGTGTTTTATCATGAATTAGATTCACAACTTGAAGGTTATGTTAAAATTTATTCAATTTATTCAATTTATAAGTCGCTCCCCCTCCACGAAGGGACTCGGGGCGGCGTACAATTAAATACACAAGCATATGGCACAGGAGGAGGTATATACATAAAAACATTTTTACAGTTCATAAATAAATAATTTATGGTTTTATGTGGTTTATGTGGTTTTATGAGGAAAAAAGAGCCGTGAAGTGCTAGACTTAACAAAAAACAACTTAACCATTTATCTTGAGTTGGAGCTTTTTTTTAAAAAAAAAAATCTATCTTGTTTTGGTTACAAGCCCATTGGAATTCCTGAGGGGAACATTACAAATAAGTCAGCACTAATAAGCACCAGAATGGTTGTGAGCTGCTAGTTTCCTGTGATTGTCTGTCTGTACAATGAGCTTTAGGCTATTTTGAGTGCCCATGTTTCTGTATCATTTTAAAAAGAGAAAATAAGCTTAGCTTGTGGCTAAACAATTAGCAGTTCAGTTCTATGCATGGTTACTGAAAAAAAGTCTCTTGGACTTAAGTGTGTGTCACTCCTAGGAAATTGTATACAGCATCAGCTTGAGCAGGTGTAAAGCTTCCCATATGTTCCTTAAATGGAGGGAAGTTACCCGAATCTGGTCTAATCATAATGCTATGCTTCACAAACAGTAGAGACAATAACACAACAGTAACACAAGCCAGCATGATCTTGCTGCTGCAACTAATCATGTGATCACCTGCTTATGATGTTGCCTGTGCATAAAGACAGCTGTTGGCCATTTTTTGTGTGTGTGATGTTTAAATTTTGTGCATTCACACACAGATTGAATGAATAGGTTTTCTCAAATTGTGAAAGGTTGTTACAGAGGTCTTGTTACCTGTAATTTGAGAATGCGCATATGGAATAAAATGCTTAAATTACAAGAAGTTATTTAACAATGAAGCCAAATATGAGCGGCAAAGATGAACTTTCTAGTGCTGGACATGTTTAAGAAGAGAGTAAAGAACCATTAGTTAGGGAGGACTTCATTTCTATTTTTGTGCTGCACAGATGAATCTATTTTATTTTGAAACAAAATTATGGGAAGGTGGGAAAAATGAAAGTTTCACACTACCACCACTGCCAAATATATTGCCCGCCGCTTAAAAAAAAAATTTAAACAGTGTGCCCATTGGCCCTTCAAAGTTTGAATATCTAATAAATAACAATTAGCATGAAGCGTGGGAGTTTAAAGGAAAGGAACTTAGCCATGGGAAATATATTTCAGAGATCTGAGTCTGCCATTCAATTTTTTAAAAAATTAACTCTATAAGCAAAGTTAAGCTTTTCAATGTTTTGACCTCAAATGTACTAAAGAGGCACAATAAAACTGTAACAATGGGAATCTCTTGCTTCCGAACTCCTATTCATCAGTTGCAGGAATGAATATAAACATGATGGGCTAATTTTAGTTTTCTGGATCATGAACTGAGAGTTCTTTCTTTTTTTTTGTACTATACTTACACACATATAACATATAGAATCGTAGAAACAACAAAAGAAGCATCATGGGAAGTCATTACTTATTGGAATAGATCTAAGACTCTAAAAATCTAGTTTCAGTTCTTGGCTGGCATTCATGTGTGAATTATCTGTACAGAAGATATACTAAATTTAGGGTGCTTTCTTTGAAAACAGAAGCCAGAAAATAATCACTTCTTTCCATGATAATTTGTTCAGTGAGTCTAAAATAAGCATCTCATTTTAAAAATAAATTATTTTGGAGAAAAAGTCTTCCTTTGCAATACTGGCGAATGTAAGATAATAGTTTCTTTATGTAAGATAAATTTAATACATCATATAAGTACATCTAAACTTTTTTCTGTTATTGTGACTTTGATAATACTGATACTGAGGTCTGCATACTGAGGTCTGTATTATTTCTAATTTCATAAAAATATGGTATGGTCTTCTTTATACTGTGAAAATACCATAAAACCATGATTTTTATAACCATATATTATATTATATTATAGTATAGTATAGTATAGTATAGTATAGTATAGTATAGTATATCATATCATATCATATCATATCATTACCATTTCCCCCCTTTATTTGTACAATGCCAGATTTTCTTATTTTTTATCAGGCTGTGCTGATCAAACCAAGATGGATTTTTCTAATGAGTCCTTTTGTCTATGAGTCTGTCCAGCTGGCTGAATTGCACAGCCATCCATCTTCAAATCAGGGATGACCCCCTTATGTTATAATTATGATTGCCTTTTTGTTTTCAACAGTAAGATATGATTCACGATCAATTGCATAATTTTTTTCAGCCAGCTGCAATGCACATGGCTTTGTTTCCTATTTATAGAGTCTTAATGATGTGAACATTTGTTGATAGTTATCTTTAGAAATTCTTTTTGTCATTTCCTAGTAACAGATACAAGAGAAAAGGAAGGAGTTGGTATGAGAATTAAAGTTCTAGTCTATCTTTTCAAAATCATTTAAACCACAAACTCGTTAGCCACATTTCAGTTTAGTTCATTACATTAAGCTAGCGTGTATTATTAATTTATGATCTAGCATGCTGTGGAAAGCTACAAAACCACTGTTCTCCTTTGCTGTTTTAGCTCCTATATCCGTGATGGCGAACCGTGGTGGCACGCGGAGCCATTTGTGAGGGCACGCAAAGCGCTGCCCTGTCAGCTGGCCAGCGCGCATGCACGCGCTGGCCAGGTGAGTTTACCTTTTTAAAAGCTATTTTTTGCCTTCCCCAGGCTCCAGAGGCTTTATAGGAACCTGGGAAGGGCGAAAAGAGCCTCCCCTGCCCCCCCGGGAGGCTTCAGGGACCTTCAGGGATTGTTTTAAGTGCTCCGAAGGCATCAGAGAAGCCTCGGACGGTCCCTGAAGCCTTCGGAGCACTTAAAACAACCCTCCGAACAAACCGGAACTTCCGGTTTGATCGGAGAGTTGTTTTAAGCATTCCAAAGGCTTCAGGGACCGTCCAAGGCTTCCCTGATGCCTTCGGAGCGCTTAAAACCACCCTCCGAGCAACCCGAAAGTCACTTCCGGTTTGCTCGGAGGGTCGTTTTAAGCGCTCCGAAGGCTTCAGGGACCGTCCGAGGCTTCCCTGATGCCTTCGGAGCGCTTAAAACGACCCTCCGAGCAACCCGGAAGTCACTTCCGGTTTGCTCGGAGGGTGGTTTTAAGCGCTCCGAAGGCTTCAGGGAAGCCTCCGGACAGTCCCTGAAGCCTCCGAAGGGCCTCTGGGGGGTTGGGGGAGGCTCTTTTCGCCCTCCCCAGGCTCATATAAGCCCCTAGAGCCTGGGGGGGGCAAAAAAATGTAAAATGGGGGGGTGTCGTGCATTGTGCGCGCATGCGCACTGGGGGGGGGGCACGCGTTGCATTATGGGTGCGGCACGCCTGCACTTGACCCCCCTGCACTCCCCCCATTTGTGGCACGCGAACCAAAAAAGGTTCACCATCACTGTCCTATATATTACTATTGTTCACAAAACTCTATAAAGTAATGATCAGAAATGATGTTTGGATGGGGACCAACCTTTAGTGGAAAAGAAAAAGTAGAAATTCATTAACTAGAAAACTAGTTAAGGTCAAGGATCCAAGTTATTGCGCTTACAATATTATTTACTTAAGCTGCTTTTTATGCTTCCACATAAACCTTAGAAAATATGGCTCTTTCTTAATTCCCATAATTTCAAAATGGATGCTAAAGGTGATGGTGTAGAAAGAAAAATTAACTCTTCTTTGACATGGTTTGCTGACATATGTATTTTCCTTGCTGGTGGTAGAATGTTGAATATATATATATATATTCTGGTGTCCAGTTTTGAAAAAAATAAAATAATAATATTATAAATTTAACATAAATAGTCATCTTTAATGTGATTCCACTCTGCCCTTTTGAAAAAAGGGGAGAGTGGAATCATATTAAAGATGACTATTTATGTTCCAGTAAGAAATTCTGCTGTTTTATGTTAAATACTGCAAATAATTAATTCAGGAAGCTATTGCTAGACTTATGGCATTGGATAATTTCTAGTCTAACTCCAAATTTCTCTTTTTGATGAATATTTTTCAGAAATAGTTATCCTGAACCTTTTGAAAGCCTTTAAGTCAGATTTCAGGCGTGGCAAACTACTGAAATAGCACTGATCACACTTTCTTGGTGATTCATGATTGCATTTGTTGATTACCTATGACGGGTCTGGGATGGAGGTAATGCATCTTTATTGAACTTTCTTGACTCTTAGTGGCCTTCAATATCATCATGTGTCATGGAAATTTCAGAAATTTCAAAACACAGATTTGATGAAAAAGAACTATGTCCAGTTCAAAAATCATTTGGTGCCTTTTTGCAAGAAACTGGAAACAAACACCCCCCCCCCCACACACACACACCCCAGAACCTGAGGGCTATGAGGTGAGAAATTTAGCAATCTGATTTTCTGGTCAACTTTGAGGATGCTAGTCAGATCTTTATCTGTATCCACATCCTAGGATTTTTTCCAGGATGCTGCTCTGGAGAGTCCAAGCAAGGGTTAAATACAGCCAATCTGCCCAGAACTGAATTGAAACATTAAACCACGCCTCTGGTGCTGATTATCTTCAATTTTTTTCAATTCAGCTAGCCCAGTGGACGCGTTTCGAGTTTCTCTTCAATTCTAGATAGATTGCTTGGACTATCAATTGTGTTTGAAGGTAGAAAAAGTATTGTAGAAATTAATTTTGAGCAGGCTTGGTGAGAAAAAGCTCGTTTCTTTCTAATTTGGCCATCCTCCTGGTGTCCCGGGCTTGCTCGGGCACCGTTGGGTCACAGACAGCTGTTGGGGAGGTGCGTGGGTTGGAGTGCCGATGCCAGCGCCATTGCAGCAACCCTGCTGAGAGCTCTGTTGCTGCCGTCCGTGTTTTTTACGAGCTGGCGTTCTCAGGGCTCTCCCTATTGCTAGCGGCAAACTTAAAGGGCTGAAGAGGCGGCAGGGAGTTCTGGGTGCCATTTTTGGAACCCTGCTGGTTTCGGTTTCAATTCTGGCCTCATGCTGCAGCTGCCTGAAGCCTGACTCATAGCAGGACCCTGGGCACCGCAACTACCGCCTCCCAGGTCTGGCCCCAGGCTTTACCCCATTGAGGACCAAAGGCCCAACCTCTCAGCAGAAATGCAGGAGGTCATCAACAGAGCTATCTCCCAGGGCATTGAAGCGGGCATGCAGCAGAGGGGCAAACGCACTCGCAAGACATGCCATCTCCAGCCCGAAGATGCTCCCAGAGCAGCATCTTTCACCCAGCCTCCTCAGTCCCCCCATTCCTCCTTGGCCTCTGAGGATTCAGATTGGGAAGAGGAGGACATATTACCTAGTCAGGAAGCCAAGTTCTCTGGGGACGAAGGTGGTACTTCCGAAAAACCTATATTTTCGGGCCTATTTAAACTGACCAACTTCAAAACCATCCTGGATAAGGCTAAGATAGCAACCTGCTTGGGGTCAACACCATCGGTTCAGGCGACTAATGACCCAGATGACCTATCTGGGAACCTGTTTGAGGAACCTGTGTCAGCCCAGAAGATAGTACAAGTCCCCAAACTCTTTCTCAATATGGTTCAAAAGCAATGGGCACAACTGGCTATCATGGCTACCCCCAGCAGTAATGATAAGGAACTGTATATGGTAGATGCCAGCCTGGAGGATTTGATTAAACTACCTCCAATTGACACCCCCCCCCCGTGGTGGCCCTTACCTCAAGGTCTGTTCTCCCCCCTGACTTACTAGAGGATCTCAAAGCAGAGGACAAGAAAACTGAGAATGCTTGTCACAAAACTCACCAGGTGGCAGCATGGGTGATTAAAACATCCGCCTCGGCCTCATTCCTTTCCAGGGCCGCCCTGCTTTGGTTGAGGCAGTTACTGGCAAACATTCCGGCCAGTAACTGCCTCAACCAAAGCAGGGCAGCCAGGGACACCAAATTGAGGCAGGATATCAATAAGATCATGGCAGCCACAGAGTGTACTGCTGATGCCACCCTGAGCACGGCCAAATTTGCCTCTTGAGCCCTAGCATCCAATGTCACTATCAGGCGTCTTTTGTGGCTCAGACACTGTAACGTGGACAAGCATTCCAAGTGGAAGCTAGTCTCAGCCCCCTTTAAAGGGGACAAGCTTTTTGGGGAAGTCCTGGACCCAGTCCTAGTAGAAAATAAGGACCTGTTCCAGCACATATCCCAGAGGTTCGGCTGTCCGCAGGTAAAACTGTTCACCACCGCATCCAACACGCACCTCCCCAGGTTCTTCACGAGGTTTCACGACCCGCGTGCCAAGGGAGTCAATGCCTTGCACTGCCCTCGGCTGCGGGGACTGCTGTACGCTTTCCCGCCGTTACCTCTCCTTCCCAGAATCATCCAGAAGATCCTGTCGGAGGCAGTAGAGATACTACTGGTGGCACCGTTCTGGCCCAGGAGAACCTGGTTTTTAGATCTGGTGAGTCTCTCCGTCAAACCCCCTTGGCAGATTCCACTGCAGGAAATCTCCCTCAGCCAGGGGGCCCTTCAACACCCAGAGCCCCAGTGGCTACAACTAGCTGTCTGGCACTTGAGAAGGATCTCCTGAGCAGAGGCAGCCTCTCTGCCAAGGTGATCTGTACCATCCAAACATCCAGATGTCTGTCCACAACCCGGATCTACGACGCTACCTGGAGAGCCTTCGCCAGCTGGTGCACTGCTCGTGGGACTTCCGCTTCCTCAGCCTCGATCCCTGTTATTCTGTACTTCCTACAAGATGGCCTTGAGAAGGGCCTAGCACCCAACACCCTATGGCGTCAGGTAGCCGCAATTTCCACCATTCTGGCTCCAGACGAGCACTCCTCGCTCGGTCGGCATCCTACCATCCACAGTTTTCTCAGAGGTGCAACCAACCTAAGACCTTCAGTGGTTCACAGATATCCATTTTGGGACCTCAACGTGGTTCTGCGTGCCCTCATCGGTCCCCTGTTTGAACCACTCTGGACAACCAGCATTAAACATTTGACATTTTGATTGTCATTACCTCGGCACAGCGTATTTCGGAGCTGGCAGCCCTGTCTGTCAGAGAAGACTTGTGCTTGATTCAACAGGACAGGGTAGTCCTCAGGCAGGACCCATAGTTCATCCCCAAGATTAACTCCTGGTTCCATCGCGCCCAAGAAATAGTTCTCCTGGACTTTTGTCCACGCCCTAGACATCCGAGGGAGAAACGCTGGCACATGCTAGATGTTCGCAGGATGCTCCGCAAGTATGTCAAGCGCACAGCTGGCTTTTGACGTTCTGAATCGCTCTTCATTTCTTTCCAACCGACTTCCCAGGGCAGGAAAGTGTCCTCATCGGGTAAGTTACCCTAGGACTGTACTGTGAAGTGGTGAACTGTTCTTTGTTTCAGATGGAATGGCAGAGAGGATCAATTTGTCTCTTATAGGATGAGATAGAGAGGAACTGGATTTGACCTTAGTCATGTCCAAATAATGAGGAAAAAAAGTGAAGCTTCCATTTTGTTTGTTATATCTATCTTCTGCACTAGACATGGTAGCCATTGGACTCACAAGGATATTGTGATGGTTCTTCTTCCCGCAGGGTCAGTTCTTATAGACCCAGCTTGTACACCAGTTGTATCTATTCTGCTTGATTGCTTATTCCTTTACCTATTGATGATTGATCGTATATGGCAGAAGCTATCTGCTACGTCGATATCTTCATTGTCAATTCTGGCTGGTTGTTTTACCCATTTTTGTTAGTTTGGTCTGCTTTATATTTAATTTTAGTCCCATTTTTTCACTGTGTCCTTGACCTTTAGTATTGGCGCTTGCATATCATTTGCACTTTCAACCATCAGGGTAGTGTCATTAGAATTAGCAAATGTAAATACTGTTAATGTCCAGATGACTAGATGTTGATGTACATATTCCTCCTGGTGAGTGCTGAAACAATAAAAAACATGGTCATTTGAATTTTAACTTTTCAAGTAGAGCATTATAAGTTAATCGCCAATAGCAGATTTTTATTATGTAAGGTTGCCTTCTTTACAGTAGTTTAACATGTGTTAGAAGTTCAGAATACAGGATAACTGGAAAAGTTTAAATTTTCTAGACCTGAAATAATTTTTTAAAAAAACCCTTTTGTGGAGATCAATGTTCTTTTTTAGAACCATATGTGCTGTTACTAACGAACAGGTTCAATTGAGCCAAGTGGAGTACTTACGTTGTGAGCACAAAGGACATGTATGTATGTATGTATGTATGTATGTATGTATGTATGTATGTATGTATCCAATTCCAATTCCAATCATCACATTTTCCATATTAAATATGGGTATTTTTTCTATGAAATATCATATTTACAACAAATTTCACTTTTTCTTTTCTACATTTTGAAACTTGGTTACTTCAAAGGCATGAACTGTAGGGCGTGATAAAGTTATTAATTAAGACAGCTAAGATAAATAAATCTAAGACACTGAATAACTGAAAAAAATACTTTTGAAATAGCAAAATGACAAGAAAAAACTAGGTATTTATGACAGGAGTATTGGTTATTATCAAAATTGTTTACAATTGTTAATAATAGCAAATACATTCATAAATAAAAAATATTTTTGATTTATAGATGATAGATACTGGATTTATACGTGGGTTAGTTGTCTTGAATAGGGACAAATGAAAGCAGTTGGGTCCAAAATAATGTAACAGTTTGCCTGGAAAAATCGAGGACAGTCAGTCTTGTATAATCACACTATTCCCCCTTTGTCCCAGGATATTTGTGGTACATTGATTATAAAAGAGTGTTAGTTGAATTGCAAAAGTACATAGCCCAGTTGACTAGGAATGTCATTTGGCCATTATCCAATGAACACATTTTCTTTGAAGCAAAGGATCTTTTTGATTTTGACCAGTACGTAGGATGCAAATATTAAAATTATCTATACAAAAATATCCAGGTATGAGTTATTTAATCTAATATTAACTTGTATTAGGGATAAGCCCATTCTGTTCAGTCAGCATGTATTAAAACACACTCATCTGCATTTCATTCTACAAACAATTTTTATTAAAACAAGAATTAAAACAAGAATCTCTTTCATGATTACATGCATTGTTGGTACACTATTTAGAGATGGAGAACTGATGGAAAAATTGATAATCTGAAATATGGCTTAATTTTTTTCTTTAGTTTTATCACGGGCTCATAATTGATTTTAGTGTGCATGTTTCATCAGCTGGGACATTGCAGGTCCCAGGTGCATTGTCCAATGTCTAGGCATGAGAGCTCTTTGACGTAGAAAGGACATGTTGATAAAGTTGCCCAGCCATTCATTTTACAACTGCAATGAATACTGATTCACACATAGCTCCCTATGTTAGTTACCGAGTCTCTTGGCAGCCATAGCTGCTGTTCTATTTCTTCAGTGTAATTAATTATATGGCCTGAATCAAAGGAAGAAGCAGTTGCCTTTGTCGCAAAGAAGGGGAAATCCCACCCGCCAAAAACTTCTGTGTCCATAATGTTCTTTTTCTATGAAAAGGTAAAAAGCTTTGCTTTATTTATCATGTCACTGAGAAAAATAAGCATTAGACAAAAATATACGAGGTTCATACCTTTGTTTTCGTTTGCAATCATCACAAAGGGTTAGTGTTTGGATCAGGAGTGATAGAAAGTTTCCTATTTCAAAGCAGAATGAGAATGTCTTTGCAGTTTCACTTAATGCCAGTATGTTTCAGTTTTGGCCTGGGCATTTGCTCAACTTGAATAAGACTGTGCTATGAAGTCCATGCTGCATTTTGTCATTTGTTAACAAATGAGCATCTTCCTGTGTCAGTGTCTGGGGGATTTGTGAAGTTGGATACAGTATAAGGATGCTGGTTCCCAGCAAGCTCTCTTTGATTTATGCTTAGGATAGTCCTGGTAACAAATGTCATGGAGAACATTGTAGCTTAGTAGAGATCAGAAATACATAACAGCAGGTCTCCCTGTGGATTATGTTAATTGTGAGCAAAATCCTCCTGGGTCAATGTAAATATTCAGTTACTTCTTAAATATTTACAAAATAACATGTAATCAATGAGCTATTCCCAGATTATATTAACAATGACTCCTAGAAATCCATTAAATCTGGTTCTATTATAATTGGAATTGCATTTTGAATTATTTTACCTAATTTTCTCTTTAAAATCTATATGTGATTTACTTGCCTAGTTCTGGTTGGCCGTGAAGAGCAGATGACTGGTTGAAAGCATAGATGGTAGGTCATTGCTAAGCAAAAATATGCCTCCATTCTCATGCTGCTGATGACCACAGAAACACTGAATGTTCTTGTTTTATTAAAAATGTTAAACTGCAGAGCTCGCTGGATGATTTGCAATAAAATACAATAAAAATACAATTTGGACAAAACTATATACAATAAAATCAAGCAAGTATTTATTAAAATACTTAAACTACCCAGATGATTCTAAATAGTTATGCTCACTTTCATAACGGACGTAAATTTTAAATGTCTACATCTAGAAATTTTTATTTATTGTGGTTGGTTAAGATGCTATGATCTCATTCACATTTGATTTTCAGAAAGGTATTACAGATTATACCAAAAAGTGAGTGAGAATTACTAAGCATTACAACCTGTTTTGTTTCCTTATGTTCAATTTCCATAAGAAGATAAATAAAACAAGTAAAGGTGCGTAATCTTGAATTCTCATCAGCCCTGGCCAGCTGCAGCTATGTCTTTTTCCCAGTTTGTGCAGGTTGCTGTTAATCCAGTGGTGCTGACCTGGGTGTATCCAATGCCTCCTGCACGCTTCATCATGCTCACCCATCCACAATGTTACAGGCCTTGGCTTCCTCTGAGTTAGTCTCCATATCCCCCTCAGACTCATCAGTCTCCTTGGAAGGCTTCTCCTTGTCTGAGCCATCATTCAAGAGACCCATCACAATGAAATTGTTTCATAGTCTAGTCTTTTTTCTTCTTGATCACATTCTCCCAAAGCAGTATCTGGTTTTTTTAAGATCAACTAAATGTTGATCCATTGGTTGCTTCCCTCAGCGGTGGCGGCGAGAGGAGGCGGCCGGCGTCCCCTGAGGAGCAGGAGGAGGAGGAGGAGGAAGGAGCTGCCCCTGGCGACATGAATGTGAGGCAGCCCCCGCTGGCCGCAGCCCCATCCAGAGACTCCGTCGCCGCTGCTGTCGCCGCCTCACGAGGCACCCAGCGGCCGCCCCAGCCCCGCTGCACCTCAGGCTAACACCACTGCCGCCCCGTTGGAGCCGCCTTGGCGAGGCCGTAGCTGGCTCCCTATGAGGGGGGTGGAGAGTGTGCGCAGCTGGCCGGGCTGAGGAGACGCTCCGCCTCCACCTCCTCTGGAGCTCCACTGGGATGGGCGGGGGGAGGCCAGCTTAAGGGTGGGGAGATGTGGCAGAGGGATGGGGCAGGCGCCGCCCCGCCACAGACAGCAAAGGCCTGGCGGCAGGGGAGGATAGAGAGGGGAGGGGGAGGCTGAAAGGCTTCGGCTCCCCTTGGTGGAAATGGCAAAGCTCATCGGAGACGGGGCGGAAAGGGAAACGGGTGCAGCCGCAGCCTAGCCACACATATAAAGGGACCGTCGGGACGAAGCTGGAGAGAAGCCGAACTGTTCCAAATATACTATACTCAAGAAATGAACACTATGGTATAGTGTGTTTTGCTTTTACGTCCAGCAGATGGCGCTGGTTTTCAAAAAAGCATGCTTTTACAAAAAATGTGTTTTTACCTATCACAGGTGTGACATCTATATAATATACATATATAAAAACATGCACGTAATTGAATGCAACGTTTTGTCAAAATTTCAAAGCAGTCGGTGAAGAACATTCGGAGATTTGAGATTTTGAACAAACAAACATTACATTTTTATTTATATAGATTTAAGTTGGTGACTATAACTGTAGATTGTACTTAGTATTTGTCATCAAAAAGGATATATCCTTGTAGATATATGCTTCATTTATTTTGAAGTTTTTCCTTAACCAAAATTTCCTGGAAGCTGAAATATAAAGTATTTTTCTGTGTGGCTCATAAAAGTGATGGAATCTGGCAAAGCTACAGAAGTACTTAACTGATGAGGAAGGGAGGATCTTAATGGTTCTTGACAGCTTAAGACAAAACAGATTATCTCATTTAATAGCAGATCCTCTGTAACAAGTGTGCGAAGCCTTTTTTCCCCACAGTGGGCCACATTCCAGATCTGTGATTTTGGGGGAGGGTGTAAGAGCTTATATGATGAAGAATGTTAAAGCAAATCATTGGTACCCAAGCCAGCAGTGAGTGGTACTATCCATTTTCTCTCTGTAAATTCTTTCTTTTTCTGATATTCTCTTTTCTCCTTCCTCAAACAGTAGACTGCTGGAAATTTCTGGTGATTATCATAGCTCTGAAACAAGAGATGGGTTCAAATTAGGCCTGGAACTAATAGAATTAAGCAGATGGCTGCATAGAGATATCAGGTTCAGGTTATTAATTTCTGCTTTATAAATTAAAATGCATTTCTGAAGCAGTATTTCAGGATGAAATGCTTAAATGGAAATAACTGCTAATTCAAATATAATTGATTCTAAATAGAAGAATATATCACTTTCATTCTACCAGTCGAATACATGTACTTTCCTGGAGTTTAGCAGATGTGAAAAGTTCTGAAGAATGAAGAAGAATTGATTCTGCCCTAAATCAGCACAAAATAGACACTGAGAGCGAGGCCTTGAAAATGACCCTTTTAGCTTCATTAAACTCCACACACAGAGACTATTGAAATATGTCTCAGCCTTGATGGATACATTTTTTCTAAGTGTTAATCAAGTGGTTTTAAGGACTGCACTATAGAAGTAAATGCCTGCTTTGAAATCTATATGAATAAACATAGTTGTTAGTGGGTAAATATAATGGCTGAACAGTCATGCGTAGACTCCAGAGTACATGAAGTCAGCATCCTGGCAGCCAAACTCTTTTTGTTGTCTGGGTTTCTTTTCTACAGTGTTCGCCCTTTTCAGAGAATCTGTTGGAATGTTCTTTTGCCTGGTTAACTATTGATTGCTATTGTTAATGTTTGGTGGCATGATTTATATGGCTAGCCAGGGTTCCTTGTTTTTCCTGCAGCAGACAATAAAATAGCTACATCTGTAAGCACTGACCTCTAAAACTGCAAATAGGCATATTCTCTCTGGTGTGAAAGTTAGAGCTGGTAGAAGTAATTTTTAAAAAGGGAGGGGGATAAATATGCTTCATTTTAATGCCCAAATAAGCATTTCTGAAACTAAATTTTTAGGATTTTTTTTTTCCAGGATATAAGTGAACATGGAATATACTTAATGGATATTTTTCTGCGATTAAGGAATTACCAACTCTTTGCCTTAAAATACTTTTAATCTCACAATAAAGGTTAAATACATATACTGAATGAACATATACCGAGCCTTTTCTCAAATTAGCTTGAACATCTGACATTTCTTTTTTTCACATAGGCCTTTTACTCTGTCGTTGATCCTAAAATTATGTGACTGGCATGTGAAGTTAAGGATAGTATACAATAGTTTGTACAATAAGTCTCCTTTCTTTAGTATTCTTTAGTCATGTGACCATCATTAGTGTCTTTTGCAAATGGCTGATGATAAGCAGAGTTAATGGAGAACGTGGAGGCAAAATTATAAGTCCCAGTCACATGATGTTTTACTTAACAAAGTGGGAGAGAGATCATAACTCCATCACACTCATATGATTTTCCGCTCTATGACAGATTTTCTGGTCCCAATTGTGGCTGTTAAGCAAGGACTACCTGTATCTTAAACTTTGGTCCAGATGAAGTTCCTTAGGTTTTAGTAAAATTCAAAGCATGCAAAATCCTGACATACAATATGGAATCTTCCAAATAGATCAGCATAAAGTTTGAGTTGACCTTTCCGCAATGATTACAATTTAAATTATTTTCTTAAATCTAGTATCTTGAAGAATAAAGAGTTATAGATTTAGGGCCAATTAAGTTTTTATTACTCTACCAGCACACACTTCATCTAAAGAAGAAAGCTTCCTCCCCCCTTCTTTTCTTCCAAGCCCCACCTCTTCCACACAATTAATTTATAGGAGAGTGGAAACTAGATGATAATTATATACACAAAATACCCCAATCCGGCTGTTTACTAGAGAAATGCTAACTAAAGCTTTTAGCAGTTGCCACAGTCTATGAAAAACAAAAGAAATCAGCAATACTTTGTGAGCTGATCGGAGTATTTTATATGCAATCTCCATGGAGACCTGAATATCCTGAGTGTCAATTGCACTCTTTCAAATAGATTTATGTGCTAGTTATATCCCTGTGCAAGTCTGGGAGCCATTTCTTTGATTGCTAATGGAAATCCTAAAACCAAGGCCAGGTTTAAACAGGCTTCCATAATCAATGGGAGTGAGACGTTTTTATGCCTTTTTCATATATCCCCCCAAAATAAAAACAGTGACATCAGTGAAAGACCTAATGAAAATATGAGACTTTCTTTGTCAGCTTGGACTGGGAGACAGATGGACAGGAGGATAAAATAGAGCTGCTTTAGTTATGGTAGCTTTCCTATTACTTATAGTTCAGTTTAGGGATTGCCATGAAATTCTTATGACCTTCCAGGTTTGCACATAATGCTTTATGCAACGACTGTTCACACTCCAAGACAGAATAGGATGGCACTTCTTTCATGTCTGCAGTCAGTCCACAAATCGGATTTATGCTATGATGAAATAAATGGTATAGAAAGCAAAAAAAAAAAAGATTATCTCTGTAGTATGGTGGACTGTTTTGATGTTCTATCATATTCATATTATCACTCTTTCTTTTAAAAATGATCCTATTTATTTTCCCTCTTCCCTTGGTTATATAGTAATTTGAATGATCATTCCTAGTTCCTTGGATTATTAAATTAAAAAGATCACCAGTCCATAGGGTTTGGTGTCTGTTTTATAATTCTTATATTTCTGAGAACGTCCTTGCTTTCCAGCTATTGTACTGTATACTTCAAATACAAGTAAGTTATTCCTTTTTGGTGACGGGAGGAAATCCTCTAGTGCTTCTTGACAGTAATCATGTTGCTGAGCTTGGAAATTTCTGCACAGTTTCAAATTGGACGTTATCCTAAAACATTATCTCTATTTGGAGAAGCAGACAGTGTGACCTGGGAGCCATTCTCTCTATTTAGGGTAGCACAGATTGGCATCTAATAATATATATAGTACGCCTGAAACTAGAAGAAACTAGAAGTGGGTGCTTTGTGTTAAAGCCAGCTTATGTTTCTATTTTTAATTAAATGTAGAAATGGTTTTCTCATATCTGAATTCATAGCAGTTTTTGTTTCTACAAGTTTGAAATGTATATTCATAAATGTGAATGTTAGCATTAGTTGCTTACTAGAGTAACTACATTCAGCTAAGGCCAGGTCAATATCTTTCATTCAATTTCTTAAAGATTTTCTTCTCTGAGACCCTTTTGTTTTTCCTACTGTATCATCGACTGAGCATTTCTTTTGAGTTTCTTCTGATACCTTAAATATATTATCAAGAGCTGTGGTGGCACAATGGTTAGAATAAATGTCTTCTTTGTGAGAAGCTATGGAGGCTGCAAAATGTTTAAGACAGGGCATGCATATGCATATTTCTCAACAATTAACTAGGATACTTTATTGCTCAAATCTGAGTGTGTAATTAAAAACAAGAGCTAGCATCACCCATATGATAATATAACCAAAATTACATTTTCAACAGGAAAAAAAAACACCCCAGAGGACAAATTCTCTTTCATGCAACATGAGTAGTGATTAAAAAAAATGCAAGTAAATCTATGTACAGCGCTATGATCAACATTGATTTGATGGCTGCTTATAGTTTTTATCATGATAGTACTAACATTTTGAGGTGTCTTATTCTCAGGAAAGCAATGTCATTGACTTGCATTATATTGTAAGTCCTCTGTTAGATGTGACTTGAAGAGCATCCAAAGTGGCTAAACCAAATATGCAAGTGCAGGCATAATCAATTCTGCAAGGCAAGACATTTGATACTTCAATAATGTTACACTTTGCTTCAGTGTAAGAGTCTGGTTTTCACACTAAATAAAAAATTAAAACTGCCCAAATATTATTTGTAAATAGTATGTTGTATTATTTTTCCAGTAAGGCAAGAAAAGCATATGTTGAGTGTCTTTAAAGACAGACCAGAGTCGTAAAGCAAGGATACTCTTCAGTGCAAAAATAAATATAATATTCTCTTTAAATTCATTTTTGGATTAATTCTATAATACATCTGGGTACATCACTTTATGTATCGTAGCGACTTGCCAGTTGTTTCTAAAAGGAAGTCTTTTGAGTAGAACATAAAGATAAAAGTTTTCCATTCCCCTAACTCTCCCAATATGATATTGTTGATTGCTGTCCTCAGGTTTAAGCCTGTTATTATTCCCTATTTAGTGCAGCTGGGTGGTTAGTGAAATGTTATACGGAGGTATTGTTCTGTTTGCTGAGATTGTTTTTGTCACTGGTTTCCTCATATTCTCTCCCTTTACTCTGATAATAATGTTTGGCTATAAATGGGGAGTGGAAAATAAAAGATACTGTGGAATAAAGGAGTGCTGTTGTAAAAGCTTTTGAAATGGTGAACTCATGCTTCAATTGCCTTCCACTCAGTCTCTAATCTATAGGGGGCTGCTGTTGAAGACCACTCAGAAGCTACAGCAGGTCCACAATGCAGCAGTTCAAGAAGTTATGGTTCTATCACCTGTCACCCATGTAACACTGTTTATTTAAGGTGGAATTCAAAGTTCTGGTTGTCATCCTTATGGGGCAACATTTTAGATATGTGTGTCCTAGACTCACATATTCCCAGTGACACTTGTCTGTTCAAAAAGGTCTGGAACAGAGGGCTCACTCCATGTTCTGACTCAAGGTGCATGAAACAGTTCTATTAAACTGTTGACTTGTTTATCTATATTTGTGTTCTAAGAAGAGCAAACTTGGAAAGACGTATTTGTGTATTTCATATATTTATTGGGCTACCCAATTCAAGTAGGATGACTTTTTTTTCTGCAGCTGTAGTCTTTGACTTACGATCACAATTGAGATCAGAATTTCCATTGCTAAGTGATGTGGTCATTATATGAGTAATCACTTAAGACTGGGTTGACATGGACATTAAGTGAATCATTCAATGGTTAGGCAGATCCATTGTCAGAACCTTGTTGGGAAGGTTGCCAATCGTAGCCATGTGATCCTGGGATGCTGTAATCCTCATAAATACATGTCAGTTGCCAAGTGCCAAATTTATGGTCATATGGCTACAGGGATGCTGCGATAGTCGTAAATGGGAGGACTAGTAAAAAGTTATTTTTTTCAGCCCTGGCATAACTTCAAACAGTCAAATGAATGGTTGTAAACTGAAGACTACTTGTAGTCCCTCTTGTTTTGTCTATATTAAAAAAACATTCTTGGTCTACTTGGGGAGGAGTGATATCTTAGTAAGTCCAGGGGGAACTTTAGGAAACATACACTATATTGCGAAAAGTATTTGCTCACCTGCCTTTACTCGTATATGAACTTACTGTAAGTGACATCCATTCCTAATCCATAGGGTTCAATATGATGTTAGTCCACCCTTTACAGCTATAACATTTTCAACTCCTCTGGGAAGGCTGTCCACAAGGTTTAGGAGTGTGTTTATGGGAATTTTTGACCATTCTTCCAGAAACGCATTTGTGAGGTCACACACTGATGTTGGACAAGTTTATGTGGCCTACCACTTCGTGGCTGAGTTGCTGTCATTCCCAAACACTTCCATGTTCTTATAATACAGCTGACAGTTGACTGTGGAATATTTAGGAGCGAGGAAATTTCATGACTGGATTTGTTGCACAGGTGGCATCCTATCACAGTTCCATGCTGGAATTCACTGAGCTCCTGAGAGCGACCCATTCTTTCACAAATGTTTGTAAAAACAGTCTAGATACCTAGGTACTTGATTTTATACACCTGTGGCCATGGAAGTGATTGGAACACCTGATTCTGATTATTTGGATGGGTGAGCAAATACTTTTGGCAATATAGTGTAGATTGAGCTAAGATGTTGAGTTTGAGTTGAACCTGACTATTAATTATGTGCCTATGTCAAATATGCCAGGTGTGATGCTTTCCATTATTCAAGAAGAAACTGGCAAGAGCTGAATGAATACAGATATCAAAAAGAATGCCTTTGCAAGCATTTTCCAAGCTAAATTGGATGTTTTTTCTTTTTTATCCTTATTTCTTTTTTTCTGTTTTTGTTTTTGCCAACAAATTTAACATAGTTGTCTTGCAACTAAGCTATACAGGTAGTCCTTGACTTACAACCATTGTTTTAGTGACTATTCAAAGTTACAACAACATTGAAAAAAATAACTTATGACCATTTTTCACATTTAAGGCCATTGCAGCATTCCCGTGGTCACTTGAACAAACTTCAGATGCTTGTCAATTAGCATATTATTTATGAAGCTTGCAGTGTCCTATGATCATGTGACTCTTTTGCAACCTTCTGACAAACAAAATCAGTGGGGAGGACAGATTCACTGAACTGCCGTGTTACTAACTTAACTTTGCAGTGATTCACTTAACAACTGTGGCAAGAAAGATTTGTAAAATGGGGCAAAACTCCCTGAACAACTGCCTTGCTTAACAATGGAAGTTTTAGGCATAATTGTGATTCATAAGTCAAGGACTACCTGTAAAAGGGATAGAAATAGATGTGGGATAATTCCATGCTCTGGGATATTGGATAAAATTAAAATGTGGTCGCTTATCGCCTTTTGTGCCTGTGGTAACTAAACTCACCTATCATGTTTTCCAAATTTGTGAGTAGTCCCATTCCAATGCTCCTATTTTAAAAAGCTTCCGTTACAGTGTTAAATTACAGTTCATTACAGTTTCAAACAGATCTCAATTTTTCCCGAAGGCAAAATGAATTAGAGATTACTTTCTTTTCTTAGACTATTGAATAATACTAATTTTCGTTAATTATTTCCCAAAGGAATATTCAGCTCTATTGTGGTTATGATGAGAGGGAAATTTTCCATTTGATTCTGGCCATTAACAGGTTTTCTCCTTTACCGAGCTATCCAGGACAAAAAGACACCATTTACAAATCACTACTTATTTGCAAGTATTTTTACACTCCCTGTCTCAGTAATACCTATAGTGGTCATGTATGCTTGTGGGATTATTTTTTCTATTCCTCTTTCATTCCCATTTCTCCTAAGGAAAATTAGATGCGGAAACCAAAAAGGTAGCTCAGATAGGACATAGCAAATATACATGAGACAAAGTTATAAGAAGCTAAAGGAAACATAATGTGACATTTTTGTACCTTGGTGAACTTGATGGAAATGATGCTGCTTCTTGTAAATTATTTTGTGTACATACTATACGTACATAGTATGAAAGACTTTTTGATTGATTGTCAACGCTTAGTGAACATATAGATTTTCTTGATTATTTATACCCAACCTGCTGTTTCATGTCTTTCATCCCGTCTACCGTACCTTGCTGCTTGTCATCTCTTCTTTTCTTTTCTTTCCTTCCCTCTTTCCTAGCCTTAGAATCTTCTCCAGAAACTTCGGTCTTCTCATAACGATCCAAAATTTGAGCGGGTCATTTGTGCCTCAACTCTGGATTGAATGAAAAGATTAGCCTTTTTTAAAAAAAAAACATACTTAATAATTTGTTGAAGAACGTTACAAAGCTATATGGTAGAAGCTTGTGGCACTGAATAAATGTCAATATGACTAAAACCTATATATCGGACCAGGAAAATTGTTTTTCCTGCAAATGTTTTTAAATAATGGCTTATCATTCAGATCCTGCTAACGTGATAGTTCCTAAATTAAACCAAAATTCAAGAACATAGATCTGAAGTTGTAAACTGACATTCAGCAATTGACCTGAAGTTGTAATAGTCAAAATCCTATTAAATGAGCTTTTTGATAAACTCCTTATGCCACGCTTTTAGTGGAGTATATTATTTCTTGGTATGTTTGTTTTTCCACCCTCAATGACAGCTGCAACTGGTATGTGGCATCTCATTCTTGCAGTTGGGCAAACTGATATTAACAGCTTGCTCCTGTAAAAGCGCCAGAATTATTCCAAATAGCTGCTTGAAAAGGCAAATACCAAACCTGAAGCTCAATCTTCTCTCTCCTGCCCCCAACCTTCCCCGCACTCCCTAGAATAAGTACTTTCTATTTGGCCTGGTTCCTGGGAGACTTATTCTGTTGCCAAAGTCTAGTGCCTAGTTCCAACTTTTGTTGCTGTTGATTTATCATGCAGTCCTCAATAAAATAATCCTTTTTTTAAACAAGCATTATTAAGCTTTTGCTTTTTAACGTATATCTCTTTTAAACATCAATTGAACCAAAACTAAAAGAAAAATAGATTGGAGGATTCATATCATGAATCAGGATTATAATAGGTTTAGGACAACAATTTTATGCATTCTTAATTAGAAATAATCACCAGGAAACAGAATTTCTTAGAACATGTTCACAGACAATGCTCTTAATCACAGTTTATTGAAATCTTAAATTTTCTATGTTTGTGTGAGATTTTTTTACACAATGTTTATGCATTGCATCATGAACTTTATGCTGGATTTACACAATGTGCTAAGCTGAATTGTAGTTGGCAAATGTATTGTGAGAACACAGCCAGTGAGTCAGACCGTGGATCTATTTAGCCCAGCTCTGTTGACAGTGATTAGTTTTCAGGCTGGAGTTTTTCCAGCTCTACTTCCTGCATTTGGATCTTCTGTATTCTGCCACTGAACTGTAATGACAGTTCTGTAATCGTACCTGAACTGTTGTTTTAGGAGGTTTTGCAAGATTAGCCAGGATTGGGTATTGTGATTGGCCTCGAGACAGAGTTAATTTGAAGCCACGCCTCTGTGCTCCTTGCTTCTGGTTCCCAGTTTCAACGAGTCAAGCCCGCTGCAAAGCACCTGAAAACAAGTCATAAGGGAACACACCCTATCCCCTGAACTCCCCCAACCCCTGGACCAATGCTAGGACGGGAACCTGGCTAATCCTGAAAAACCTCCTAAAACAACAGTTCAGGTAAGACCAACTGTCATTTTCCGGAGAAATTTTGCAGGATTAGCCAGGATTGGACATATGTACCCAAGTTAACATCCCTCGGGGGGGCACTATTGGTCCCCCCCTGGGCCCCTCATGCACTACCACCTGTTGTAACACGCCTCATAGAAACTATGTTCTATGTTAAAGAACCTCCTGTCACTGCTGCTGGGGTTGGGAAATGTTCCTGGCTTTTCCCACTGCTTTTTAACTACCTCTAGGAACAACTTAGGGGCAGGGAAGTCTTCCTTCACTGGAGGAGGCTCTGAGTAAACTCAATCCACCGGATTGAGTTCTCTGGACCACCCTCCTTGGCACCCTCCTTGGCGCCCTCCGTCTCACCCAGTTGCACTGTGGTCCTGGCCTTGCACAACAGTGACTTGAACAAATCCGGAGGAAACAGACCAGAGAATGCTGGTGCATCAGGTTTTGAGGGATCCTCATCATCAGACATGTCTACCTCTCTCTGAACCTGATCCCCGTCATGGAACCCTCTCTAGCCAGAGAAGGAGAAGCAGGTTGGCACACATCCAAGTGGGAAGGGCTTAGCCTGGCCTGAGCAGTGGCACCCCCCCCCCCCATGGACCTTTGCCACCATTGCAGGTCGCACAGCAGGTAACCCAGCAGAAATTCCATGTAAAATTGCAGAGGAGATAAACCTCTGAATGCTTGCTGGAAGTTGCTCCATGTCTCTAACGAAGGAATCCTCCTTCTCCTCTTGTGCACAGCCTTCAGACTGTGGAGCCAGTGATGGCCTGATGGGACTATACCCCCTGCCCCCCCTATACTGAAAAGTATCCCTTAGATAGGGGCCCTGTTCCACCATGGAGAGTGGGGGGGGAGGTGAAATGTCCCTGAGATACACTGGGGAATCTAGACCTCAAGGGAGAACTAGGCCTGCCCCTCTGTTCAGCCCTGGACACCTGCTTTTCCAGGGCCCTGTGCCTCATTTCCTCATCCTTGTGCAAGGCCTTGGAGGATTTTCCAGCTGCTGCAGTTTTTCGCAGTCTCACAGAGGCTCAACTGGAGGTCCCCTCCCCAGGGGACAATGGGGGGCAATCCGGTCTCTCCTCTGCATCTGCCATGGCACTTGGTCAGGGCTCCACCAGGCTCAGCCACCAGAAACAGCAGCGACCAAAAATCAGCTTCCCTCAATCACTCACGGCCTCCACGCGACAAAATCAGCCTTTGGTAGACCTTTCCTGCCCCTTCTGCAAGCTGCGTGGCTGCCGGCAGTGCCACATGGCCTCGCCACTTGGTCCTCGCTGTCCCTTGCCACTCCGGGCCTCCTGGCATTAATCTGGTCCTGCAGGGCCTTGCTGCCACCGCCGCTGCAAAAAGGATGGCCATCCAGGAAGGCAGTGATGAAAACAAGGCTTCATAGTAGCTTCTGCCCCAGCCCAAGCGGCCCGCAGGAATTGAGCCCCCAAAATGGCCATCATGATGGCATCCTGCCTCTAAAGCCCCAAGAAGCAACTTTTTAATCCCTTACCGGCAGCCGGAAGCGAGTCACACCAAGCGGAGGCTTCCAAGCATCAGATGGAGGCAAGGGGAAGAAGGCAGAGAGAAGGAATTTGCAGGATGGCACTGGGTTGTTTTTGGAAGAATCAGGAACCAAAAGCAACCTGTCTTTCTTCGGCCAGACAGAGTTGAAACTGGGAACCAGAAGCAAGGAGCACAGAGGCGTGGCTTCAAATTAACTCTGTCTTGAGGCCAATTGGACATCACAATACCCAATCCTGGCTAATACTGCAAAATTCGTCCGGAAAACTTCTATAGTAGCTGCTGTGAGGAAAATATATTGCTTCTGACAGTGTTTTCATACATAGACTCCATTCGTTTATTCTGGCGCACATAAGCATTTATGCACAAGCATTACATTAGAGAGAGTCCTCACTTAATTACCCTAAATTGACGTTGGAATTTCTGTCGCTAAGCAAAGAGGTCATGTGACCACATCACTTAGCAGCAACAGTTTATTGTTAGGCCAGAGTGTCATATTTCTTCTGCCCTGCTGCACTTGCCTCTGTTTCAACTCACTGTATTGCACCATCCTGCTGCCTGCCTTCTGCTGGGCATCCCTCAGTGTCCTGTACTCTCCTATCCTTGCCCAGCTGTCCTCCATTTTCTTTCTCTTCCTGCTGCTCCTTAGGCATGGTTGGCTTGATGCTTTGCCAGGTTTTGTGTCCTCACGAAGATGTCATGTGGCCAACAGCTGCCTTGTGAAGGCTGGACATGCCTTAACAGCAGTGGGAGATAGACAGCAGGACAGCAAGGGCAGCGAAGGTCACAGTGGCCGAAAGAGAAGAGGTGGGCAGGGGATAGCCAGGAAGAGGTGAGGGGGGGATGGAAACACATCATGTAAATGCAATCACGTGACTACAGCCATAACTTTGAAGACTGATCACAAAGATTATTTGTTCAGTGCCCTTGTAACTGTGAAGAAATGGTGATTGATTAATAACTACTTGTATCTGTTCTTTGATCCAGTCTGTGATCTTAAGAACTTTACATCAATTACGCTTAGTGAATGCTAACCTACCAAATCTCTAAGCAAACATTCTTTCTGGCCCTTCCCCTTTGGTGTCAATGCATACCTATCAGACTGTTAATATGAAATTTGACCTAATGCTATGCTTTAACTAATATTATGTTACCCTATATTTGAGGTTATTCAGTATACGTGATCAGATAATGCACCTATAAAATTGATTTATTTAATGTATTATAAATAATGTGCAAGTCATCAGTCCAGTGTTTAAGAAACTGTGTTGGCCAAAAATCAAGAACTATTTCCTTTAATATTTTAAAACAGTATTTTTTGAGAGAACACTCTTTCCTAACATACTCTTATTTTGATTTCTGTCCAAGTGGACACACCACATTAGAGTGCTGTTGACAGAATTATCCTGGATACCAAAATCAGGTGACCTCAGTCTTATGTCTTTGTTACATTGCTCAATTCTGCTTTTGTTCAGGGCTGTCTCCACCCTTTGCCCCCCTATTCCAACCAAGACCTTTTTTAAATTAAACTGATCAAAGTACAAAATGCAAATCAAAATAAAAATAGTGGGAAAATGAGGGAGGAAAGGGGGAAAATAAAAGTTTAGGGTAAAGGGGGAAAAAAAAGAAGAGCATCAGCTTCTGACTCTTTTAGCACAATAGAATAACATTACAGCATCAACTTTTTAGTTTGAGATGCTTAATATGGACTAGTCACTTTTATAACAACAAACTTACCTAATCAGCAAAACCCAAAATTATTGTTTAGTTTTTTTCCATTTCAAGCATAAAATCCAGAAATGGTTCCTAAGCAGAAAACAAAATTGGGTATGTTCTTTTCTTTAATTAAACCAGTTGATTTTAGTCAGTTCTACATTTCTTATCTCAAGCTATCATTTTTGAGGGTTTAGTGGTTAAGCTTATGTCCACTTTGTCTTTTCTGGCTTGGTACTTTTAATTTGGATTTAGGGATTTAGGAAAGTTTTGTTTTCCTTTATTTCTTGTGGTTTTTGCAATCCACGGGCCTAATGTTTAAGGTTTACAGTTTGTGATAAATGTTCTTGTGGTGAAGGCTCATGCTGTGATCATATCCTGGTTGTGATTGAGAACCATGACATTTCTTTTTGTAGATTAAAACAAATAATCAGGGACGTGCGGTCAGGGAAAGCAAGGGAGGCAGAGCCGCACCGCTCTCATCATGAAAATTTTTTGGAAAAGGGAAAAGGCGCTGAGGAGCCTCCTGCACACATGGTCGGGAATGGGAGTGCTCCGTGGTCCCCTTCATGTTGAGTCAGGAGTCAGGAAGGAGGGGAATGGGACCATGTATGCAGGAGGCTCCTCTAGCCTCAGCCTCCCTCCTGCGCACGTCCCATTCCCCGCCTTCCTAAGTCAACATGAAGGGGACCACGGAGCATGAGCTGCGGTCCCGCGGAGGGCCCCTTCATGTTGACTTAGGAAGGCGGGGAATGGGACGTGTGCAGGAGGGAGGCTGGAGGGATCGCGGAGGAGGGATTGCGCAGCATGAGCCGCGGTCCCGCGGAGCACGCTCCATGGTCCCCTTCATGTTTACTTAGGAAGGCGGGGAATGGGACATGCGCAGGAGGGAGGCTGGAGGGATCGCGGAGAAGGGATCGCGCAGTGTGAGCCGGCGTCCCCCGAGCATGCTCCGTGGTCCCCTTCATGTTGACTCAGGAGTCAGGAAGGAGGGGAATTCCCCTCCTTCCTGACTCCTGAGTCAACATGAAGGGGACCGCGGCTCACGCTGATGACGTCACGAGCCTCACCAGCCGTAAAGCTCACCGCACGTCACTGCAAATAATATATGTATATATTTTGTATTCTTATTGTATTTTAAGCTTGGTGTTACATACTGATAAACAGTATGGTAGTTTCCACCAAGGTCCTCTGATCCAGCGGGAAAATACTCAAAGGTGATTGGTTAAGATGTCTGACAGCTCCCTATAAAAGGGCTGCTGTCAGGCAGAGAGTCTTTGCTGGATTGTACATAGTGTTGACTAATAAAGAGCTGTTGTTACTGTTAGCTTTAGTCTGCCTCATCCATTCACCCAATCTAACACTGGTGACGAAGATGAGATTGGAAGGCAACTAGGCACAAAAAGAGCTGACTGAAAATCCAACAACACAATCCAGCCGGAGTGAAACTCAGCATCAAGCGGCCATCTTAAGCAGCAAATTCAAATCTGCCTTGACTGAATCAGGATGACTATGCACGCCCTATCAGCTCTGTATGACCCAGTCAACGAGCATTGGGACTCGTATATGATGAGGTTTGAATACTTCCTCGAAGCCAATGACCTACTGGGTGTGTCCAAAGGCTGAAAGAAAGCCATGTTCCTGAGCTGCTGTGGGCCTGAGGTATTCGACACCACCAACGACCTATCCGAGCCAACACCGGTACAGTCAGTCGCTTGGTCGGTGCTTCAACAGACACTGAGGACACACTATTCTCCCAAACCATCTAAATATGTGCGGAGGCATGAATTCAACCTCCATAACCAGAAGGAAGGCTAAACAATCAACCAATATGTTGCCGCACTTCGTAAGGCCGCAGCATATTGCGAGTTTCGTGATCTTGATGAACTGCTACTAGATAGAATCATTTGTGGGATGTGAGACATCAACCTGCAGCGAAGGTTGCTGGCAAAGACCAACCTTATGATGCAAATTGCATTAGACGAGGCCAGAGCAACAGAGTCCTCGACCAAATTGACAGAAACACTGCAGAATTTGAACCCTGTTTCTTGCCTTGCCCCGGCTGTGGAGGAAACCACCAGCAATCTGCCTGCCATTTCCAAGAGCCATATGCCAATGCTGCGATCGCAGAGGTCACATCACAAGAGCCTGCAGGAGCCAGTATCCAATTCCAACACCATGGAAAACCCAGGCTCCACAGGCTGCAAGGCCATGTCCACCGGTGAGAGCAATGGAAGCGGCAACAGAGGGAAGAGAACACAGATGCCAAAGACACGTTCCAAACAACCATCGGGCAAGCAAGCACCTCCGGAACAAGAAGCTTTGGATCTCCATCCTCCTTGAAGGGTCTCCATGCAGCATGAAGATAGATACCGGCTCATCTCTGACCATCATGTCCTGGGCCACATAGAAAAAGGCTGTCCCTAATCTACGGAAGCACAAGTTGAGGGTTCCAGAGATACGCCTAAACGACTACCAAGGGAACTGAATCCCCATTTTGGGTCAAGGCACCTTTCAGGTACAATTTAAGAAAATTGATGGCTTGCTTCCAGTTACTGTGGTCAGTGGAGCCCTGCAGAGAGTCCTAGGTTTAGACTGGTTCGAATCCCTGGACTTGGGGGTGACCGGCATCAACGCCGTTCGAGACAACAGCACCGAAGAACTAATGCTAGAGTTTGAGGACGTCTTTGGCACTCTTCGAGGCAAATATGTGGGGACCCCAATTTCATTTAATTTGGATCCCAATGTTGCCCCCATTAGATTAAAGCCCCGGAGGGTCCCTTTCGCCCTCTGCCCAAAAATTGACCTTGAATTGGACAAGCTAATTGGCCAGGGAATTCTGGAGCTGGTTGATCACACATGCTGGGAGACCCCTATAGTGACCCCGGTCAAGCCTGGCGGGGCTGTCCTCATCTGCGCGGACTATAAATGCATCATAAATAAGGCCCTACAACAGAGCACTTATCAGGTGCCCATTGTCCAGCATTTACTTCACTCCCTTGGCCTGGGAAAAGTATTTGCTAAATTAGATATGGTGCAGGCATACCAGCAATTACCTGTAGATGGCACCACAGCAGAGGACCAAACCATTGTGATGCATAGAGGTGCATTTAAATGCACCCGGCTACAATTCAGAGTTAGTATCGCCCCTGGACTTTTCCAAAGCATCATGCAACAGCTTTTACAGGGGATATCAGGAGTCGTCCCCTCTTTTGACGACATCTTGCTATCGGCTGCAAATAAGGAGCAACTTTTTAAAAGATTACAAACCGTTTTGACCAGAATTAGCGAAAAGGGTCCGTTTAAAAAGAGAAAAATGCCAAATTAATGTTCCAAGGGTTGAATTCCTGGGGTATTTGATCGACAACTCTAGAATTCACCCAACAAATAAAAAAATTAAAGCAATCCAAGAAGCCCCCACACCTCGCAATCAGACCGAGCTGCAGGCGTTCCTTGGACTTCTCAATTTTTATAATCTCTTAAACAGAAAGCTACTGTCTCTGAGCTCTTGCAGGCTCATGCTGTGACCATATCCTGGTTGTGCTTGAGAACCATGACATTTCTTTTTGTAGATTATAACAAATAATATATGTGTATATTTTGTATTCTTCTTGTATTTTAAGCTTGGTGTTACATACTGATAAACAGTATGGTAGTTTCCACCAAGGTCCTCTGATCCAGCGGGAAGATACTCAAAGGTGATTGGTTAAGATGTCTGACAGCTCCCTATAAAAGGGCTGCTGCCAGATAGAGTCTTTGCTGGATTGTACATAGTGTTGACTAATAAAGAGATGTTGTTACTGTTAGCCTGAGTCTGCCTCATCCATTCACCCGATCTAACACTTGTCTTCTTGCTCTGCTTGGCTTTTATCCAATATTCATACAAAGCTGTACTCTTATCTAACTAAAGATAAATTTTACATTTTACAGGGTAGTCCTCAACCTATGACTACAATTGAGCCCAAAATTTCTGTTGCTAACAGAGACATTTTTAAAGTTAGTTTTGCCCCATTTTATGAACTTGTCATAGTTGACAAGAATCACTGCAGTTGTTAAGTTAGTAACACGCTGTTAAGTAAATCTAGCTTCCCCATTGACTTCCTTGTCGGAAGATTGCAAAAGGGGATCACATGTTGCCAAGTGCCTGAATTCTGTCACATGACATGTGGGTGCTGCAACAGATATAGGTGTGAAAAATGGCCATAGTCACTCTTTTCAGTGCCTTTGTAACTTTGAACAGTCATTAAATGAACTGTTCTAAGTCAAGGACTACATGTATTCTATATCACTTTTCATGCTTTACTACTCCTTTCTTTATCTTTAGAACTTAGATATGCTTCTGTATTTTCTTATAGTTTCTTGTAGCATTCTAACTGTTCCTTAAATAAGAAGTGAAAACTTTCAATGCCTTCCTTGGGTCAGTGTGCCCTCTTAATCACGAAGTCTGTTCAGTGTTAATCAAACCAAGTATTAGTTTTAAATTTAGCACAAGCATTACACATCATGATCTTGTTTAATGGAGAGAAAACTGTAACTCACTTTATTCTTTCCAATATATGATCTGTGGATATGTGCTGTTTCGGGGAGAATATTGTAAGTTATTGATGTATATTCAAGCATACTTTTGAGATGTAATTAGGCATTGTCTCTTCCAGGCCTAATTGGAGAGGTCATCGAAGCTTGTAATTGAGTCCCTTCAGGGAGAGGGGGCGGTCTATAAATCTAATAAATCTAATCTAATCTAATATGATTTTGTTTGAATCTATTTGTAGCAAGGGTCAAAAAGTATCCATCATGATGGTTGGACCATAGAGGTAAATAATATCTGAGAATATATACACTCACAAATGAAGGCAAATATATGTGTCCCAGGATAATGTTGCCCGATCAAATTCTGCATGAAAGCTAGCGAACTAAATAAATTAGTGTACAAAAAAGCATAATCAGGGAAAGTATTTGCACACAGCGTGCACACTAAATAAAGTTGTAAGATATAGATTAAAAATGTAAATTGATTTGGAAACCAAGTGTTACAAGTAGCTTATGGCAAAAGTTATTTCCTCTTCCCTGTCCATAGTTAGTAAATCCTATTTTACAGTGGTTCATATTTAGCACTTAATTTTCAGTCCAACAAATTATATATTTGTTGCAAGAATTAAGTTATTTTTTTCTTTACTATTTTGGATAAATTGTTTTACCATCAACTCTTGCTTTCCTCGTGGTGCAAAACCCTTGTTTCTTATGCCTTTTAACTTTTAATTGGAATGTAGAAGTGATGCACCAGTTTGACCTGTTTTCTTCTTCGGAGTCGTTCTTAAGCCAGCATTTTTTTTTTAACATATCCTCAAGAGTGTAACTAGATAATTAAAAGATTCTAGATAGCTACAAATTTAAAAGTAATTAGAACCTACTTAAATTTCCCAGAAGACAATGTTGTAAAATTAATTTTACCAAAATAATTATTTAACTTGTACCTCATGCCTAGATCCAAATTCTATAGTTGCTCCCTAGTTACAATTGATTATATGTAAAGAAGAAAGTTGGTGGTAGCTTTTTTCATGTCCCTTATCTTTTCTCTCTCTCTGTGTACTGTGTGTTCCCAATAAAGATTACATTACTACTCTGTCCTACATACTGTATCTAAATAATAAACAGTAGTGTGTTGTTATTAAAGGAACAGTAAGTTGCCTTAAAGTTTTAGGTATAATATGTAATGTGTAAGAAACCATTTCTTTCTTTCTCTTTCTTTTAAAAAAAATGAAATGTATGGGATTAGATTTTGATAAGAATCCAATACTGCCAATCCTTTGATTTACAACAGATCAGAAAAGGCACTCCACAAGAAATACTTGAACTGAAGTACTCAACTTTATTGATACAGTTCTAGTAAAAGAATGTAGTGTTTCCCCTTTAATTCATTCTTATAATCCAAAGAGTCATTTTTAGTTTCTTTTCAATGCTTTCTTTTTCCCCAAAGTTCATTCATGTTTTTTAAACTGACATATTCTTCCTTCACTGTCATGTCTGAGGATCTGTACAAGTAACATTCACTGGAACTAGTGTGTAGATGTAACTAGGAAAGAATGGCCAAAGTCTTTCTATTGTACTAATAAAATAGGGGAAAATTAGATTAATTTAAATTAGGTTAATAGGCCTTAAATTAAATTCAGGATTACACACACACACACACACACACACACACACACACACACACCATATGTACAAACACATATTTTGGGATTCTTTAAGTAAAATTTGTGGGTGATCTCAAGTCCTCTCCTTGTCTGGAGAAAAATTAAATTAAATTAAAAGAGCCAGTCAATTCACTGCAGATATTGTTTCCACTTCATTTTGTCACATAGACATTTCTGCTTTTAGTGGTATTATCTTCAGTTCGTTTTTCCTTCCTAGAAATCCCTAAATTCTGTTTGCTTTCTTATCTACCAGATTTGTTATTGCACAATTGAAAAATAAAACATAACTGACTCATTGAAGAATATTTTTAAGATGTGAGATTGTTTTAGCTGGCAAATGAAATAAATGCTTGGGGATAGTCTGTAAAGGATATTGTCTGCATAAATTTCCTCTGTAATAAAAGGGTAAATATACACAATATAGTCATCATTTATTTCCTATATGACTCATGTTTTTAGTACAGATTAGTATGTGAGAGCAAGTTTGGTGTAGTGATTAAAGGCTTTGGGTAAGAAATCAGAAGATTTTGAGTTTTAATCCTGCTTTGGGCTGAAAGCCAGCTGGATGACTTTGGGCAGTCGCTATGACACAGCCCTAGAAAGAAGACCTTGGCAACCCCCTTCCAAAAATGTTTCCAAAAAAATGACATGGCTTGACTTGACAAGACTAATTTGAAATTGCACATTTGTATGTACACACTCAAAACATTAGTATAAACAATAGCAATTCTACACAAGAATATAAAATATGTTTGTTTTTTTTAATTTCTGTTTTTCCCAGATAAAATAAATACAAACTAGATGTAATTTTTACTGGTCAAAGAATTAGGGTAGGTTTCTCTTCTCCATTTATCAGTTGTAAATTGAGACAGACTAGAAGACATAATTATTCTTGGCATTCATTGCTCTTGTCGCTTGAAATGATCACCATATTATTGACATGGTCCAACTTGAGTCATATGCTGAATGTTCTGTTTAAATTTAATTTGAAGCTTTATATTATACTTGTGCCACTTTCACAGTATTAAATTCAAATATTGCATCCAATTTCATTATGGAATTGAATAAACGTGGTACAGTAGCGTTTGATCAAATGTAATGTATTTTGTGATAACAGAATGGGCTATCTGGAATATAGGTAGTTCTCAACTTAGAATAGTTTATTTAGTGACTATTCAAAATTACAACAGCATTGAAAAAAATGACGTATGACTGTTTTTCACACTTATGACTGTTGCAGCATACCCATGGTCACATGATTCAGACTCCTATTTATGACGGTTGCAGTGTCCTGGGATCATGTGATCAGTTTTTACAACCTTCTGACAAGCAAAGTCAATGGGGAAGCCAGATTTATTTAACATCCATGTTAGTAACTTAACAGCTGTTGTGAGTCACTTAACAACTGTGACAAGAAAGGTCATAAAATGGAGCAAAATTCACTTAACAACTGTCTTGCTTAGCAGCAGAAATTTTGGGCTCAGTTGTGGTTGTAAGTCGAGTACTACCTGTGTTAGAAGTATTCATAAGCACCTGTTTATAGTAATGTCATTGCCTTGCCTATTGGCTGTTCTTCCCAGTTATCGGCATAGAAGATCCTGTGCTTGAGGAGCTCCACTGATAATCACCAGCAGGTGCTTATTTATTTCCCATTTAAACATACCAATTAGATTCCGAGATATGGACTGTTCTCTCAAGTTCTTGCTCATTGGAGAGAAGAATAGGCATATCAGGTTTTAATAGCCTGATAGCTAACAGGTTTTAATTGTGATATTGACACAATTAAAACTTACAAGCTGTTTGATTTGGTGTGTGCCTTGTATAAATACTGGGAGCTGCTAGACTTTCTATCTATACCCTGTAGAAGAGTCGTTCGCCTGCTTGAGTTTTCATATTCTTTTATCATGTTGCTACAGATCTTTAGTTAGAGGACAATTTGAAATTCAAGGTAGCCATGACCTGACCTTGATACCTATTAATATTTATCAGAATATTAATTAGGAGACTATCAAACATTCCAAAACATTCAAGGTATACAAGAAAAAAAAAGACAAAGAAAAATATGAGAGATGTCAAGTGTGCTTCTTCTCAATATAGATGTTATGGTTTGCTTCAACAGTAAGTAAAATAGTAAAGAATATCTGCTTATTTGAAGACCCAGATTGTTGAGGGCAGTAGGCTGACTGTCTATCATAGAGAGGGCTGTAAAACGGTATATAAGTGCTATTGCTATTATTATTATTATTTTAACTAGAGGCTAATGTTTTATGTCTAGGAGGTGACTATGAGTTTGGTAAGTAATTATAGTCTTCCTGCAAATAGGATCAGTTAATTATTTTCATTCATTTAATTTCCTTTTAATCTTTGCTGTTCCTGAATAATGCTGACATATTTCAGGTTCTTGCTCTTTTGTTTAGTTTTCTTTAATCCACTCCATCAGTGCAAACATTGTTGTGAAAGAAATAAGGATGATTCAGCTAATGAACACTAAGTACATTTGACTTTAAGAACCAGTGAGAATTAATAGGAGAAGGGAACATTCAGGGCCATTTCAGGAGGACGGTCTAGAAGAGCTAGTTTGACTATCATCTAAATCTCTATTAAATATTTTTGGTGACCAGTTCTTGTTTATAAGACAGAAATGTAAGTAGTTTTAAGCCTATAGCAAATTCTTTTATATTGCAGCTATGAAATAATAATGATAAATATAAGTTATCTATGTAATTTATATTAAGCAAAAATTCTCCCAGATACAAAGCATTGATTCCAGTCAAATTTTGTAACTTCTTATTTAAGAAATAAAATCCTACAGTAAACAGTTTATTCTAAATCATATGATGGCATTGACACTTGGGAAATGAAAATAAAAATAAATAAAAATAAAAATGTGGAAAACTGTCTTGTAGTAAGCGAAACTGGAGCTAGTCTAGCATAATATTATCAATTCACTGGTAATTGCAGAGATGTTTTTCTAATTCTGCTTGGAGATGTTAGGCATTGAATCTGATGAGGTCTTCTTCTTGCAAAGCATGTTTTGCCTGTCACTTGGCTACACTTTGCACTTTCTTTTTGTACTGTGTCACATTGAGTGCTTTTGCCTGTGGGGATTAATTGATTGATTATGTGCCATCAGATTAGCATCAACTTTTAGGGACCAAATAGATGCATTTTCTTAATGATGATCTGTCATAACCTGTTTATCCAGGACATCCAGTAACACATCAGTTACCACTGTAATTGAGTCCATCCACCTTGCTGCTGTTCATTTTTTTCTTTTTCTTTTTGTAGCATAACAATAACTGTTGGTATGAAAGGTAGAAATATAGATGCAAGCACTTCTTTTTTTATTCAAGCTCAAATATTTGAATGTTGTTGTTTGGCTGATTCAGTGATTTTCCTGAGAATACCACGGATACTCAAGAAAGGAAACCAATAGATCATCAAAAAAAGGTCAACCTAGAGTTCTCACTTGAAACGAAAATGACTAGATTGCCCTACTTCAAACACATTATACAAATACCCAGGTTTCTAAAAAAAAACCAACCTCCTAATCCTGGGAAATTATATAATAAATAATAATAATAAATATTAGCATTTGGCCTTGGCAGTACATGAGAAATTACAGAGGAACTGGCATTTCTACCTTTCCTATCAGCTATTGTTATGCCATAGATGAACTTTTTGACAAGATATTATATAATTTCTCTACTTTACCTTTATAAAACATCAACAAAGTAGGTGAAATTATCTACCTATGTATTTCTACGAAGTCAAAAGATGGAATTAGACTGCCTAATAATAACACTCTCCTGTAAAAAGTTCATTAAAGAACTTTCCCTCCCTTGTTCATTGTTCTACAACTTCATTGTTATTTGCTAACCATTACTAATAATTTAATTATGATTGGAATTAGTTACCTAGAAATGTCTATGAATTTGGACTTTGCTTAAATCCAGTTAAAACATAGGTGAATTGAAAACTCACCATTATTTTCTGAAGTTAATATGAGCATACAAAGTGCAGCGAGTAGAATGATAATGGGATGTGACTTGGATGTGAAATTGGTAGTAGACATTGAAACACATTATGTACATAATGCTGGGTTGCAAAACATCCATAATGACTTTTCTGTACAACTGTAATAGCTGAAAAAGATAATTATATATTTTGTTTTTATTTGATAATCTGATAAATTTCATAACTAATATCAAACAGTCAGGTTTCGTCCAAACCAGTACTAAAATTAGAAACTTCACAAACAATGAATCAAGGAGATAGTTCTTCATATGCTAATTTTATTGCAAGAAGCACTGTTAATGAAGAAATTCAACAGAGGGTTTAAGATGCAAGCCTTGCAATCTTAAATGTCTTTCTCTTGTGTGTGTTTTGCAGTGGACTAAGAGAGTCCCACTTTTGGTTGGCAAACAAGGTTGACCCTTGTGAATTGTTATTGTGATGGACCAATCAGGTCTTGGGTACCTTTTGATCTATCCTTCACAAATCCCCTTACCATTGCTTAAAGTCCAGGATCAACTGGCCTTCCTAGTGCTTATGTTGCAACCTACAAAAATCTCTCTCCTTCTACAGGTGCTCTGAGTCAGAATGCAGGATGACTAAGGTAAGATTTGTAAAGAGTAAAATGCTTTCTATTCTTTTAGCATTGCAGTATATGGGAGCAGCAGCACACCCTGCTTGACATGGCCACTCCTCCCTTATTCTGAACACTTGCCAAGTGGTTGAAAGAGAAGAGCCAGAAGGAGAACAGCCACTTCAAGGGACTAGTTGTTCCTTTCTGCACTTGAGAAAATTGTAGCTTTTTTTATGTTGGGGAAATATTGCAGCTGGAGAAAGCAAATGGCATTACAAATACACCACAGTTCTGCAAGCAGCCAAGGTCTGTCCTGAGCAGCTCTGCTATGTAAACGGCTTGCGATCTGGCATATTATTTGTATTGTATCCAGGATGTTGTTTTTCAAGGAGGAAGCTGGTTAGGAAAGTTTTGCTAGACTGACGAGAGCATATGAGTTGTTCTGTAACTAAACTATTAGTATCCAGTCAGACTGTGTAGAAAGAAAATGCTGCTGTTTAAAAACGGAGATCTGGTTTCCATATGGCATAGCCTTATCAGGATAAGATAAGATAGGGAGATAGAAAGACAGATAAAGATAGATTGAACTTGATAGAGCTCATTCGTGCATTTGATGTATTTGATTTACTTTTCAAAAAATTATGCTGTTGGGATAACTAAGAAAGACAAGCAATTAGCTTGATAAATTTTCTTTTGCACCAATTTGTTGCTGAAGGAATTGTGTACTTTTTCAGGACATATTGAATCTATAGTTGAAAAAGGAATCCACTCTGTGCTTATTTAAATATGGATCACCTACAGATGACATGTCTTGTTTGCTTTAATGCACTAATCAATCTGTTTAGCAAAACCAGGAGGAATGTTCTGTACTTACTGTAGTATCAAGATAGTACAAATTGCACATATTTTGCAGGCTGTGTATTGGCTCTGTATATAGTTTCACTTTGCTTATGAATTTATAAATTAACCAGTGCTCAGTTTAAAACATCAGTTTCCAGGAATGCTTTTTTAAAAAAATGTGTGGGTTTAGGGAGACAAGGATAATAAAAATAGAGATGGAATGTTCTGTATATATCAGGATAAATGTTTATCCCCAGAGATAAGAATTCTTGCCTTGGTAGCGTTGGTATGGAATTTTTATTGTATAGATCATGGAGATTTGTATGATGATCCTTGGGCAGATTGTTTCTGAGGAACAGGTGTGTCCAACCTGTTCTTTTTTTCTCTTTAATGTCCTGTTGAGAAATGCATTTGTTTAGGCATGATATTGATGATGACAATCACTTGACATGTATATGCTTGTTAGAGAAATGCCTACCGCAGCCTTTGTAAGTGGCAAGTTTGGAAAGAATCTTTACTGGTAAATTGTGTAACTGTGATATCTTTGACAAGATCTAAACCACACACAGGATCACATTAATTGAATTAAAAGGTTTTTATTGAAACAGAACTAGCCAAACCAGTGTGTTGGACCTCATTATCCATAGACTGCCTTTAATGCAATATTATGAAAAGAATTATTGGCAACTCTTATATAAACTCATCTTGTGTTGCCATATCTGATGGGGGTTGGTCCATACCATTGACACAATAATTGCTTTTCATTGAGGGTTCTCTTGCATTTTTGTGTTGCATTGTCCTTAAAAACATTAATCTTTTATTTATTATCTACAATACAGTAATGTGTTGCAGTATAGATAAGTGCTAACACATGCACTACAAGCAGTCCTTGATATGTTGTCTTTTGCTTACCTTCCTCCTCCCACCTTTAGTGATGCATGTTCTTATGGATATATGAGTGGATACATGTATGCTAGAATGTTATGAAATTAAAAATAGGGTTTATAACTTTAACTACAGGGTGCAAAATTTGGTTGATTTTGACTGAAATAGCCTAAAAATATTATATTAATATACAGGTAAAATGTACTTCAGGCTTTATTTTCTCTTCTTTGTGGAAAAGATGGTTACATCTATATTTCTTAAATTAGAGTGTTATCTTAGGAAAGAATGCTTTTTCTATAAGCTTGGTAAGATTTTTCTCAATGCGATTGAAGACAGGTTATTACTCTATTATACTTTTCTAGGTTAATGCTTGCTGATAGTTTAAAAAACTAACTAAGAATTTCATTATATTACATCTTCATAAATGTGAAATTGGTGCCACACACTTAGTTAATGGTAGTGACTGCCATTTTCCCTAGAGATCAGCGTTCTGGAAATGTGTTATTAAATAAGAAGTAGAGAAAGGAGTTCAGTATCTATGGAACAGCGTATGTATATATTGTATGGTGAAAATTCCAAGTTGATCACAGTTAGAGGTAAATGTGAAATATCTCCCTTAATGTCCTAGACAACCAGTCCTGGTCAGAGCAGTAGTAAAATAGCCCTGATGCAAGTATCTTCTTATGTCAAGTTTAATATTCTTTCTAATCACTCTCCTCATACCTTCATTGCCATCTTTGTAAACAACATACAACTCTGCTTCCAGATATCCTTTAAAAAAAAATTAAGAACACTCCTGGGGCCATGTCAAAGGAAAGCAACAAATGATTTTAACATTGACTTCATGAGATGATAGTGACTGAATTTTGAATGTGTAGTTTCAGCCTACTTTGAAATGAGTTGGTTTTAAGATTGTAATTGGGGTATGGTTTATCAGAAACCTTTTGTTCCCTTTTCTACCTTAAAACCAATGTATAATGCCAAAAGATAATAAAAAAGACAAAAAAGAGAGAAAGTTTTAAGATTGTAAATTGGACTGAAATACTCTTATTTCACCCCAGCCCCTCAACAAAAGTCACAAATACACAGCTGAAAAGGACTGCCATATCCCTAATGGGTATCTAAATGGCCTTCTGTGGACTTCAGAGAAGTTGAGAAGTTGAGTTGGTAGCTAAGAAGCCCAGCATAATCCTTTACAAAGTATCTCCACCTTGGCTACCTGGAATCTAATAGCATGATTAGAAGATTGTTTTGGAGCTTTATGCAATTCTTTCCAGCATGTAAATTTCCTATTTAAATATTCATTAAAAGTGGAGATAAACTATAAGACATTAAAAGCTAAAATTAGTCAGATGGGAGTTTGCAAGGGAGATACCTGCAGGGATATTCGATTACTCACCTGCTCCAGATATCAGCCCTCTGTAAATCTTAATTATTAGTTTAGAATGAAATATTTTGAGCACAGGACAGTACTACTAACTGTTCATCTTTAAAGTAGATAAACTTTAAAATAAGCTCCGCTTTGTGTTTGGCAGTTGTTAAAACAATATGATTTTTTTTTCAACCAACAGATAATGAAAAAAGATGAGGCACGTCAAATCATTTTAAACTAACAACTAAATAGATATAGTTAGTTGTTTTCCATGATGGGGCATTCTTAAATTATTCTTTCAACCTTCCTAACTATACACTCATCAACCATTTATCTTGCTGCTGGTTGTCCTTTTTTCCCTTTCCTCCCACTTTCCTCCCACTTTTCCCAGCATTAGATCTTTTCACTGATTATGCAATTGCATAATGTATCTGAAGTAAGATCATTTGAGTTTGTCATTTGTGCCTCAAGTATGAACACTGGGTTCATTTTTTCAATTATCCATCAGTTTTGTTTTCTTGACTGTCCATGATATAGTGGGAAGTCTTTTCCAATATCAAAATTCAAAGAAATCAGTATTCTTCCTGTCCTGCTTCTTTAGGGACTAACTTTTTCCCATAGCTTGTCTTAGGGAATGCCATGCTTGCATGATTCTGAACTTTGTAATTATATTTTATGTCATTTGAATATTTTTTCCAGGGTCTTCATGGCTGCTTTAACCAAGTGCTTGTCTGTGGCATATTATTTCTTTACTGCTTGTTCCTTTACTGTTGATAGATATCAGGGGAAAGTAACCAGAACAATTTGTGAATAGTTCCAAACAGAAACTTTATCCTGTTTTTATTTTATTCTTTGTTCTTAGATCAGAGTTCCCAAACCTTTCTGGCTTTACAGACCGGTGAGGGGATAGCGGGGATGGTTCCGTACCAGCAGCCAGAAAGTGTGTGCATATATACACACACAGCTCCATTTGCACGCATGCTTGCCCAGTGTTTTCACAGCATGGTTGAAACAGCTCATGGCCCACTAGTGGGCTATGGCCCAGAGATTGGTGATCTCTGTCTTAGAATGTTTGCTGTTGTCCTTGCCAGAACTAGCTCTCACAGATTCTCTTAATTACACTTTATAATGACCATGGCTACTATGTTTTGCCCAGCATTAGTTAATCATAATCATGTAGAATACTGTTTATTGAAAGTTAGCTTTTCTGCAAGCTACATTTACAAGATTGAAGAAAGCCTGGATTAATACATTGGAAGTTGAATCCCTGTTCTGAGTGGAACACAGATTTGTGATCAAATACAAGGAACAGATCAATTTACTTGGCTTTAACTCTACGTCTAAGACCTAGAGATGTTTAGATCTCATTTGTCAATGTTGTATTTTAAAGTGCTTAAATAATAAAGCTTTGTTGTGCTTTGTATTATTGAATAGAATTATATAACTGACATAGTTACTAGCTCTCACCAGCTGAATGGCTTTTCAACTGCAAATCACCAAATATGCTATAATGCAGCTGTCTTGCAAATAATGTGCTCTTCAAATTAATTGTAGCCACAGAAAATAATATCAGGAATTCTTCTTTGTAAACAAAAATGTGGGTAACTTGAATAAATCACATATGAAAATATACTGTAACTAATAATTAGGCAGCCACCAGATGGAAAGACAGAAAATCTTTTGGCATCCCTACTGGTTGTCATATGTACACACCCGCCCCCCTTCCCCTGCGCACACACACTGAATATTATTAAAATATGAACTGGTAAACTAGGCTGTTGTTTACATTGAGTTATTTAGCTATTAGTTTTCTGTTGTTGTGTTCTGAATTATTCTTCTCTTTCTACCATCAAATCATTTCTTTTAAATATCCAGAGTGTTATGGAATTGTGAATGGGATGTGAATGAGACTTCAGTATTAAATAGATACTGAATCTAGTACTGATTTACTGACATTGTAAACAGGGTTTTATGTGTTCCAAATATCTTTGCTGTGTGTTAACTATAAATGGATGTGCATGATATTTGAAAAGTTGGTGTTTTTTTTTTGAAGTTTCAGAGCCACACAGCTGTGGTTGTTTTGGTACTTAATGAAAAGTTTCAATGACTTGACCTGCAAACCTTTTCATTGTGTTCTGTCTAATTCACACACTGGGTTATGTGACTATGTAGAACTCTGTTCAGAACCTTTTAGATTTTATAGAAAATACAGCAATAGCATGCTTGTCCTTCAACTCTGTGTTCATTGAGGTTCTAAATTTCTAATGTTTGGCTTAAGGAAACAAGAACAACACAGGGAGTTATTTCCGTGTAGTTTCTTTATTGTTGTTAACCTAGAGACAAAAATCTTACCAGAGTAAAACACTTTTCTGAATAACTGCTAGATAGATCCCTGTAGAGTGGTGGAAGGGGGCTTTCACCTTCACCCTCTTCCTGCATACCAAAGATTCCAAGCTAAGTTGTCTCTTGGTCTCGGTGAAGAGGCTCCTCCCTCCTGCAACTCTGGACTACATTCCACTACACTAAACATGATTCAACATGTAAGTGCCTTGGTAGCCAGTGGTGTGATATTTTCCATTGCTTTGCAACATCGTCCCTGATCCTGCTCTGCTGATCACTCATTGGATGTAAAATATATGTTCTCTTTGGCAAGGCTGATCTATTCTTTTATAAGGCTGGACATACTCTGGATATAGTCCAAAAGATTTGTATAGCCTACAAATCGGCTCTGCCTCTGCAACAACCAAACTTCATTACTTCCCATTCATATGCTCCAGTTTATGATTCAACAAAAGACAGGGAACGTAGTAACCTATGCCTAGGATTTCTTTGCTGGGCATTGGCAGTATCTTCATTTTGTCTTAGCAAAATGATCATTATGATCATTATTAGCAGCTATCCTGACTTGAATATTACCCCTATAAAACATTCATATAAAACATTCATAGGCCCATTTTCATAGTGCATGAACTTTTATGACTATTAATACCTTCAAAATTGCCCTGTTGAGTACTGTTTTAATCCCACACAGACCACCCTCTGGAACAGCATCCTCCAGAAGATCCTTGCAACTCCCGTCCTGATGATATTCAGAAAGTCACTGGCAGCCGGACTGTTATCCCAGATGTTGGCGTAGATTGCTGGTTAAACCCCTGAAGGATGTTGAGATTTATACTCTTACCTTCATTGCCTTAATTATTTTTTGAGACTCAGGATAATACCAGTTCTTTCTGTCTTTCCTGTTAAGTTCTTGGCAGTTCATTTCAATAGCAAAAACAAAGATTCAATCAGCAGAAAGCAATTTTTAAAGAAGATGTACTAAAAGAGAATAGGCTAGGACAGTGGTGGGCAACCTTTTTTTTCAACTGAGCCAAATCTCGCCAAAACCACGATTGAAATTTATTTTGAGAGCCACATTTTTAAAACCGAAAATACATAGGATGGTACACTGTTTTTAGTTTCAATAAACTCTGGCATTTGAAGCACGCAAGTCTTAAAGCTGTCAAGTTACAAGATCCTTGCACCCCTAACCCTTTAGAGAAAAAAAACCCCAAGGGGTCTTCAAACCTGACAGCTTGAAGACTTGTGGACTTCAACTCCCAGAATTCTGAGAATTGAAGTCCACCAGTCTTAAAACAGCCAACTTTGCAGACCCCTGTGTTAGCCCAAAGCCTGGTGCTGGGCCTTGCTCCCCCATTGGTGGAGCCCCAAGAAGCGAGGAGGGAGAAAAAGAGACGGAGGCCAAGGACCTTCCCCCCCCAGCAAAAATCTAACCGGGGAGCCGGGCGGGCAGTAGCAAATTAGCCAATCATGCGAGGAAAGCGAGGTCTGACTCCAGGGCTCTCTGTTCTAATTCCCCGTGAAAACTGTTGCCTCTGAAGCGTTTGCTCTACTGTTTGAAACTTTAAGCGCCCCTTTCCCTTTTTTCTTTTCGACCCATGCGGCGTGATCGGCTAATTTGCTACTGCCCGCCCAGCTCCCCGGTTAGATTTTTGCTGGGAGGGGGCGGGGGGGGAAGCTCCTTAGCCTCCGTTTCTTTTTCTGCCTCCTCGCTTCTCGTCCCCGCCCGACTTCAGGATCCTCCCTAATCATTGTGGGTCGAAAAGAAAAAAGGGAAAGGGGCACTTGTTTTGAAGTGCCCGAGAGGAGGGGAGGGGAGGGGGCGCCTGGCACACAGAAGAGCCGCATTAAAATGTGTAAAGAGCCACATGTGGCTCGCGAGCCGCGGCTTGCCGACCACTGGGCTAGGATTACAGAACCGGATTGCTTTTATTTTAGAATCTAGTTTGTCTCTCAGTTTGTTTGGGGACTTTTTCAATCTTTTAGTTTTAGATTGTGTGAACTGGTGAGGATACTATTTTCTTAACTGATAAGACAGGAATCTCCACACGGCCAGAATGTGAATCTCTTGGGGTCTAAATTTACCATTAAATCTTTTCCTATAAAACAGAATGTGACTTATAATGCACTTATTTTCACATTTCCATTTTCTGCTAGCATTCCTTTGTCACTGCATCAAGTTTTAGCTTTACTGTTTGGAGTTTATATACAAATATACACATTTTAAAAAGTATATATGACACCTATAATCACTTTTCTCTTCCAATGCATAATTATGTTTCCTTATCTAGATACATGGTTTTCTGCCACGTACTCAGGGCCTTCCATTCAGTTCATTGGTGTAGCCATCAGAGAAGCACAGGTACATAGTATCAGAAAAATCGTGTTCCCACTGTTATCATGAATCTGTATATGTAAGCGAATTCTTCATTGATGTGCAAATTCGGAATTCTATTGTCACTGTGGCCAGACCATCTCTATTTCCATTTTTGTTATGTATTTTTACCCAATGCACACAACATCTTATCAATGAGTTTGCAACCTTCACATTTGAGATACACTGCAAATTGGAGGGTATTTCTAACCTGTCAGCAGTAATTCCTAACTGTCACCTCATAGAGGAGATGGGCTGCATAAAAAATTAATACATGTAGTCCTCGAGTTACGAATGTAATGGAGACTGCCAATTACTTTCGTAATTTGAGGATTCGTAACTTGACCGCAATCACTCCCTCCTTTCGCCCACGCATTCACTAATCGATTGCGTGGGTCATTAAGTGCACATGAAATATCTCAGGATGGGGAAGGCCATGGAGATGATAGTGATGGAACAGGCCACCTGCTTCAGAGCACCCAAGGCTCCCCCAACCCACAGATACCTCATCCACCTGCACCCCACCCTGCCACTTACCTTTCAAAGATCTAGCAAGCTGTCCCTCTCCAGATACTCTGTTTCTTTGCCTGCTCCTGGAGATAGCAGAAGGAGAGCAGGATTAGTGCTCCCTGCTCAGCTTTTCTGACTCACTGAGGCTGACACTAGTTAGGGCTTAGAAGGCTTGATTCCATAATTCCTGTCACACAAAAATGAACAAGTTATCTTGGCTTCTCCTAAGTGTCCCACTAGGACTTCCCACCCAGACAAAAGGAAGAACTTATTTGACAGCCAAATCAAAGTGAAATCATAATAAGACAAAGTGAAATCATAATAAGACATAAAAGATAATTCTGCCTGACAAATATTACTGCCTACTACTGTGTTTTCCTGTCTATAATGCCATTACCAATGCCTTTAAATAGAAATCCACACATACATCTTATTACTACCATACCAGATTGGTCATTTTAAAGCTTGGTTTTCAGTTCTATACTTATGTAGGCCAGCAGCCTGCCTGTATTTGGCATAGTTTATATTTTCCTGGGCTTATTTTATTTTATTATGAAAGTTGGTTTCTCTGATTAGTTTTCGGTTCTTCAAATGGGCAAGGTTATTTTGAGTTTGTTTCTTACACTTTACACTCAATCCTTTCTCAGGATTGAGTATTTTTTTCTGTAAATCCTCCCACAAACAATTTACTTACTCCTTCTCAAGGTCAGGTTTACATTCTTTCACACCAGGTTTTTTCTGTGTTTGCTTGCTTAATATTTTGTGTCATGGTACATTGAACGTTTCTTTGGTGCTTCTTTCATGTGGTTGAAAATGAAATTAGAACACTACAGAGAGTTTAACTGAATTAACTCGCATTTTCATGTTTTGTTTAATTCACAAATGGCTTCAGGAGAACTTAAAGTTGTATTCCAAACGCTAATATCCTGTTTCCCTTAAAATAAGACCTCCTGGATAATAATTCCAATTGGGCTTTTGAGCGCATGCGCTAAATAACATGCTGGTCCTTCAAAATGCGCTAAAATAAGCCCTCCCCCGAAAATAAGCCCTCCTCAAAATATTGCAACAAAACAGCAGCCATGAGATGACCATGCTTGCTGCCTCCTGCACTTCAAAAATAATAAGACTCCCCAAAAATAAGGCCAAGCTCTTATTTCGGGGGTCAAAAGAAAATAAGACCCTGTCTTATTTTCGGGGAAACATGGTACAATTCATTTTCAGCATTTTATTGTTTCTTGCATAAGTTCTTTCAAGACTAACATCTAAACCCATGTGTAATAATTCCTAATTATTACAAATTAGCAATGACAAAATTTCTAAGAAAGTTACAATGAACTGTGAGCTTGTTCTGCCTTTATTTTGACAAAGTTTTCCTTACAATATGGGGAAGAAATATTATAGTTAAGAATCTTAATCAGATGTTGAACTATACTCCCAAAACATAGAATTTGTCCCGTCATGAAATAGCCCTGTATTGGTCTAACAAAAAGAATAATTCCAGTATATGCAACTGTAAAAAAAAAAAAATCCCTCCTGATTTTAATGGATGCATCCAAAATATGAGTGAGTTAACCTGTTATTGAAAAGTTTCTGGGGTCCTGCTATTTTCAAGCACTGGGCACCCAATAGCCAGACATTTTTAAAAAATAACTTTCTTACAAAAGTTGCTAAGTTTGGGACAATGTGCGACAAGTTCTTGGCTGCTTGAATTTTAAGTCCCAGCATACTTATTATTTTTTAATTGCTTTGTCTATTTTGTGATCCCACCAGTTCTTGCTTGCAGGCAAGATCTTCTTGCCAGATCTTCCAATGCACCATTGTTGTCTTTGTTTGTAGTCAATCTGCGCAATCTTTGGGAAGCAGCAAACTCTCTCTCTCTCTCTCTCTCTCTCTCTCTCTCTCTCTCTCTCTCTCTCTCTCTCTCTCTCTCTCTCTCTCTCTCTCTCTCTCTCTCTCTCTGTCTCTGTCTCTGTCTCTGTCTCTGTCTCTGTCTCTGTCTCTGTCTGTCTCTGTCTCTGTCTCTCTCTGTCTCTCTCTCAGAGATTATTGACATATGAGTTGATTGGTAACACTACTAAGGAGTGAGTCAGCTCCTTGAATTCCTGGCAGTTATTGAAACTTCTATATCATTTTTCTTTTATGCTCGGAATACAGTATGTTTGTTGTATAATGCACCCCCCCCCAAGAGATAGAATAATGCAGATTTTTCATCAGTCACAACAACAATTTATTTTGATTGACAAGAAAAAAACATTGATTCTCATAATCCCAGTGTCCAAACTGATTGCTTCCTTTTCAGATAAGGCATATTAGTTCTTGAAAAGGCATATTAGTCTTAGAGAAAGAATGCTATCAAAAACAAACTGATATATTCATTTTATAGCTAATGTATATTTGATTTAGGACATGAATAGGGAGAAGAAATTATATAAATTGGATGGCTTGTATTGCTGTCTATACAGTATATTATTATTATGGTTGGTTGCACAATTATCCAGATGTTCAGACATTTTTATTGAGTCCTTCCCAAGGACATGGGATAGGCAGATTTTGTTATTTAGTAATACTGAAGGAATCTTTGCAGAATGTAAGCTTTTCTAAGTAAAGCTTTTGCAAGTGACAGACAGCGATTTTGTCAATGCCGATAGTGTTCAAATGATAATCCAGATGTTTTAGAATTGCACCGAGGGTGCCAATTTCTTTTGGTACTATCTTTTGCCACAGTTTTCTCTGCTTCTACCTAGTTGCAGGTCTTTAAATTTTGTGATATGTATTCTTCCAGTTCTTTCTTTTCTCTGCTACTGTCTCCAGATATTGTTCCACTATTCAGAACTTTTTGTCTTTCTCATCAACAATTATTAAATCTAGGATATTGTATGGCAGATGCTTGCCTGTATAAATTCCAAGGCCACTTTATCTTTTTCATTACTTTGTCTATTTTGTAGTCCTATCAATTCTTGTTTGCAGATAAATGGCATTTCTTTCAGATACTCCAAGGTATCATTGTTGCTACTTTGTAATGATAATGTTTGTAGTCAGTCTATGCAATCTTGAGGCAGCTAACTAGGTGGTCTACAAATATGGACAGTTCAAAGCAGGGTGGGGTTTTGTAAAATTAGGGTGTTTAGATCTGATAAATTCAATATTAATTCAATATTTTCAGATATTAAGGAAACCTTTAGATATTACTCTGATGGTTCCAATCACAATATTTATATTTTTATTCATTGGAAGTTAGATGTTTAGACTGATTTGGCTTTTTGTAATCCACCTATTGAATCAATATTATTTTGGTTTGTTACATAGTCAGCCAGATATTCAGACTGGATTTGGCATCCTTTCCCCCCTTTCGAGTCCTTCCCAAGGACCTGGGATAAGCAGATACTGATATTTTATAATGTTATTCACCGAGAGGATCATTGTTATTACTGTTGTTATTATTTATATGAGAAGGAAAGAAAGTAAGTACAGAATTTCCATAACTGTAATGTGTCATAATTTGCTGGACTAAGTGCAATATTTGAAATGTGAAGAATATAGTATATGTATTTTAGAGAAATATGTAATATTTCAGGCAGATGCTTGCATTCCCAAGATTGGTTTTTAATTCATAGATTAACAAGGATAGGTAACTTCTCATTCTTAACTATTACTATTTTAATGTTATTTAATGTGAGTGTTAATTATAGTAAAGTTAGAAGCAAACTTCCAGAGACCACATTCGCCCATTACAATAATAAGGGGTTTAGGATTCAGGAATTGCCAGGGATAAACATCTTGGTACACAATTACAGTTCATAATTCTAGGCTGAGATGTTCCCATTCTTAGATATCTCCTTGCCTTGTATCACTGCCTAAACTTGTCATTGTCTGATCTGCTTGGAATTTTAAATCCACAGGAAGCACTCTTGTTTTCTTTACAGATTGAGTTTTAGTTTACTTTTGTCTTCACAGTCAATGAGATAGGAAATAAGCTAACAACTAAGTGTACAACAATAGAAATAACCTAGTAGCTTAGCCTTGCATCCCATGTGCAGCAGTTTTACTGGCTTTTGACTCATAGAAGCTGTTTGCAGATGAATTACTCCATTCTATTCCACATTAATCTCCTTTTTCATATAACTGAAAAGGGCATGTCGAATCAGCCAGATGAACGTAGTTGAACAGCATGAAAGTAATTACTTTAATAAGATCCTTCCCCTTGGTTTTTTCCCCCTAATGAACTTTTATACCAGAAAGGAGATTAGCTTTTCCTCCTCCCATCAGGTAGATTTTAGAATGGCTCTGTGGCTAAACTGATTAAAGGATAAAGCAGGAGAAGGCCACATTTTGTTTGCTTCTGAAGTTTGCACATAGTGATTGGTGGTGGATCATGGACCACATACCAGAAGTGGACATGGGCAAAATTAGCAGTTTCTTAATCTATTAATCCTTCTTTCTCCCAGACCCACACAAAATAACTTATTCTACCGCATTGTCACTTTTCTTCACATTTTTTGCCAATATTCAGATATGCACATAGATACAATAACTCCCCTCTACCATCAATGTAGAGAAAAGAACACATTGTACATGTAATCTCTGCTATCTGATTGATGATAAAAAGTTGGCTTCCAAATCCAGGCTGAGAATGTGTAGACATTAAGTGCTGGTCTTAGAACAAGGTGACCCAGTTCAAATCCTTCCTAAGCCATGGAACTAATGAGGCAACTTTAGGCCAGTCACTGTTTTTTTAGCTCAACCAACCTTTTAGTTAAATTGCTGTTGGAAGGAATAACATTAGAATAAACACTAATGTATGTCATTTTAGAGAAACATGGAGCTGTGTATGCTGTATTCAGTTTCCGAAAGCATCTTGGAACACAAATGTAGCATCTATTTACAATACCTTAAAGTAACTATGTGCACAATTAAAGGAAATATTTAAAAGAACTATATTTAAATTGTTGCTGTACTGCATTTATCCTCCCTCATGCTTCAAAGCTCCTTTATTTGAGAGACTGAATCTGAAATGTTGCCCAAGAGGATAAACAGAACCTATTTGACTTCTAGATGCATTAATTGATTGTATAGTTAGAATGCTTAAATAGCAGTTCCAGATATAGAACAAACCTAGATCTGTTTGGTTAGCTTGAGTTTTTCAGTACATAGAAACACAGGAAATTTATTTGTTATACCTGTGTAGGTTAGAATTTTTTTTCCTTAGTGATGGACAACCAAGTGTCCATCACTTTAAAAATTTTGAATGATCCTTCCTAGAATGGCATTCCATTGGTTTTGTTTCCAAAACAAAATGTTAAATTATTTATGGGGAAGACTTCCTCCTGATTATTGCAAACATCATTTTACAAGCAGATTTGAAGCTACGGAAGACTTGTTAGCAGAAAACATCACCTTATAAATATATCAAGAATACATTGTGTATTGAAATAATGCAGTTGCTTTTTTCCCTGAAGCAGAAACTACTAATAGTTTTTTTAAAAATACTAGCTAATATCACATGTTATTTTACCCTGAGAAAGGCCAGACTTACTCTTCTGTTAAAAAATTAACAAAATTCCTAGCAATGAAATATATTTGAACATTCTTCAGTTTTCACAAGTTCAGCTATATGAATGTGTGTGTAAAATTACAGTGTAATCCTTTTCTTAATTCTCTGGATTTTAGGAGCTCTCTAATATTACTATCCTAAACGGGTTTTAAGGCTCATGTAGTCAATGGAAGCCAGAGGAAGATTTTAAATCAAAATATGTTAGAGAGAGCTGTTAGATATTAACTCTGTCTGCTATAGTTTCCAACAAGGTCCTCTGTTCAGGCGGGAACAGAGATTGAATCCTATGGGCTAAGAGGTCTGACAGCTCCCTATAAAAGGGAGACCAAGAAGTTGCTGGATCATACAGACTTGTTCCACGACAATAAAGAGCTGTTGTTACATTAAGCCTGTGTCTGCCTGCTCACTACCTGATCTAACACTGGCGACGAGGATGGGTTTGAGAGACAGATAGGCGAACAACGAACAACGAGTCATCCAGCAAGTAGATCAGTGCAGCAATCAAGCTACCATTTTGAATGGCAAATTTGAATCGCCTCAATCGAGAATGGCCATGCATGCCCTGCCAACTCCATATGACCTGGCGGCCGAACACTGGGAATCATATATGTTATGGTTCAAATGCTTCCTTGAGGCAAACGACCTCACGGGTGTCCCTGACACCTGAAAAAAGAACCTTTTTCTGGGGTACTGTGGCAGAGAGGTTTTTGAAACCACAAAAAGACTTTATCGGAGCCAATCTCGCTGCAAGTGGTTCCTTGGGTGGCATTGCAGCAGACCCTGAAGACCCACTATGCCCCCAAGCCATTGAGGCACATTCGCCGCCATGAATTCAACACAAGAAATCAGAAGGAAGGCAAATCCGTCAATCAATACGTGGCGGCACTGCGGAAGGCGGTGACTTATTGCAAGTTCCGTGACCTGGACGACTTAATATTAGACTGCATAATCTGCGGCGTGCGGGACATTAATCTGCAGAGACGTTTGCTTGCCAAGTCAAACATGTCTCTGCAGATCACACTTGATGAGGCCAGAGCATCCGAATCCGCAGACAAGTCTGTGGAAGCCTTGCAGCGTCAACACAACGTGCCGCAAAACGTGCATAAGCCAACACACGTCCATCACGAGGCCGCAGAACAAGAACCCTCTGACAGCGAAGAAGATGACAGCTACCGCATGCGCAGTAGCCGCACAAAACTGGCACAAAAATTCAACTCGCGAATGCCGCCCTGCGCAAACTGTGGAGGGGACCATGCCCGGTCTACTTGCAAATTCCGAGATGCAACCTGCAGGCATTGCGAACGAAAGGGGCACATTGCCAAAGTGTGCTGGAGCGAATTCCCTGCCACCACATGGCAGCCTAAAGACATTCCTAGCCGCCAACAGAGGCCCACCCCAGGGGCTGGCAAAAGTCGCAAGGGCGCCCAGAGAGAGAAACAAAGGTTACCTATCACATTGCGATAGGACAAGTCCGTACTAGGCAGCCAAAAAACCTGAAGATCACTGTCCTCATAGAGGACGCTCCCTGTGAGCTTGAAATAGACACTGGATTGTCCTTAATGATCATATCTTGGTCAACACTGAAGCAAGCCATTCCTGGTTTGAAGAAACGGCAACTTCGCACCCCAGACATCATCCTGCGAGACTATCAGGGGAACCAAGTCCCCATCGTCGGCCAGGGCACCTTCCGTGTAAGGTTTAAAGAATTCAGCGCCAGACTTCCCGTGACCGTGGCCAGGGACAGCCTGCAGAGCCTCCTGGGGCTCGATTGGTTCCAAGCCCTGGGGTTGGAGGTGACTGGAATCAACTCCATGAAGGAAGATGGCGCAGAGGCCATCTTTAAGGAGTTCGAGGGCGTCTTCAGCCCCGGTCTCGGTAAGTATGTGGGGACGCCAATCTCTTTTAGCTTGGACCCCAACATAGCGCCTATCAGGCTGAAGCCCAGGAGAGTGCCTTTTGCTCTCCGCCCGAAAATTGATAGGAAATTGACAAGCTCGTGAGCCAGGGAATCCTGGAACCAGTCGACCATGCTCGCTGGGAGACTCCTATTGTGACCCCGGTCAAGCCTGATGGGTCAGTACACATCTGCGCGGACTATAAATGCACAATTAACAATGCGCTACAACAAAGTGCATACCCTGTACCCATTGTACAGCATTTACTATATTCGCTAGGCCCAGGAAAAATCTTTGCTAAATTGGACATGGTGTAGGCATACCAACAGTTGCCTGTAGATGGTGCTACAGTGGAGGCTCAAACCATTGTGACGCACGGGTGCATTCAAATGCCACCGCCTGCAATTTGGAGTTAGTATTGTCCCTAGATTGTTCCAAAGCATCATGGAACGACTTTTGCAGGGGATACCAGGAGTCGTCCCCTATTTTGACGACATCTTGGTATTGGCTGCAAACGAGGCGCAACTTTTAAAAAGAGTTCGAATGGTTTTGGCTAGAATTAGAGAATTAGAAAAAGGGCCTCCGGCTTAAAAAAGAAAAATGCAAAATTAACGTACTGAGGATTGAGTTCCTGGGGTACATGATCAATGGCTCTGGGATTCACCTGACATCACAAAAAGTAAAAGCAAAACACACCCCGCACGCAAACCGAGCTGCAGGTGTTCCTCGGGCTCCTTAATTTCTACAGCGTCTTTCTTAAACAGAAAGCTACTGTCGCTGAACCGTTCCACCGTCTTCTGGCCAAGAACGGCAAGTGGTCCTGGGGCCGAGCCTAGGCTGCCGCACTTGCCACGGTCAAGTGACTGTTGACAGCTGATTCCTTGCTAGTCCAGTACAGCCAGACCCTACCACTGGGGTTAACCTGTGATGCCTCGCCCTTCAGCGGAGGTGCCGTCCTCAGCCACTGCATGCCCAATGGCACAGTAGCCCCTATTGCTTTTTACTCATGAACCTTGTCTTCAGCAGAAAGAAACTACAGCCAGATGGACCGCAAGGCTCTGGCTGCAGTAGCGGGTGTCAAAAGGTTCCACGAGTATCTTTACGGCTGGGACTTCAAACTGGTGACTGACCGCAAGTTGGGACTACTGGCTGGGGGCCGACCTACCCAGTGTTGCTATCCCCTTGCATGAACATGTGGACTGTTTTCCTGGCAGCGTATTCCTACAAACTGATCCATCGCCCCGGCTCCACTCTGGGACACGCAGATGCCTTGAGCCATTGCCCCCTTCCAGAACTATTGTCTAATCCCACCCCCGAGACACTGGTCCTACTTATTGACTACTTGGACACTGGACCTGTCTCGTCCAATGACGTTGCCCGGGTTTCGGCAAAGGACCCCACCATCAAGCAAATCTTGAACTGGGTGTGGAGGGGGTGGCCCAAGGGGCCTGTTGGGGCTGATTGTAAATTGTATGTTGCAAAACAAGATGAATTGTCTGTAATTAATGGCTGTCTGCTGTGGGGGAACCGAGTGGTTATTCCAAACAAACTGCGAAAGGCAGTATTGGAGGCTTTACATATGGGGCATCCTGGCATTGTAAGGATGAAGTCCTTGGCTAGGAGCTACGTCTGGTGGCCTAACATGGACAGGAAGATAGAAGAATGGGTGGCTACCTGCACACCGTGCCAGGAGTCCAGACCAGCTCGCCCAGAGGTGCCCGCTAAGGAGTGGAAGCATCCTCAAGCACCTTGGTCTAGGGTGCACATAGACTTTGCTGGCCCAGTTCATGTCCAAACTTTCCTTGTTTATTCTTCGCACTTCTAGACCGTCCCCTTGTAGTTGTGGACGTGTACTCGAAGTGGTTAGAGATAGTCCTGATGACCTCCACCATGGCAGAGGCGGTCATCAAGGTGCTACGGAGACTTTTCTCCACGCACGGCCTGCCCGACATCTTGGTCTCTGACAATGGGCCCCAATTAATGGCCATTCAATTCGCTAGGATGGGCCCGGGGGATTGGCAAAGACGGGTTGATCACTATTTGTTAATGCAACACATCACGCCAAGTGCCACTACCGGGAGCAGCCCCTCCGAGCTTCTCATGGGTCGCTGGCTAAGGTCCCACTTAGATCGGCTACACCCAAACTACTCTGCCATATCGCCCCCTGATTCCACAAGCAAAATTCGAAACTTTAGCATAGGGGACTCGGTATATGCCCACAACTACGCTGGGGAACTCTGTGGATCCCTGCTACGGTGACAGGTATCACCGGGCCTCACTCTTATCTGTTAGAGCTAGAGGATGGTAGAAATTGGAGGAGGCATGTTGACCAACCCCGTGGTCGCCTCTCCCACTCCAATCTCAGAACACCAGATGCAACTCCAGAACAAATCAGCCAAGGCCCTACCCAAAAGGAGCAAGCGCTCACTCCCTCTACAGCCAGGTCAAGCCCGAGGGTACCGGGAGACTTATCTGAATCTGTTGCAGGCCCACAGCGAGCTCCAAACAAGCAAATCCTAGAAGCTCCAGCCGCAGCCTGGGAAAGGTTCCAGGAGGTTCCACCGAGCGGAGCTGGAGAGCAGACAGGCCCATCTGACCTGCCCAAAGAACCGGTTCCAAATGAACTGCTCAGGTCTGTTAGGACTAAACAAAAATCCGCCTACCTACGTGATTACGTGACCAATAGAAACATCCTAACTAAGAGGGAAGGGGTGTTAGATATTAACTCTGTCTGCTATAGTTTCCAACAAGGTCCTCTGTTCAGGCGGGAACAGAGATTGAATCCTATTGGCTAAGAGGTCTGACAGCTCCCTATAAAAGGGCTGATGTCAGACCAAGAAGTTGCTGGATCATACAGACTTGTTCTACTACAATAAAGAGCTGTTGTTACGTTAAGCCTGTGTCTGCCTTCTCATTACCCGATCTAACAAGAGCACTAAAAATAACCTGTTATTTTCAGAAAATAGAGAAAATAGAGCTTTAATTGGGTACCAAAATAATTTTAGATTGGATCATCTGCTGTCACACCAACCTACTAAAAATTGGGCTAAAAGTGGATTTTAATACGGTGCATTCCCTTCTTATTTTATAATTAAATGATTCTTGCATCTTAGCTAAGCCTACATACATATTTATAGCTAAATAGGAAGACTTCTCATCCTAAATCTGAATTTAAATCTGAGTTAAAATGGGAATCTAGTCACTTTCTACACTTAAAGTGGCTGCTGAACATGGAAACAATATGCTTATGTATCAGACAAACATAGAAATGTGTTCACTGTTAAATTAATCTGCCATTTTAAATATATATAGTGTTGTTTTGATGTGTTTCTATAGTTTCTTGGACTTTTCTCCAGCTTAATAGCCCTCATTTCACTATTTTTCAATCTTGCCAATCAGCTAGAGGTACATGTTAGTTTCTAAGATTCTGTTATTCTTCCATGGCACAATAAAATTGCATTCCGGGAATCCATATGGTATCTTGATCTGGTCTATCTCAGATGATTAGCATACAGTATATGTATGATCCATGCATCTCAATGCTCAGGGTTTACAAAATTTATACACAGGTGTGTTTTTAATCAATTAAGGAAAGTATTTAACCAATAAATGTTTGTCCAATAAGAGAGAATAGTGTGTTTTTGTTTTTTTGAAGAAGAAAAGAGCAGATTTATTAAGAATTTTTTCCTTGGTATTTGAAATGGCACTAATTCATTAGATAGTTTTAGAAAGCAAGCAGGAAAACTATTCTGGAGAGTTATTTGTTGTGGCCCAGCCGAGAGTGATACTCCATATGAGTCAGCTTCAGAGGAGATGTGCGATCCTGGACAGGATTCGGAGGCTGAGCAGGAATCCGAGAGTCTGGTCGGCCACCAGGTGGCGCCAGAGGCATGGAGCAGCGGTGAGAGCGAGAGGAGGAGGACTCCCGATGCCCTGCCTTGGAGCAGCGGAGAGGATAGTGACTCAGGACTTAGTAGGGCGTTTCTAGATGCCCGTTTCCGGCACGCCCACAAACGCAAGGAGCGTGGGCGTAATTATAGGCAGTAAAGAGCTCTCAGGTGCTGTTTGGGAGACGCCCTTTTTAGGTTATAAAAGGGTTGACTCTGGAGAGGCTCTGCGTAGCAATCAACAAAGGACTTTTGACAGCAACTCTAGTCTGGGATCCTGGCAAGCTGGATTGCTGCTTTTGTGTGTTCTGTCTTTGTGAGTTCTGTCTTGGTGGCTTGCTGCCACAAAACCTCTTGTCTGTTGGTGTAATAAACCTTGTTCCCTTGTACTGTTCCGGAGTGTGTGTGCTGTGTGGGCAACGGAGGAAGGGGGGTCAGAACAGTTATTCATATGTCTTATCACAGATAATACTGTCAAGCAAGTTTGTTTATCCCAATATGACCTTTAGTCCTCAGGTTTTTTATTAGCAGAATGACAATAGTCATTCCATAATTTATATACATAAGTTATGTTCCACCCTGGCAGCTGTTAATTTATTAGAAAATTTGTCTCAGTTATTGCTTGCTATTTCCTGGATAGGTGGCAACTAGGTAGAACAGTAAATTTCTCTTGTTACTGTGTGCCAAATACTGCCATTTATGCAATAATAACTTTGCTAGATAGAATTATATAATAATAAAATTGATAGATGCCATTTAGGCTGAGCCCAACTCCTGCCCAGGGCAGAAATCCACATTAAAGTTCTTTATATAGTTTCTGCTTCAAAACATCCAATAAATGGATGTTGCACCTTCTTTCTGGATATTTATTTATTCATTCATTCATTTACAGAGTTTATAATCCACTCAGATCAGATTGACCTTGGATGACCTATAATTCTCAAACTCTTTATCTTGGATTAAAAACAAAATTGAATATAAAATCATTGCCAACATAATAAATAATCAAACTAAAAGCCATAAAACACAATTCCCTATAACATTGATTAAGATGTTCAAAGACAAAAAAAGCCCCTCACAACCTGCAATAGTTGTTGGGCAACCAAGGCTGTCTGACTTTCAGAAGGAATGGCATTTACTGCAAAAAAGGTCTACCTAAATCTATTATTTTATATCCTGTAATGGGAGGGACTGCTCTTGACCATTTTACATATCATCTTTCACAGATTTGTAGAAGGTGGTCATATTTTTATTAATATGATCTTGTAGCCTTCTTGGTATCTCAGTATATAAAGGTTTGATCCGGATAGTGCAATGTCTTAGTATTTGCTCTTCAGAATGCCTTTAGCAATGTTAAAAAGTGCCTGAGAAGCTATTAAATTTGCCACAGCGTAGGTATGATACTGCTCTTACTATGTGGGTCTTGATTGCTAGAACAATAGAATAAATGGAAATAGGCTTTCTAGAGGTAATCTTTGTCTATGAAGAAGAAATTCTTTAATAAGGTATAAGCATGTAATATTAAGATTTCAAATAAACTAGTTAAAGTAGCATTTCCCATTTTTAATTGTCTCTTTGAAAAGCACTTGTTCTAGATTTATTTGAGATTATTTTATTCCATCCACTTGGAATTTGGTTAACTCCACAGATCAGTCCTCCTGGATACGCGGCTTAGTTTGGAAGAACCCCTGACGGCCGTGACCAGGGGGGCCTTTTACCAGGTTTGCCTGGTACATAAGTTGCGCCCCTTCCTGGATCGGGGTGCTCTGTGCACAGTCACTCATGCCCTCGTCCTTTCTCGCCTGGACTACTGCAATGCTCTCTACATGGGGCTGCCCTTGAAGAGCACCCGTGGCTTCAGCTGGTCCAGAATGCGGCCGCGCGGGTTGTCATTGGGGTACCTAGGTGCTCCCATGTTACACCCCTTTTAGGCAGCCTGCACTGGTTGCCGGTTGTTTTCCGGGTGCGATTCAAGGTATTAATTATGACCTTTAAAGCGCTCCATGGCTTAGGCCCAGGGTACCTGCGAGACCACCTACTGCCACCAGTAGCCTCCCACTGTCCAGTACGATCCCACAGAGTTGGCCTCCTCAGGGTGCCGTCGGCCAGACAGTATCGGCTGGTGACCCCCCAGGGGGAGAGCCTTCTCTGTGGGAGCGCCTTCCCTCTGGAATGAACTGTCCCCGGAGCTTCGCATAATCCCTGACCTCCGGTCCTTCCGACGCGCCCTAAAAAGTTGGCTTTTCCAGCAAGCCAGTCTGGCCTGTTAATTTTAACTTATTTTAAATGTATTGTCTTTTAAATTCGGTTGTTTTTTTGGATATGTATATAATTTTTTTAACTTTTGAGATGTGTGTTTTTTTAATGTTGTACGCCGCCCTGAGTCCTTTTGAATAAGGGCGGCATATAAATCCAAATAAACAGAAACAGAAGCAGCTACACACAGTATAGCCTATTTTGTCAATTGCTATTTATTTCAATAAAATTGTTCTGGGTAAATGAGCAGTGGAGTTATCTGTTTTATCAGATTATAAAAATTAGCATTTAAAATATAAATAAAAATGGTAGATAATGAACCCTTTGTAGAATCTATAAATACAAATACTAGGAATTATGAAAGCGCCTACAAAGAGTACTGATTATGTGGACTAATAACTGTAATTCAGGTGGCTTATCTAGCCAAGTGCTTCTGCATCTTTTTTACATTTAACAGAACACAATAGTATTCAGACAATAGTTGTTATATCTGTACTGTAGGCATTCTTAAGAATCCACCACTGTGGCTAAAAGTAAGGAGATAACAGGAAGCAAGTTAGACACTCTAGAGCTCTATTGAAACATTAAAACTTTAGGCTAAATCAATAAAAAGCAATATTGTATTGAGTAATAGCTAATGTATGAACCCTTAATGGCCCTTATTATATATCTTCTTGTGCTGATAATTTATTGATGAACTAAAGTGGATAGTTTATTTATTCCAAATGTATATGCATCTATAGGAGCTAGATAGTAGGAGAGCACCATAGCAAAAGAATGTAAAATAAGTGCACATCCAAAACTTGAAACTTGAAAACGCTGAATGGTAATTGAAAGTTAATAAGAGTTAAACCCTGACTACTAGTTATTCTAGTTTATATCTTTGATACTGGATTATTTCATTTGCTCTCATATTGTATTAACTGATAATGTATAAAAGGTTTCAATGAGTGGGAAAGAAATCATTACACATATAGGACGCTACAATTCATGCATGATAAAAATCAGACCAAGTTGGGTTTTTGTTTTGTTTTGTGTTTTGCCCGTTTTTTTTTTTTAGTATAAATCTAGATTCTAGAGGTCCATATAAACTGCTATGTATAGGAAATACAGGATAATCACAGTTTTGGATCCCATGAAAGTTTTAGAAGTGCACAATAAAATACTACACTTTCTGCATTATACTAGTTTTCAGCCCAATTTTTTTATAGATCTTTTTGTTTCTGAAATTAGCAGAAATAGTTCTTTGTGCATCATGGATGGAAATTTGGAGTTTTTATAAAGGATGAAATGTCATATATGTAATCATATATGTTACGCATCCACATTTACACACAAGCGTTTACTGATAAAGCATAAAATGGCTGCTTTAATCAACTCCAAGAACCAAGCGGATTTGCAGTTGTGTTTGAATTATTAATAGAGAGAACATAACCATGCCGAAGAAAGCTCAGGAAGCTTGTACGTGTTTCCATCAAATTGAAGCTAGGAGAACGAGTTGGTAACATTCAAAACAATGACTGAAGAATTGGTCTGCAAGAATGGTTTTTGCCAATATGCTCAGAAGATCACAACTTGTTTTGGAGGGATTGGTAAGAGAATTGGTGTGACAGAGAAACTGAGTAACATTTTAGTGAAAGACATGAATCACTCAGCAAATCTTTTTTAGCTGTTTGCTTTCAGGTCATTAGTGAATTCTTCTGTTTGTGTTTCTGCATGCATGCCCTTTGGATTGTCAGTGTGAATAGTCCATCGCATATTGTTCTGAACAATTTAATGTAGAAGTAGCTGTAAATTGTGATGGCCTGTAACTGAATGAACACTTGACAAATGCAATTCCTTAAGATGACAGCCTTAGACTTTCATCTTTAAAATTTAATGCATCTATAATGTTATGGTTTTTGTTATATTCCTTACTATACTTACCTGTGAATAAGCCACATGGAATGAAAATGTTAATTGCAATACTAATGCCAACATTGTGGAATAAGCATTCTTTAAGTCTAACTCAATTTAAATTATTTTATATTTCATGGAATAAGTCAACAATAATGTCATTATTCTTTTATCACTTTTTCGACCTAATAGAAATCACCACCCATTCTGCTTCCTGGAATAATAGTTGAAGTTTGTTATTGTTATTACAGCCTAATTCATAAGGCAGGAATGTTTGAATAAAATATTATGCTTCTACAAAAGTTGGCATCTTTATCTTAAAAAAGCACACCAAATAGCAGGATTTTGTATTTGTTTTATTCTATGTAAAATAGGGATTTTGATAAAATGAAATGATTTTTAAATTAATCTGCCCATCCTTTTCTGTTGTACTTTCTTTATTGGTCTCAGTTAAATTTTATCTTTTGTATGTAGCACTAAACAAGAGTGATATAGAGAAAGAGAAATCTAGTGTTTGTGCTTTTATGACTGAAGCAATGAAGACAGCTGTATTCACACAATGAACAGTATTACTTCTGCTTTAAATAAGCCTAAGACTGTCATCTTCAATATATATTCATGTAGATTTATACTTTGCACTTCTAAATAGCCATATGCTGGATATTTTTTAAGATGGCAATTGGTCTAGAAAAGGTTCCATAAAATTCAAATCTCCAGAATCCAATGCTCCTGATTATCCATATTTTATCAGAAAAAAAATTGTAATATCAGTAATTATATAGCTCTTTAGAAACAATTATATAACTCCTTAGAAACATTTATATAGCTCTTTAGATCCACTGGGGCCATGGCAGCTCCTCCAGATGCACTGCCAGTCAGGTGGCCCGGCCGGAGCTTGCTCACTACTACAGCCCCCACCTTCTGGATTCATTGCCAGTCAATGGGTCATGATCAGAAGCTGATAATTGGTTTACTAGAGTGTACAAGTAATAATCCAAATAACAGAGTGATAAAATTCAGAAAACTGGCTTAGATACTTAGATACTATTTGAGAGCCAGATTGGTTTAGTGGTTAAGACACAAGGTTAGAACCCAGGAGATTGTGAGCCTGAAAGCATTGGATGAGTTTGGGCCACTCAATCTATCTTGGGCCAAAACACCTCACAGGGTTTTTGTTGTGAGGAAAGTAGGAGGAGGAAAGAGTTTTATGTATTTATTTATCAAACTTGTACGCCGCTCATTTCACCAAAGGTAAATTATATGTTCACTGCCTTGAGTTATTTATTCAAATAATACAGGTGGGATATAAATAAATAAATAAAGAGACCACATGTTACTATTCTGATTCACATAAGAACTTCAAAGGAAGGCGCATATAGTCAGAAATATAACAACCAATATCTAAGAATAGGATTTTAGTGGGCTAAAAGTTCTTTCAACTCTGGCTTTTCATACTCTGAGATTTCTCAGAAGATTTTCTTGACCAGAATGTTTACACCAAAAGCTGTTTCTTTATGGCATATCAAATTTAAAAAGTAAAATGGTAAACAAATATTGATTTTTAAAAAAAAAATTAAACATGAGGTCTAGTTTTAAAAATCCCTTAAACAAGAATTTATTCATAAAATGATAGCCTTTATTCTTCATCAAAATATTGAAATTCCAATTAGGCTCTTAGTTGAAAATGTAAGGAAATCAGTGTTTGTTTAATTGTTTCCCACATTTTCTTAACTTTTATTTAGTGGTTCACAAGTGCAGAGAATTTGAGAAACACTGTTATAAACTATTAAAAGTAACAAATGAGTTAATAGAATTGGCCTTATATCCTGGTCAGGATATAACTTAGTTTGACATGACATCAAGATCAGCTTTATAATCTGACAGATACTGTGGCCATGTATGATCTATATATTTAGTCAGTCCTCAATTCACAATCATTCATTTCATGACCGTGTGAAGATACACTGAAAGAAGTAAGTGATTTACAACCATTTTACAGACTTATGACTGTTGCAGCATCCCCATGGTCACAAGTGATCAAAATTCAGATGTTAGGCAACTGGCATGTATTTATGACAGTTGCAGTGTCCCAAGATCATGTGATCCCTTTTTGTGACTTTCTGGCAAGCAAAGTCAATGGGGAAGCCAGATTCACTTAACAACCATGGTACTAACTTCAGGGATTCACTGAATACTCCACTTCAGGGATTCATTTAACAATTGTGACAAGAAAGGTTGTAAAATTCAATTAACAACTGTCTTAATGATTGAAATTTTTGGCTCAATTATAGCTGTAAGTCAAGCACTACCTGCACATCTAAATCAACATGCTACAATTTCTAGTAAACATACCTAAGTATTTTTAAAGGAAACTGTTTACCCTATACAATTTATATTATTTCCATTTGGAGTATCAGTCAGTAAAACAGGTGGCTCATCAGTGATACACGTGGTTGAAATTAGAATATGTTGTTGCACGATGCAGCAGTATATATTTCACAATATGAGTGTCCTTATGTTTTGATTTAAAAAGTCCTAATGTAACTTAATGACATCAAAGAGGTTTTTTTCCCCGTGTTTATTTTCTGCCAACTATAAGATTTTTGCAGTCCAGATGTAATGGCAGTAGTTTAAAAGCAGTTTGAATGATTGCCACAGATAGAGCACATGAGCAGTCATAGGTTTGAGTCTGATTCCCCTTAAATGCATTTCATGAATCAGTCCTATTGGACAGAAATTATTTGATATATTATAGCAATAAATGAAATTGTAGCAGAGACTCATCTTTTTTTTTTTTTTCAAAAAGTTTTATTGGTTTTTTAAAAAACATTTATGCGGAAAAGGGTAAGTGGAATGATTACAAATTTTGGCAGTTGCAAGTGTGGCAGACGCCCCCTCCCTCCAGACTCCTAGGTTACATCAAAATATCAAACCTTAATACATAATCATAAAGAATCAGCATATTAATTCTAGAAAAAATAATTTTCAATCAATTTATATAATTATAATATATAGTCTAGTTATAAATTCATTATTACTTTCGGTCTGTTTATAGCATTGTGGTTTTCTTATTTATTTTTGTGATCTGAGCTTTCTTGGTGTTGACCCTTCACCCCCCGCTGGCAGAGCTCCGGCAGAGACTCATCTTCATATATTTATCTATTTCTGCAAACAACAAGAAAGTAAATTGGATTAAAGTAGGTTAGGGTAAACTAAATGTACATGTAAATATGGACACTTACATTCTTTCTTTCCTAATAAGACTATTGCATCTTTATTAAACTTTGCTTTCAAAAACTATTTTTAATTATTTTCAGTTTTTTTTCTGAATATACTAATGATTGCACCATAGTCATAGCTTTTACTTTGCATTTATGTATAGTATAGCATATCATAGGTGGTTTTAATAGTGTTTGTAGTTATCACTTTATTCAGTATGCTTCTTATAATCTTCCAGTGCGAAGATCAATGCTAAAAATACTTCTTCCTTAATCTACTTTATGGTTGAGGAAGAGAAGAAGTGATGTATGAGTATAGCATGATAGATGGATAGATGTAAAAGTTCATATGATTTCTCGCTATCTCACTAAGGTTGACTTTGGTCATCACTTTATATAGATGCTGTAGACATGCTATCTTTTCCCATTTTAAAGGGCTTTGGGAAGCTCTGCGGAACAGGAAAAAAACGGAAATTGGTGTCTAAGCAGATGAAACACAAAAACTCTATCCAAAATATGTCTCTTATAGAGGAGTGGGATATTGCTGAGGCAAAAAAAACAAAGAACCAATTGCCATATTTGAAACCAGAGGGCTACTATTTGTATGAATGGTTGTTTGAACAATTGGAAAGTTCAGGTAAGTGAGGCGACACAATTCTATTTTATATTTGGGGGTACATCAGTCATTTGCTAACCAGTTAAGAGTATGAATGAGCACAAATTATTGATAGAAGGGGTGGAATTAATAGAACATTCAAACTAGCCTTTGCCAAACTGGTATTCTCTGTATATGGGGTGGGTAGTTCTGACATCTTTTATCTTAGCATGTCTGGAAAATTCTGTTGGGGAAGGCTAGTCTAATATTTTATATTATGAAAAGGACCTCCTATATTCCCAAAGATTTGGAGAGTAATAGAACTATGTTCAACAAAAAAGTGTAATGCATTTCAATGTAATAATCATATTGCAAACAAGATTGTATTGTAGTATCTTTAGTTCTAGTTGTCCACCATTAACTCTTTCAGGACTCCTCAAGCTTTAGTTAGTATTTTTATACTTGTGTGTGCATAGTGTTTTGAATTATAAGCTGCCTTGAGTATTCAGTTTGATCAGAAAGGGTAGCATAATCAAATAAATTTCAAACATTTGAGTTGAAATTTGAATTTCAAATGTCTTGAGTTTCTACTATAGGATGATGATAATTTTAAATAATAAGAAACATAACCTTCCTATCCTCTTAAAGTAAGTAGATATCAGTTCTAACTATTCTTGTTCTAGAGGAGCAGATTTATTCACTGCTTTCCCCCCATTTGAATTGATGTAATATCTGCCAGTATCAAGATAAAGGAGGTGGTGGGGTGAACAGTTCTTGCATTGAAATTGCTCATCTCTGTCATTGTAAAAGATCAAAGTGTTTTATAATAGTAGTCATTATCTCTGTTTTCCAAATGGTAAAACAGGAATTGAAAAGGATAAAAACACCTGTTGAATACAAAGAAAATTGGTAGCAAATGTATAAATAAAATCCCATTTAATCATTTTTCACTGTCCTCAATTTAAATGCAAAATACTTATCAACAGTAGTCCTGAATTAGTTTGCATTGATTTCACACTTCTTCCATCATTTGCTATCAAATTTGTGTTGACTCTTAGCAACCTCATGGATAGATTTTGTTCCATAATAATCTGTCCCCAACCTGATCAGGTCTTCCAATGATGCACCTTTTGTGTTGGTAATTGAGTTCATCAACCTTGCAGCTGGTTATCATTTTTCTTCCACTTTTTCCAGCATTCTACAGAATTAGATCTTTACATAATGTCTGAAGTATAATAACCAGCCTGCTTATTTGTGCTTCAAGTGAGAACTCTGTGTTGATATGTTTGATTATCCTCCTTTGTTGTTTTATTAGTTATCTATGGTATTCTCAGAAGTCTTTTCTAATATCAAAGTCATTAATAGTCTTTTTGTTCTGTTTCTTCAAAATGCCACTTTTGTTTCTATAAAGCCTCTCACAGAGAAAAATATTGGCTGCATGATTTTGCTCTTTGTGGTTATAAACCCATTTCAGCATCTGAATATCTTTTCCAAGGACTTCATTGCTACTCTATAAAATATTAATCTGCATCATATTTCTTGATTGCTAACAGTAGTTGATAAATATTACTAAAAGGGAGAATTTATCCACCAGTTCCTGTAGCTTCCTGACTTGTTAATGGTTGAGGTACTGATTTAACTTCTAGTATGACAGATTCTTCTAAATAGGGAATATCTTGTGATATTGCTTGGATGTTGATGTTTCTACTGTATAGAATTTAAGTATGGACCTTCCATTTCTGTTTGATCTTCTTCAAAATAGTTAACAGTATATCTTACCAAATTTTAACATACCAATGTGAGTTTGGAACACTAAATTCTTGGTCCTGTTCCCATCTTTGATATATTTACAAATGTCGTAATATTGCCTCTTCCAACAGTCCTTTGGCATTTTTATTAAAAACTTCTTCCTCATATTTTTGTCTTTGCTGCTTTTGGATTCTCATTTCTTCTCTTGGCAATTTGTGTTTTAATATCCAATTTACCTTGCTTTTCTATAACTTGCTTTTCTTTTCTTTTTGGTTTCTAAAGAGATAAGTTACATGGTAGTGTACAGAAATATAAACCTAGAATATCTTCAGTTTAACAATAGTAAATTCAGTACAAAATATATTTGTGTAATTCATTGTTAGGCAAATGTATATAGGATTACACTTTTAATAAATTGGTTTATAAACTAGTTTGTTTTGGTTAAAAAAATACTAACAGCTTATGCAGCTCATAAAACAGGGCTTTAAATCTACTTATTTGCAATCCTTTCTTGCACTTGACACAGGGATGTCAAACTCGCAGCTCGCCCACCCCCATTTTAGCAAAGGGAAAAAAGTTGTGATACATCACATGATGACAACGTGACGCCATGTGTTTGACACCCCTGGTCTAACCATTAACTGATGTTAATTGTGAATTTTTCTTCCAAGAAGCTTGATGAGATTGCTCAGCCGAGCAATAAATAACTATTCTGTTCTGTTTCTTTAAAAAAAAAAGTCTATATTGTACTGCATTATACTGTGTTGCATGTAAGAGAAAAGCCTACCTCAGAAAAGATGGGTTTAATTTAGAGCCTAAACTTACTTTGTTTCAGTTTGGAATTATGTTTACATTTTCTGAATGTAATAATAATTTCTGAGTCATTTTTATGGAATAGAGTGTCTGAAAATATTTTGACTCTGAAATCCAGGATTGTCCAAGTTCCCTATTTCTGCTAGCGTTAAAAATGCCTTTTTTATTTATTTATTTATTTATAAAACAAATGCCTTTGTTTTATTTATTCTTCAGAAGTCCCATAAGATCCTTTCCCCTTCCTTCCATATTCTTTCCTTTTGTTTTGTAACTTTTTGCACTTATTTGATCTTTAGGAGAAAGGAATGATGAGGTGAAGTGACCAGCTGCTTTTCTTATGCTTCTCTCAGATTCCACAGCTGAGTCTTTCTCTTTCAATTTTTCAGTTGTTTTGAAGATTTCACAACAGCACAGATGTTAACCATAACAGTTTGCAGACATGTTAAGCCAATTTTAAGAAATTCTGTCCTAATATATTAGGTTTGATTTGCAACTAATTGAACTGTAACATTCACATTGAGCCCCCCCCCCCCGAAATTACTATGAAATTAATAGAATTTAACTTATTACTGATTAACTTTTGTGCCATTCTTTTCAATGCCTCTGTTATAAACTTGGTATTCTGGCTGCAGGGCAAACCCTGTTTGATTTTGAATTTCATTTTTGCAAGTTCTTCATTTTCAAGACCAAGTAATCTTTTTGGAAGATTCCTCTAAGAGCTCACTCATTCCTTCCTTATCCTCCAGGTCAGCTCCACATTCCTTTACAAAAGACAACATTTTTGACATAATTATTATACTTTTAGTTCAGAACTTTTTCTGTCTGTTTTGTAACAGTTCCTTAGTGCCATCGATAGACTACAGGTAGTCCTCGACTTACAACAGTTCATTTAGTGACTGTTCAAAGTTACAACGGCAATGAAAAAGTGACTAGTGACCATTTTTCACAGCTATGACCATTGAAGTGTCCCCATGATCATGCCTTCCAAATTCAGATTCTTAGCCATTGGTTCATACTTATGGCCGTCGCTGTGTCTCAAGGTCATGTGATCACCTTTTGCAACCTTCTGACAGGCAAAATCAATGGGGAAGCCAGATTCCCTTAAAAACCAGGTTACTAACTGATCAGCTGCAGTGATTTACTTAACAACTCTGGCAAGGAAGATTGACAAATGGGGCAAAATTCACTTAACAAATGTCTCACTTAACAACAGAAATGTTGGGCTCAATTGTGGTAATAAGTCGAGGACTACCTGTATTTTCATTTTCCTAAAAACTCACTTCCATGATTAGAAATATTTCTGTCACTTGCATCCAATGTATAGACATTTCAGACAATCTTTTTCTTTTTCCTTCTGTGCCTTCACCATGTTTTTATCTAATCTACAGCATGTCACTTCCACTGTGATCTATGGCATATCCTTCAGATACATTAGCTTTGGCAGTGAGAGAGTTTGTATCTTTCAAACGGGCTCTCCCCTTGTACTTCTAGATTTCTAGGTCAATTCGGCTTGCAGCTTTTGCTGACAAGCAGGTTATGAGGGCTATGCCAAGCAGCAGGTTATTTTTAAACAGGTTTAGCACTCTTCATAAAGAATGCTAAATCCATGTATAAAATAACATTACAGGCTTGCTGTAGGTTACACGTTGCTTAGAAATCTATCCCCAGCCACAATGTGGAACTTTCCAATGTGCAAGTTAAGTTACAGTTGATAGGTGCAGAAAAAATAATTGCATGGTGGACAGCTGAACTGTTATCATTTAGGGCAGGGGTGTCAAACTGGCGGCCCGCAGGCCAGATGTGTCATATGTAAGCCATGCCACCCCACCTCCACAAAAGGAAAAATGTCACAATATGGCAACGTGACACCGTGAGTTTGATACCTGTGAGTTAGGGCATTCTAAGGTACGGTGGGTGTCTTAACTGTATTATACAATCTCCTTAAAGCCAGTCAATTCTTTGAGTATCTTTCTGTTTGATCTGCTATCTGTCTCAGCTTGGCGTGGGAGATATGACAGTTCAAGGAAGCCTCCGGGTCTGTCATCCCAGTAGCACATCGCATTCGGAAAGATGCAAGATTTGCAAGAGCCTGGTTTTAAATACACAGCCCAAAAGTAAAAGATGTGTATTTTAGTTTGATCAGTAGGCATTCAGACTCTCATCAGGTCTGGAGTTTGTCTTCTATGGGAAAAAAGCAAATGCAATAAAGATTCAAATAATGTTCTTATGAGTCAGTGTATGATTGATATACACACATATCTTCTTCAAACTGGTTGTAAGTCATACAAACTATCTCTGAAACAAAGAAAATAATATTCATTGTCTTTCAATGAAACCCCTTTTATTGGCAAGTTTAAGCTGTGAACCACAATGCAAAGAAGTAGTTTTTATGATGACGTGATATATAGTGAATTTTAATCTAGACTCAATCCTGCAATACATGGGCTGCCTTAAATTCATATATGCACCAACAGACCATGCTATCATCAATGTACTACCAATATTTTTTAGAAAGGTGGACAATATTGACCCCCCTCCTTTTTTATGTACTTCCTTAATTGAAAGAATGTACTTCACCATACAGTTCAGTAACTGTTTTGAGACTGTTGGTGGGCCAAAGTTTTACAGTAATAGTTACAAGAAGACTCCTCTTCTCTGAAGAGAAGACGACCAGAAGTAAATACTTCCCCTGTGATTTGAGTGAGGTCAAATTAAACATATCACTGATAAGTGTAGCATGTGACTCAATGTGGCAGATTTCCTTTTTGGATGATTAAAATTTATAAACTGCCAGTATTTCAGCCAGTCTCCTTAATCATTTCAGACTTCCAGTTCAAAGACAAATCATCTGTCAAACCCTTATAGATTAGTTGCATGCCTTTTTCTTGCTTCTTCCAAAAAGTCAATGGCCCATAATTAATTGTACAATCTGTTTCAACCTTACATCTCTCTCTCTCTCTCTCTCTCTCTCTCTCTCCCTCCCTCCCTCCCTCCCTCCCTCTCTCTCTCTCTCTCTCTCTCTCTCTCTCTCCATTTGAAACTGAAACTACTTAGAATAGATGTGACAACAGACAGCAAAAGGAATAAGTATGTACTTCAGCTTTTGTTACATCATTGCCATACTATACTTGAGGACAAGGTATTTCACTAGTTGTCTAAATAGGATGGGAAATGGAACTAAATATAAAATGGAACAATTTTCCAGTAGAGTGGAGGGAGGGGTCACAGCAGGGTTAACACAGCCTGATTGGTCCATTTGACTGAGAGAAAACTTCTTAACCTTCGCCTTCTCCCGTTGGTTCCCAGTTTCCTCTCAGTCAAGGTCCAAGACACAGGTTTGGTTCCTAGTAGTAGAGTTTTAGTGGGTTTTATTAGTCAGTATTAGTGTTGTTGGCACCTTGAATTTGGAGTTTTTTATTTAAAAATTTTTTTCTAATGGTCCGCCTTGCAGGGCTGTTGTTCGACTGCCCTCAGGAGGCTGAGATAGTCAGTGGGGGGGGGCGCTTCCTCCCCCTCTCTTAAGGGATCGCTCCGGACTGGTGCCTGGGGTCTCGGGTGTGCCGGGCGATCCTACGTACTTTAATTTGTCTTCTTAAAACTTTCCGGTGAGGCTCGCAGCGCGCTGGGGCTTTTCGGCGCGAAAGCGGCTTTTCGGCTTCAAATTTGAACCGCTAGCTTCCCGGGCCGGTTACAGCCCACGGCAGCAGCGCGGAATCGTTTTTCTTGGTGTTGGCAGGCTCCTAGGGGCTTAGGAGCTCAGCGATGATTTAGAGAGCGTTTTGGGAAAGGCGAGCTTGCAGCTGCAGGCATTGGCAATTAAGGGCGAGGTGAGCGGCCATTTTTAGGCGCGCTTTGAAAGCACCGCCCAAAAGAAGCCGGCGGCCATTTTGAGTCACGTGTTTGGGGCTTGCAACACGGAGAGGCTGTGAAAAACGTGGCTGTGCTGTTTGCAACTTTACCGGAGGCCCGGAGCAGGCGATTCTCACCAGCTGAAGGGCAATTCCTACCAAAAAACCTCGTTCTGGAGCACGTGAGTGGGGATGGCAGATAGAACTGAGTCCCAGCAGGCCGCGCCAGCTCAGGCAGGCGAAGATCAGGTTGAGCCCACTCCCCCAGTTAGGCCTCGGGTTTCTAGGCCTTCAGCTGAGGACAGGCCTTCGAGAGCTCTGCAAAGGGATGAGCTCAGGCGATCCAGGGCCATTGAGAAGGTCATTGAAAGGGCTGAGAAGAGACAGGCCAGGGATCCTAGGCCCAGATCCAGATCCCCACACGTGGCGGCTTCATGCCCTCCCCCACCGGTGGCTAGGGGGTTCAGCCCTTCCTCTTCCTCTTCCTCTGCTTCCCCATGCAGATCTGTTAGGAGTCAGGAGCGGGGGGCGCCTCGCTCTCCTTCTGCTTTCCCGGGGATTAGGGAAGAAGATAGGGGGGATCCATTGGAAGGTACCTCTGCAGGTCCAGTTAGGGGTAGGAGATCCAGCAGGGCCTATGTGGCACCAGACTATGATTCAGAAGGAGATGAGGAGGATCTCGAAAACCTCCCTGAGAATCTCAAAAGGCTTATTTCTGCAGCCATTTCTAGGGGCATTTCCCAAAGGGACAGACCTTACCACCACAGTCGAGTTACTCCCTTTAGTAGGTCCAGATCTAGGGCTTCTTCGCCTTCCCTCATGAGTGAGGTCTCCTCTAGGGGGGAGGCACGGAGGGACGATTGGGGGTTCTCTGAGGAGGAGGATGCGGCTCCTGAGGCGCCTCGCTCTTCCAATCTTTTCCTCCAGGCCATGTTCAAACCATTGCTTAAGAAGGCTAGGAGGACCACCAAGGTGGGCACGGGGGACCCCACGGTCCCACCGCCCACGGATCCGGACATGGTCATGTTCTCAGCGACGGCCACCAATAAGGAGGAGATTCCTGCCCCTCCTCTTTTCTTAGAGGTAGCTACTAGCCAATGGGCCCGTCCTTCTAACTTTTCCCCACCTGGCAGCAACGACCGTCGCGCCTACAACATGGAAAAGTCTTTTGTGCAAGCTATTCAGCTTCCAGTTATAGATCAGCCCATAGCAGCTTTAGTCTCCTCCTCTCCAGTAGTTCAGGGGACGCGGCTGACAAACTTAAGGCAGAGGACAAGAGGGCGGAGCTCACTTTACGTAAAAATTTTAAAGCCTCAGCATGGGCGGTGCGGGCAGCGGCTGCTGCCTCGTACTTTAACCGTACTACGGTCATGTGGCTCCGCCGGCTCCAGGAGCGCATTCCGATCCAGGAGGAGCGCGCACACCAGGATTTGGCTAAAATAATGGCAGCGTGTCAGTATTCGGCTGATGCGACCCTAGACGCAGTTAGATTTGGTTCAAGTGCTTTGGCCACCTCTGTGGCCTCTCGTAGACTTTTGTGGCTCAGGAACTGGCAGATGGACTATAAAGCCAAGTGGGACCTAGTAGCTGCCCCTTTTGAGGGTCCAAATTTGTTCGGGGCTTCCTTAGACCCGATTTTGGTGGAAAACAAAGATAAAAAGAAAGTTATGCCTACATCCACCAAGAAGGCGGAGTCCCGTAGTCATCCCTATCGCAGGCCCCAGTTCAAGTCTTATGACAGGGATCAGGACCAGCGATACCAATCATACAGACAGGACAGGTCATTTCATAGACAGAGTTTTCAGGACCGTTCTAGATATCAGCCGCAGTCCAAGCGGCCCTTTCGTGGGGGGGGCGGCCGCCCCTTCCGCAGAGGGAAATGACTCGAACCCGAGTCATCCCATCGGAGGCCGCCTGGCACTGTATGCGGACGAGTGGGATCGGATCACGTCAGACGGTTGGGTCAGGGCGACCGTTCGCCACGGCCTAAGGTTAGAATTCCTCTCCAAACCCCCAAGTTTTTTCAAAGTTTTTCCCCCGGCTCGGGACCCGGCGCGGCGTCGTCTCATGGACCTCGCGGTCGCCCATCTTCTAGAAATCAGGGCAGTGGAGGTCGTTCCGGAGCCGGAGAGGGGTCTGGGCTACTACTCCCATCTGTTCGTAGTTCCAAAATCCTCGGGGGGTTGGAGGGCAATCCTCAACCTGAAACGCCTAAACCGCTACCTAGTATACAGGCGGTTCAAGATGGCGTCCCTGAAATCCATTCTGCAGGGCATTCGGAAGGGGGATTACATGGCCTCAGTAGATTTGACGGAGGCCTACCTCCACGTCCCCATCCTTCAGTCTCACCGGTGTTATCTCAGGTTCTCTCACCGGGGCAGGCATTACCAGTACCGGGCTCTCCCGTTTGGTCTGGCCTCAGCTCCGCGGACGTTCACCAAGGTCCTGGCAGCTCTGGCGGCTTATCTGCGTTCCATTCCGGTGAGACTTCAGTGCTACTTGGACGACGTCCTAGTTCAGGCAGGGTCCCTCCCCAGGGCCAAGTCGGATCTTCGGCTGACGATCCGTTGGCTTCAGGCGTTGGGGTTTTCAGTGAACTTTCCCAAGAGCCACCTGTCCCCATCCAGGCAGATTCTACACCTAGGGACAGTGATAGACTCCGAGTCAGGGAGGGTCCGCCTGTCTCCAGAGCGCTTGTCCAGCCTTCGCCAGCTGGTCTCCTCTGTACAAAAAAGACGGTCTGTTTCCATCCTGACCTTGTCTCAACTTCTGGGGAAGATGGTCTCTTGCATAGGGATAGTGCCCTGGGCCCGGCTCCACCTGCGACCTCTCCAGTGGGCCTTGATCCCGGTCCAGAGAAGGATGATGAGCAACTCCTTGCGTCCAGTTCCTCTACCGGTGGAGGTGAGACTCTCGTTTCGGTGGTGGTTGTCCCCAGCGCTGCAACAAGGGGCTTGTTTTTGGGAGCCCGAGAGAGTCACAGTGACGACGGATGCCAGCCTCTTCGGCTGGGGGGCCGTGATGGACTCCGACATGACCCAGGGACGTTGGTCTGCCTCGGATCTCCGCCACAACATCAATTGGCTGGAGCTAAAAGCCGCGCGGCTTGCCCTAAGGACTTTTCGTCATCACCTGCGGGGGCGCCATGTCCTCCTGCTTACGGACAATGTGGCAACGAAGGCCCATGTCAATCGCCAAGGGGGCACCCACTCACGTTCTCTCTGGCGAGAGGCGCAGTCGTTGGGCTTGTGGGCGGAGAGACACTTGGCCTCCATAGTGGCGGAGCACATCTCAGGAGTGTCCAATCTTCAGGCGGATTGGCTGAGTCGCACAACCCTAGACGATGGCGAGTGGCAACTGGGCCCGGCGTTGTTTCGGAAGATATGCAGCAGGTTCGGCACACCTCGGGTGGATCTGTTCGCCTCCCCCGACAACGCTCAGCTGCCCCGGTTCTTTACCCGGTTCCAGTCTCCGTCGGCGGAAGGAGCGGATGCTCTCAGGAGCCGATGGCCCCCGGGTCTCCTTTATGCCTTTCCTCCCCTTCCCCTCGTTCCCCGTACGATAGGGAAGATAGTCACAGAGAGGGCTCTCGTTATTCTGTTAGCACCATACTGGCCGAGGAGACCCTGGTTCGCGGACCTGGTCCAGCTGTCGGTAGCAGACCCCTGGAGGATTCCCCCGGGGGAGGTCGTTCTGAGTCAGGGGGCTTTACATCACCCAGGGCCTCAGTGGCTCCATCTGACCGCCTGGCTCTTGAACGGAGGATCCTGAGGGGGCAGAGACTTTCGGCAGGAGTCATAGCCACCTTAGAGGCGTCTAGGAGGCCGTCCACGGTTAGAATTTACAATGCCACATGGAAAGCGTTTGCGAAGTGGTGCATTCCTTTGGGGTTGGATCCTTCTAGGGCTACCGTCCCAAACGTGTTGGAGTTCCTCCAGAAGGGGTTGGAGGATGGCTTGTCGCATAATACGCTCCGGCGTCAAGTGGCGGCTTTGGCCACCATTCTGGGGGGGGAGGGTTCCCCCGTCCTTTCCCGGTCTCCACTGATTAAGCGTTTTCTGAAGGGGGCGGCTAACATCCGGCCGCCTCCGGTTCATAGGTTTCCAACCTGGGATCTGACCCTGGTTCTCCAGGCTCTGACGAGCTCCCCGTTCGAACCACTTAGGACGGTACACATGCGTCTGCTTACCCTTAAGGTGGTGTTTTTAGTGGCCATTACATCGGCCAGGCGCATTTCAGAGTTGGGGGCCCTTTCTTCACGCAGTGACCTGTGTGTAATACACCAGGACAGGGTGGTCCTTCGCTTGGATCCTTCGTTCATTCCGAAGGTGAATTCACAGTTTCACAGGGCCCAGGAGGTCGTGCTCCCGAATTTTTGTCCCAATCCCTCGAGAGAGCGGGAGTTGGTGTGGCATAAGCTGGACGTTCGCCGGGCTGTTCGCATTTACCTAAAGCGAACTGAGGGCATTAGGAGGACGGAAGCGTTATTTGTTTCCTTTCGTCCGAGCTCGTTAGGATGTAAGGTGTCTTCTTCCACCATCGGACGATGGATTAGGTTGGCCATAGTTGAGGCTTACGGGGCTTCTGGGAAGACTCCCCCATCGGGGATTACTGCGCACTCCACCCGCAGTGCGGCTACTTCGGCGGCTTGGGCCACCAGGGCACCTTTCGAGGATATTTGTAGGGCGGCGGCCTGGGCTTCCCCCACACCTTTTATTAGGCACTATCGTTTGGATACTTATGCCTCGGCTGAGGCATCCTTTGGCCGGAGGGTCCTTCAGAGGGTGGTGGCCGATTCTTCACCTGGGACCCAGTCGGCCCGCCCGGGGACGTAGCGTGGGTATGTCCCTGCTGTGACCCCTCCCTCCACTCTACTGGAAAAAGAACGTTGGTCTTACCTGAACGTTTTTTTCTGGAGTAGTGGAGGGAGGGGTCACATTTCCCGCCCTAGTTAGTTAGTTAGACAGGGTCCGGGAAGTGTAGAATCGGGAGGCCCCGGGGGGGCTTGTTCTTGTTTGTGTTTGACTTGCAGTTGCTGGCCGTGACATCGCGGAAACTGGGAACCAACGGGAGAAGGCGAAGGTTAAGAAGTTTTCTCTCAGTCAAATGGACCAATCAGGCTGTGTTAACCCTGCTGTGACCCCTCCCTCCACTACTCCAGAAAAAAACGTTCAGGTAAGACCAACGTTCTTTCTCTTGGCAATGCTGTAAACCAGAGTTTCTCAATTTTAATCTTGGTGGACTCTGTTCTCTGAATTCTCCAGCCAGAATTCTGTGAATCAGTTTAAAGTTGAGAAACAGTGATAGAGATGGGTTCAGTAGAAGTTCAGGCACTAACAAGTTTGGGTCATCAGTCCTTGGATAGGGGAACTTTGCAGGGCAGAAAGTGCAGCTGAAAAACCTTCTAGAAGAAGAAAGGGGTAAAACCTCTTCGGTATTGATAAGAACAAAAACTGTCAAGCTTCAGTTAAAGTTGTTCTTTTTCTGAAACAGATCATAAAGTTAAAAATATATAAGCATTCATATTTTAATTGGGCACTGATGTTCTTACAAAAATCACAATATGCTTCTCGTTACAAATGAATCAAAAGCCTCTATATCCAAACCGAAAAAGTATTGGAATGCTCAAAAATGAAAGTTATAATTAATAGGATTCAGCAGATCCTGACAAGAATATAAATCCTTCTATTTTCCTGTGATCGTAGAGACAACAGCCAGACTGGGTATGCTCAGTCCAATCGGACTGAGTCTACAATTATGATGTCATCGGGCCCCTGTGGCTCCTCCCCAGTTTTCAGACTCAGTCCAACCTGGACTGGCTGTGAGAATTGATCTCTCCTCCAAAATTCAATTATAATTATAATTGGTAAATTGTTTCTAAAAACATTTTTCCCTTTAAATTGTTTTTTTAAATAATTCTTTATTTTGACAAATTGGAGGGAAATTCAAAAATGCTTTCTGGCTGCCTCTCTTCAGCCGTCTGACTGCCTGCAGCCACGAGTTCGCTCGGGAAGCCTGCCTTGCAATCAGATCGGCTAGCTCACGAGCTATGGCTCCACAGCTGTTTCCCTGCGGCACTCCTTGACTCTGGGCACTTGGAGGGACGCGCGACCAGCTGTTTAGTGTGCAGTGGTTCCAGGCGAGTTCGGTGGCCATTCTACAGATTGCCTGGCCATACTTAGTGCCCGTGGCCATTTTGTGGATTGGAAAAGCCCGCGAAGATAGTGGTGGCCATTTTGAGGCTTGGAAAAGCCTCGGAGAAAAAAATAGTAGGCCACTTTGGACACTTTAAAAAAAGGTGCAAACTCTACAGCAGCCGTTTGGAGTGTCTAGCAACCCAGGATCACCCCAGGTGGATCGGATCAGGAGAGCCTGGCCAGCAAACGGGTGAGACCATTGGCTATCTTATTGGGGCGTTGATTTATGTTTGGGGAGATGGCTGATCCATCTATGGATACAGATGCAGGATTAGAGGAGGCAGGGCCATCAGGGACAAAGAGCAGCAGGAAGAGGAAGCCAAAGAGGCTCCTTCCTCAGGAGTAAACCCCAAGGTCTCTAAAGCGACTACCAGGGCAGAAGAGCTCAGACAGAAGACCCCTGAGAAAGAATTTCTCCAAAAACAACAACAAATTCTAACTGCCCATCCCTCCCTCCCTCCTCCCGAAGACCTCCAGGTTGCTTCCCCACTCCACCTGTCCTGTCTCCCATGGGCCCTGGCCCTTCCCTGGCCTATTCAGATGGGGAATTGTCTTCTTTGGAGTCCTCATCTTCTATGGAACCTGACAACAGAGGCAATTTCTTTGATGTCCCTCTCAATAGGGAACGCACCTTTGAACAGGCTTCCCTCCCAGTTATACATGGTTCCAGGGTCCCCCAACCCATGTATGCCTCTCCTGCAGATATGGCAATGATCATTGCTGAAACCATTAAACAGGTCATGGCTGCTGGCCTACAACAGCACCCTCAACCTGCTCCATCACATGGCCATAAGCATAAATCTTCTGCTGCTGCTGTTCAACAACCTAATTCCTCTTCCTCTACTTCTCAGGCCTCAATTAGAGGGAAGCAAGATAACCTGCGGGATTCAGACCTGTCTGATGACGAAGTGGTCACCCCAGATGTTCCTGCCTTTACCGGATTATTCAAAACTGATCAATTTAAGTCCCTTCTACTTAACACCATTAAAGCTGCTAACTTGCCATCTTCTGCTTCAGCTTCTACTTCACAGGAAAAACCGACAGAACTGGCTTCAACTGAGGGTCCCAGTATCCCATTCACTGAACTGACTGGTGATTTCTGTTCCCAAGATCTTCCTAACCGTCATCCAGAAGCAGTGGGAGTTCCCAGGCATGGGCCCACAGCCGACCAACCTCAACAAACATTTCTACAACTGGAACTCACCAAGTTCTTCGAGACTCCCCCAGTGGACGCACCGGTTGCTGCCCTATCTTCTCCTATCTTCCCCTACTGTGGTCTCTGGAGCCTTTGAGGAGGTTCTCAAGCCTGAGGAGAGAAGGTCACACCAAACCTTAGTCAAAAACTATCAAGCTGTGGCCTGGGCTGTTAGGGCCTCCACAGCCACTTCCTTTTTCTCCAGGGCGGCCCTGGTTTGGATTGAACAGCTTCAGGAGCGCATCGCTCCTACTGACACTAGATCACATAGGGATCTCAACAAGATTAGAGCAGTGGTTGAATTTGCGGCTGATTCTTCCCTCAATGCTGCCAGGTTCGCTTCTAAAGCCATGGCCTCTTTGGTCACCGCCAGGCATCTGCTTTGGCTCAAGCCATAGCAGGCGGATGTCCATACCAAGTGGCGCCTGGCAGCCTCTCCTTTCAGTGGCACCGAATTATTTGGTAATCCCTTAGATTTGTACCTCACGGAATCTAAAGACAAGCACAAGGTCGTTTCATCCATCTATAAGAAACAGGACAGTCGGCTCTCTCCTTTCTATAGGAGGTCGCCCTTTCGGCCTGCCAATCCTACAGTCACAGACAGGGATCTCACCAGGACAGATCCAATAGAGAAACACAGCGTTTCTCCTCCAAGAAATCTTACCGTGGAGGAGGCAATCACCAATTTTCACATAGGAAATGACTATCTGGACTCTCTTCCGATCGAAGGACGCCTGGCATTCTTTGTCCACCGCTGGGAGGAGACCACAACAGACAATTGGGTACTCAAAACTGTCAGATTTGGTCTCATGCTGGAGTTCCTCTCCATCCATTTGTGCCATGCCCTGTCTCTCCGTGTCCTCGCAAGAGGGCACTGATGGAACAGGCCATTCAGCACCTGTTGGAGATCCAGGCCATTCAACCGGTTCCTCCCCATCAGGAAGGGCAGGGATTTTATTCCCGCCTGCTTGTGGTACCGAAGAATTCCGGGGGATGGAGAGCAATTTTGGATCTCAAAACTTTTAACCGCCACATTATCTGTCGGCGGTTCAAAATACATTCTTTGCACACCATCCTCTAGGCGGTCAGGAAAGGCAGATTCCTCACGTCGGTAGACTTGACCAAAGCTTACCTTCATATCCCCATCTTCATAGACCACCGAAAATATCTCCACTTCTCTTATGGGGGAAGGCACTTCCAGTACTGAGCTCTTCCGTTCGGTCTATCTTTGGCCCCCAGGGTATTCACAAAGGTACTGGCAGCCCTGGCCACCCACATCATGTCATCCCCAGTTTGGATTCTCTGTTACCTGGACGACATGCTCTTGTTGCCCAGGTCGCCGGTTCAGACAGAAAGAGATCTCGCCCTCACCATTCTCACCTTGCGGAATCACGGGTTCGGGGTGAATCTCAAAAAGAGTCACCTCGTTCCCAGCACTCGCCTTCTCCACGTCGGTGTCTTGATAGACACCATGGCAGAGTGGGTGTTCTTATCCAATGACCGCATACTCAGTCTGAGAAAGCTTGTCAGTGCTACATCTACGCAAGGGGTCCATTCTTCTTCTCTTCCTTCTTCTTCTCTTGCCCAAGACTCCTAAGTCTTGGGCAAGATGGTATCTTGCTTTGGGATTGTCCCGTGGGCCAGGTTTCACAGCAGAACCCCTCAATGGTTCATGCTTCCATATCAAAAAGCCGACAGGAGCTGCTCTCCCCTCCGGATCCCCCTTCCCAGACAGATCTTACACTCTCTCAAATGGTTGCAGTCCCCGGCGATTTTGCAAAGGACCTTGTTCAGAGATCCGTGCCATCTCACACTTACGACGGATGCAAGTCTGACAGGATGGGGGGCACACATGCAGGGCCTAATGGCTCAGGATCAGTGGTCCCTCAAAGAGAGCCAAAACAGCATAAATTGGCTAGAATTGCGGTTTGCCTCGCCCTCAGACACTTCCACCACAGAGTTCAGGCCCGTCACATATTAGTCCTCACAGACAATACCATAACTAAGGCACACATAAACAGACAGGGGTGAACACGTTCCTGGCCCCTGATACAGGAGTCCAACCTGTTGTGGCAGTGGGCAGAATCTCACCTGTCATCTCTCAGGCAGAGCACCTCTCAGGGGTCTCCAACATCCAAGCAGAATGGCTGAGCCGGACAATGATAGATCAGGCAGAGTGGCGCGTCCATTCGAACCTCTTTCATCAACTGACACTGTGATTCATTCTCCCAGTCCTAGACCTGTTCGCGACGGCAGACAACAACCAGGTATCCATGTATTGCTTGCGATTCATGGACCCCATGGCAGAAGGAGTAAACGCCCTCAGGTGCCAGTGGCCCAAAGATCTCCTGTATGCTTTTCTGCCCTTTCCCTCATTCAGAGAGTGATTCAGAAAATGTTGGAGCAGGAGGCAGTACTATTGCTGTTAGCGCCAAATTGGCCACGCCGGCCTTGGTATGCCGACCTAGTGACACTGTCAATCTCCACTCCATGGCACATTCCACGGTCTCTCCTGCCTCTACACCAAGGGTCAGTTTGTCATCCCGACCCCCAGTGGCTGCAATTAACCACATGGCGATTGAGCGGTAAGCTTTAACAGCCGATAACATCTCCCTCAACGTCATTGCTACCATTCAGGCATCATGCAGAAGCTCTACTAACCGCATTTATGATGCCACTTGGTGGACCTTTGCATTGTGGTGTTCCAACCAGACTGTTGACCCACTTAGGGCATCCATTCCACAGATACTGGATCAGGGCCTGTATTAAGCTGTCTTATGAACTACAAACATTACAGCTCATTCTACATGCAGCGCGTGACATCTGCGGCTTGGTCTACGCAAGCCATGTTGGAAGAAATCTGCTGGACAGCCACCTGGGCATCTCCCACCGTCTTCATAGGTCATTACAAGTTGGACAAGTATGCGTCAGCTGACGTGGCCTTTAGGCGCAGGGTGCTACAACAAGTGTTTGCAATTCTTACTTGAGTCTACAGTTTTCCTAAATCTGAAACTGGGGAGGAGCCACAAGGGTCCGATGACATCATAAGTGTAGACTCAGTCCGATTGGTTAATGGATGGAGAATACCCAGTCTGGCTGCTGTCTCTACTCTAACAGAAAGTGAGCATATCAGGTAAGAACCAACACCCATTCTCCACCATTCAGTCACAACTGAAGAAGCTTCTTGTATAAGAAACTAAACATTTTTAAGGTTAAAACCAAGAAAGTCAAGTTGCCTTTGTAAAAACACCTTTGGGACAACCTGGAAGATTGAGAATCTCCAATGATAGATTCTGACTTTCTCTTGTTTTGTAAAACACAAATATGGAAGGAGTCTTGTTTAATTATGTCTGGCTGGTTTCCTTACTATTCTTAAAAATGGCTTAGAGATCACATGCACTCATATTAGACAGTGGTGGGTTGCTCTTACTGTCACTACCGGTACGCTGATCACATGCTCACATGTTCTGTTTGCGCATGTGCCTGACTTGCGCTGTGTACATGTGTGCAATCCACAGCCCCTGCGACAACCTTCAACTGATTGTTGGGATTCTCACAGGTACCGCACGCTGTGCGAGTGTGCGCACTTTGCCGTTTGCCATAAAAACAGGTATAGAGCATGGGAGGGTGGGCCAAAAGAGCCACCATACCGGTACGCTCTCAGCTGCTCCAGGCCACTACCGATATGCCCATACTGGGCTGTACCTGCAGCAACCCACCTCTGGTATTAGAGAAAAAGATACTGTACCCTGGCTGTACAGCTCGGATCCTTGCACCTGGATTTTCCATGCACAAATACATCTAATCTTGGACTTTCCCCATCAGTTTTATTTAAGCTATCATTCTGCAGGGCTTTTATCGTGTAAAGGATTCTTTCTTGGAACTTAATGTCACAAATCTAATAAATCTTTTTTGATTTATAAGTTAGGTGGATAGTACACTCTTATTTGCTCATCTCTCCAGTTGGCTGCTATAGATAATGGCTGAAACAGGAAAAGAGATGAAACACAACAGTGTTAATCCTGATCACATATGAAAAAGGGGACATGGCCATTTGATGACCTAATGTCTCAGTCTCCAGCAGTTGCTGTTGCACGTCAGAAACTTCTGGAATGGAAAATAATTTCTACTGAGGGAAACATTTCAAATAAGGACATTGCAATCAAGGCTGTTATTTTTAAAGTACAAGATTAGGAGGTGGGATCTAAAAGGAAATAATATGGCAGTTTGGGAAAAGATGTTAAAAACCAAGTAATAGACCTCTTTCATAGCTCAGAATATAAATGGCAAATAACAGTGTGCCAATTTGTATGTAATAGTAAACATTGGCTAATTATTATGTATTCCTTATAGAATGCTTAGGATAAATTAGAAGCCTTTATTTCAGTTAAGAATAATTGAATGTTCAGTGCTATCATTGAACTAAGAAAACTGCAGTTAGTTAATATGATCCAACTTCATGTAAAATGCCTAATCATAGTTTAGATTAGCCACAATTGATGGGGTTGGACATTAAACTATTCAATTTAAATTGAAGGCAAAAAATCTGAAACCATTGCTAAAGAGAGAAGAACAGGATGGCTAGCCCGAAGCTTTTGCTCTTTTGGGGTCCAGGATGCAGCATTGATGGTAGAAAATTGGGTAAATCGTCTCAAAGGGAACCTTTATCGGCTTCAGTTAACAAACCTGCTGTGCCCTTACTCTGGAAGAGAAAGACCTGGTTTCAGTGATTTCTACACAGGTACCTCAGAGTTGGATTATGATCATGCCCTCTTCAGTGGTTCCCGAAGATAACTAGTTTAGAATGCAAGTAGCAAAGTAATAAGATAAGTGACACCTGAAAGATCCCTGTATGTCTTATTCTGAATTAGCTGTGTTGATTGTCTGTTACATTCACTATCAAAGTATAAACATTGATATGCAGTATCTTAGCTTAGGATCAGGCTACTTGCAGGACTTCTACTTCCGTACAGTCTACTTCACATTGATATATCACCAAAGGGCACTTTTTCACGCTCCCATTGCATTTACATTCCACAGCATCTGGTTTTCTCCTTATTTGAGCCAATGCTATGGAACAAGATATCAGAATTAAAGCAGATTTCTTCCTTATTATAAGCTAAGATGGGACTCAAAACTTATTTGTCTATTTGTGCCTTTTAATTATCTTAATTTTAATTACTTAGTTTGAATGATTCCTGTTTTATAATCTTTTAATAGTATACCAGGATTCATTTTTCCAATATACTTTATTTTATTTGTATTTCTGGGTAGGCAGCATATAAATACTTTAAATAGAATAAATAATAAATTAGCTGTTGTTTATTGCTATATCTAAGGCAGGTCAGTATTCTAAGTGCACAACAGTTCAACCTATTATCATGCTGTGAGGCCCTAGAACTATTTTTAGTAATTTAATCAGCCACAAGAATTGGAATGTCAGTTCTTTGATTCTGCTACTTAACTATGAGTGACTGTAGAAGCTGAACTACTGGTTAAGAAATAACACCAACATTTTCTGTTGCATGTTTCCCTCCTGGCTCATCTTTCTCAATTGTAGAATTAGATGACTAAAGGAAGAAGAAAGTCCAGATGGCTTTATCTTTGTCATACCCAGTACTATGTATTTTTTTTAAAAAAAGAAATACAACAATCTTGACAATATTTGCAGCAAATTAAATTTAACAATGGTTGTACATTCTCAGCTTTCTGAAATGTATCAGCCATCTGTCCCTTTATCAAACAAATGGCTATGATCATTTACCAGATGATAAATGTAGTACCAGAATTCAAGCTTTTTAGGAGAAATGCTTTGACTACCATGAGAGTTCTCTGTACATTCTCTGAAAGCCCTTTATCACCAGTTGCTTTCCCTAAATTAGCCATCTCTTAAAGCAATGAACAAAGATGCAGATGCTTTAAAAAGACTATCTTGAACTATATTTCCCATCATATTTAAATTGATATAGTACTGTATTTGGACAAAGATGATTGTACTTTACCTGGAACGGTACTCTTCAGCATCAGGAGGATAAATGTACAGCATCAACTATTCAGTGGTCTATAGAGTTGAAGTTTTTAATAATTTATCAAAGACTCACTTATTGACCTACATTATCTATGAAAGATTACAGTGAAAGATGCTACTATTAATTGAAATGCTTATATAGAACTTTTATTTTCATATACGTATCCATGACTGTGCGTGTGTGCGTGTGTGTGTGTGTGTGTGTGTGTGTGTGTATGTTGTATTTGTGCTGATAAATAAATAAAGGGAGACTAGTATAGATCTATTTCAAGCTATTTAGCTCTCATCAGCTAGCCATATATATATATATATATATATATATATATATATATATATATATATATATATATATATATATATATATATATATATATATATATATATATATATATATATATATATATATATATATAATTTTCTTTTAGTTATATACTATTTGCATAACCTTTTGTATTTTTTCTGTTTTGTATTTGATGAAAGCAAAAAAGGTACAAAAGTTTCTTAATATGCCTTGTGTATTTATGATAGATTTTCTTCTCCCTTAGTTTGACTGCCGGAGAGATCAATAAGAACACGTGCCTGCTCATTCTAATTTAAATCTCTCCTGTCCCTGTTGTCCCTAGAAGCAGTTCCCATGACATTTCTGAAATCTGTCACTTGAGGGAGTCCTACTTACTAGCTGTCAGAAAGTAATGCCAAGGACTGGATTAGATATGGTGAAGTTTCTCCTTCCTTAATCAGTGGCTGTTGCTGAGTTCTCTCCCTCCCATTCAGAGGGAGCAGAGTTCATGCTCTGGGAATGAAGTGTTGTTAGAACAAATAAAAGAGACTCCGAAGGGAAAAGCAAATGGTGAGAGTTAAAAAAGAGAAAGACGACACCAAGCATTTTGATTACATCAGATCTGATGGGAGAAATAATCCATAGCTCTCTGGAACAACCAGCCTTCTGGGCATTTATTTTGTTCATTGCTGCTGGAAAAGAAGGAACGTGTGCAAACATATGTATGTATGTCCGTGTTTGAAAAACATTTCAGTTGAACTTCTGCCTTTTCGCTGCTGCTGCTGACCTTTTATTCTGTCATGGTAAAAGAAAAAGGTAATTTGATTCATATGTACTTTACAGGTTTAGACTGAAAGACCTTGGTAAAATAGGGAGGGGGGGAAGCACTCAGATTTGTTTTCCATGGTGACTTTTTATCTATTTCTTATTTGTTTTTTATGTGCAGTATGATTAAAAGATATCTTCTGGGCAATCGTTTTTTGAATTAAAGGTGCTACTCCTGAGGTCTGTTCCCAAGGTGGCTGTGAAAGTGAGGAATCTGTTTAGGGAAGATCTTAAGAATGGTTGAAATGCAGTACAGTTTCAGTTCAGAAGTTGCCTATGTTAAAAGTGTAACTTGAAATCTCTAACTTGAAATTTTACTAGGAAAGCAGTGGGGGAGAATAATTTTAAACACACTAGGGGTCACTACCTAACGAAGTACAGTTCAAGAGTTCTTTTCAAGTTGAAGTGCTGTTGAAATAGATGATGCTAGTCTGAAGCAATTCTTTTAATTTAGTGACTTTTAGATTTCTCTGTAGATTTATAGAATAAAAATTCACTCCCCCACTTTAGAAAAAAAAATATTGTCTGTTTCCAAAAATGATAAACCATCTTAAAAGGTTGTTGTTGCAGGGAAAAATGGGAGAACTTCTGTGTTTGCTGTTTGAGCTCCTAAAAGAAGTGTTTGCTATAATTCTAAATTAACAAAACAGCAAGTGTAATTTTTCAACATAACATGCAATGTGAAATAATTTAATTTTGCAGTTCCGGTGCGTAACTGGTAGAAATAAAATGGAGAGATATCTGCATAGAAATTTTATTGTGAGAGATGTTGCAGAATTCTAGTTTGTCAGGCCTGCTTTAAAAGTACTGGAATTCTTCCAGTAAAAAAGTTGGCAACCTCAGTTCAGTCTAGTTTGTGATTGTGTCAAGAAAGGTTCCTACTCAACGAAGGTTTCCCCCTGAATAACTAGTTATTCAGGTTAAAACAACTTCCCCGAGTAGTAACCTTTCTTCTAAGGAAACATTTAAGTTTGGCTCTAGGGGATTTTGACTGATAGTCGATGTCAAAAAGTCTTTGCTTACTGTTTCCTATAAAACTCCCCTTGGCACTTCTAAATTTAGGCAGAACATGTCTCCCAAAAACTTTCCTAGATGGAAATAGGAAGCAGGAGTGAATCTAGAAAACAATTGTATGCAAAGCATATGTTCTTCCTGTGAGGTATGTATTTAAGTCTTGTTAATATCAGAAGAATAAGAGTGCAGTGAAACATTCATCTTACTGCCAAGAATTAGTGATGATTAGGAAAGGCTTTAGTATTGAATGTTCCATAGTTGCTTTTTCCAGCTGCAGATACCACACTTGAACCATAAATTACACCCACCGATATTTTGTCCCACACAAAGGCTATGCTGCTGTGGAAAATCACTTAGTATAGCCTCTGCAGAATTCAGCACACACATCCTAATATTGCATATTAGAACTTCATTTAAGGAATAAATTGATTTTTACGTTTTTGCTTCTGTTGCCTAGGTGGAACTCCATTCCTTCTGAACATTCTGGAAGAATTAATTATGTAAATTAAGTGGACAGTCATAAAACTCCCAAGTTTCATTTTACTAAAATAAATACTAAGTGCCTTCACATAGTGAAATGGAAATAAAATATACTATATATGTGTATCTGACACCATTGTTTCATTTCTTTTCACATGAATCTTATTCATTGAAATGTATATTGATGTTCCAAATTTATTTTTCTAAACTCTCCTTTCTAGATGTATCCAAGGACATTTTTTCCTTACGTATAAGGGCAGGCAATGAAAAACAGAATCAGATTATATGTACTCATCTATTTCTATCTGTGTTTTGAACATCCACTCATCAATTAGAATTAGAAACCTTGTGTAACACAGTATGTTCATGGACATTCCCTCAAATTGGCAGTTCTCTATTAACATCACTTGTTTAGTGGAAGTCAACAGTCTGAGTTCTTAGGTTGAGGAGAGAATATTAAATTGTCATAATAACTTGAGATTGCTTTACTAACAAAGTTAGCCAATGTATAAAGCACGTGTGAACCTTAATTCTAAATTCTGTAGCAATTTTGTTTCTTAGAAGGGCATCCATCTTGCAAATGTTATCATGATTTATAAGTAGACCCTGCTTCATAATACCTTGATGCTTGTGTTTGTTGTTTCATAATGTCTCCAATGCTGTGGCATTTTGTAGAGAACATTTCTTCATTTGTATAATAAATTAATTTAATTAACTTCAACTTTTATGGTGGTATCTTATACCCCAACTGGAATTATGAAGAAGAACAATCAACACATAATTTTATGTAGTCTTCTAAGATTAGGTTCCCCAACTTGCTCTGGCTTTTCTCCTTTTTCTTAGTTCATTGGCCCATACCTAATACTGCTATTCTTACATTTGCTTCTGGCACTGTCAACATAACAGGCAATTTAACAATGTCCTGTTAGGAATAAATGTGTTATTTCCAAACAAGGCCTCTAGTATTTCCCTAACTGCACAAGTTAGCACCTGTGATGTGTATTAATGCATATATACTAAGCATTTTTAAAATATGTATCAGTATAAAATTCAGGAAATGATTGAATATTTTATGTAGATGTCTTTAGCAGAATTTCTTTTCCCTAGAATAATTTCTCCACTGCAGATAATACTGTTGAAAGAATATTTACTGTGAATAAAATAGGATTATATTTATAACTGGTTCTAGTTTTTCCACAATTATAGAACAATTTAAGAGACATAGTAAATAATGAGGTAACATACTAAATTAAAGTACATTTTCAAAAGATATGAGCTACTTCGGAAACAAAGAATTTCATAAAAAGAACAAAGATTAAAAAAAATTATATGGCTGAGTATCTCTTTCACATCTACTTTTAAAATCTTTCCTGACCTAAATTTAAGGAGCATTTTGTGTTTGTGGAATATACAGACTGAGTTCTTGAAAGCTGGTATTCTTCAGAGGTTTATCACACCTAAATAATAACATAGAGAAGAAAAGCAAGGAAATATGAGGTTCCCTAAGATGCTGATTCCTATCCACATAACAAACATCACAGGATCAAAGTTAGGGGTACAGTTCAGATTTATTTCCCCCTTTGTAGCCATCATTTGATTCTGGCCTATTATAGACTTTACCAAATTATTTGTTCAACACTTAAATCAATTAATGCAAACATTTGCATTTGTTAGAATGGTGACACTGATTTGTATGATGCAGAAGAATATAGAGACTGTCTTAAAAAAGAATTCAGCAGCATTAGATAATATCAGCTTAACCCTTAAAGGGAGGAATGAATGAAAAAGAAACTTAAGACTGTCCAGTCTTGAGGTTCCTTATTATAAATATAAGAGGAGGAGGAGGAGAGATGCTCTCAAGTTTACAAGATTATGTTATTATACCCTCCAGCAAGAGTAGATTTCTAATATGTGTTCTCTGTGTTGATACTTTTTGTTTAGCTCAATACAGTATGTATGTTCCTTCAATAAATGATCTGTACATCCAGTGTGTCCCCTTATATGACATCATGAAAAAATAAAGTGCATTAAAGCTTTACCACAACTACATTAAGGCATTCAGTAGTTGGATGATTAGAGAAGATGCTAACAATGCCATTTGGTATAAAATTAATTTCAGGTATAATTATATAAGGTTGTGTTATGTGCTTTAGGGCAGTGAAGGCTGATTTTTCCAGGGCGCTGCTCTGGAGAGTCCAAAGAAGGGTTAAACACAGCCAATCTGCCCAGAACTGAATTGAAAACTTTAAGCCACGCCTCTGGTGCCGACTCTCCTCAGATTTTTTCAATTCAGCTAGCCCAGTAGACGCGCTTTAAGATTTCTCCAGTTCTAAGATTGATTCCTTGGACTCTCCAGAGGAAGAATAATTTTTTAAAACAGCATATTTAAGGATTTTTAGAGCAGGCTGGTGAGTTTAAATTTAAGTTTGTTTTTTTCCCTTTTTAATTGGGTTTTTCTCACCCTTTCGGCTCTCCTGGAGTCCGGGGCTTTGCTCTGGCTCCTAGAAGCCGCAGGCAGCTGTTGGGGGAAGCGCGTGGGTCGGAGTGCCGACGCCAGCGCTGTTGGGGCACCCCTACTGGGGGCCGATTCCCACTGGAAGCCCTCCGTTGCAATTTGTGCTTCTAGCAAGTCAAATTGCTGCGTGGGCTTCCAGGGCAGCCATTTTGGCTTCTTCCCTCTTTAAATTTGGCGCGCAAAAGCTCCGGTGAGTTCCGGCCGCCATTTTGGATTGCGCAATCTTCCGGCTTTACTTTTAAAAGGTTTTTGCCGCAGCTGCCTGGTGCCTGGCTCTTTGCAGGAGCCGTGTGGAGTCAGACTTGCCCGGTGTGACCGGCGACCTGGGCCCCAATCCAAGCAAGTGATAGCGGCATGGGATCGTGGCCTGCTGGGTCGCCTCCTTTACTCTCCTGCAGGCGCTGGGAGCGAATTCTGCTTGCGCCTAAGAAATTCCAAGCTACTTCAGGCCTTGCAGTTTCTCTGTCTCCTCAGGAGCATCGTGCTGCGGTGGGCTTTCTGGAGGTGGTGAGTGGGATTTCTGATCTCGGATATATCTTTACTCCAAAGCAAACCTTTTAGTACCACATATTGGTACAATAATGGACTTATGATTGCAACTCTCTATAGGTCACTCTTTAGTAGGAATGGCGAATCCTGTATTCGAAGACCAGTGATGCATTCTGGAGGGTGTTTATCTTCTTTTAGAATCCTTTTCAGAATGCCTGGCAAATAAATTGGATGTGTGTATGATTCTCTAAATGGAGGTTTGTAAAAACAGCTCCTTACTGTAAAATATGGGCCTCACCTTTTCTTTTGCCTAGTGTCATTTTCAAGCTGTATCACTATATCTGGGAAAAGCTGCCTGCTGTCCTATAAGTGAAGTGCTGCTCTTAACAGATATATGCACTCTAGACATGTTTGGATCATCAGCATTTTCTCACTCTGATTATTGCTTTCAGCACAGATAAAAGTGAATGCAATATTAATATTTGTCTGTCCAATCACACTTGGCCAATAAAGAATATTATAGTCGATATTCTATTCTAAACTGTTGCAGTTAAAGGTTAAAATCCAATTTTTTATTCTCATTCCCAAGCTAGGAGAAGTAACCTCATTGTCTTTGTCACTTCATTGTCTGAGGGGAATAGTGACCCTGTGCAGAAAGAGATCAGTAAGTACGCAGTATGAATACACACACACACACACACACACACACGACTCGGCGTATTCAGGTCTTTTCCCATGTAAGATTGAATAAAATTCAATCTTACATGGGAAAAGACCCGAATACGCTAAGACTTGCATACCTATACCTATTTCGTAAAAATCTACGAAAACACACACACACAACATATAACATATTACATATTACATACTACATCTTCTCTTCTTACATCCTACAGAATGTTTTAAACATTTTTTTATTCATACGTGGTTTGGGCTGATATTAATTGTGAGCATTTACCAAAAAATGTATGTCATTGTGTGTTTTAACCTGATGTTATGTTCTATCATGTTAAACAATCTAGAACTTATGATTGGAGCCATCAATGTTATTGTAATACAAAATGGTAAAATGTAGATTTTTACATAGTATTACAATCATAGGTTGTGTCCTAAAAAGCTGCATGAGATGTTCAAAATCATTATATGGAGTGACTAATGTGTTGTAATGTGCAACCTATTAAGTAGGTGTCAGGAACTGGATCTTATCAGTTGAATGCCTTGTTAAAATTTATAATGCATAAGGTCACTTTCATGAGTGAAACCACAATGCTGTTATTATTTCTGGGTTCCTTTTATTTTTTGCCAGATTATCTAGAATTAGAATAAGCGTTTAGTAGTTCTTTCAGAGTGTTGTGTATCAGGCATTCAATGTTTGATGCATCAAGAATATTACATCCATTTAATTACAAGGTGCTCTGAAATAAAATCCCATCAGACTTAATAGGGTTGATGCTTAATAAAAATGTTCAGTAAATGTTTGAATGTTAGTGTAAAGTGAGCAGCTATTAGAACAAAGTAGAAAACCTGATTCCCACCACATGTTTGGAAATATAAGTATCATTAGCTTTGGCAATATGAAGAATTATGAAAGTTGTAGTCCCAAATATAAAGAGTTATTTGCTGTTTCTGTGTATTAATTAGATTTATGGCATGCAAAACTCAAATATGTGTTTATTTTACTGATACAAATGTCTTATTGACCCTCCCCAGGTCACTTTTCACTCTAGATAGGGTGTGTGTGCATGAATCCTGGTCATGTTAATTTTTCTGTATCTAAGCTAATCAACTGCTTTAATCATAATAGACTAATTTGTAAAACAAAGCAAGTTGGAGATCAACTGCAAATAATTTATCATCATGTGTAAGTAGTTTCCGAAGAAAAGCTTATAATTGTAACCCTTGTCTCTATCTTAAAATCAAGTGCACACAAATAACTAGATGTTGATATAGTCGTCCGACTTGCTGATGGATTGCTAAAAATTATATCATTTTTAAAATCCTCCCTTCATCTCTTCTCCTCCATTTGAACATTCAGTTCAGAGGCTTTTATGTCTGAGATGAAAGTTTCACAAACTCTTCACAGTCAGAAGTTTTCTGGCTTCCCTGTTAAATTCTTCCTCCTGAGAACTCCTCAGAACTTGTGATGTCTTTCAAGATATTGCTTATAGAAATCAAGATAAACCTATTGGAATGAAGAATGTAATTAAAGATGATATGCAGAGATGTTTTACTTGTTACGGATGCTTCTACTAATATGGCTTTACCTTGGTGAAGATTAATGGTAGCAGATAAGGCTTCCTAAAGTAATGTATTAGAGATGTTTTATCTGTTCACAGAGGTACAGGTAGTTCTTGACTTAAAACAATTCATTTAATAATGATGGTATGGAATTACAACAACCTTGGAAAGGGTGCTTTATGACTCATAAAGCACTTTAGCCATCACAACATACTGCACCATCTCACATACTCACCAGTCACATGATCGTGATCTGGGTGCTTGGCAACTGTTGACACATTCAGTTGCAAAGTGTTCCTCAATCATGTCATTTTCAATCTTCTATGCCAGTTTCCCCCAATTTCCCCCCGATAGTTTCAAGCTATTGCCCTCATACCAAGAGGAATCCAGGTCATCTCTAGGAGATGGCTGAAAGAACTGCTTGCTAAACTTCTTTGGCAGGATGTAGAAAAAAGCTCTGTTCTTGTATCTTGCTGAAGGAGTTTCAGTCGTGCATGAAGGGGAGCTGAACTCCTTCAGCAGGCAGCTCTTTCAACCAGCTTCCAGCGACGAGAGGAAGCCCAAATCCAAGCTTGGAATCTCCACTCAGGCAGCATAGTAAAAGAAAGACTGTGAGGTGCTTCAGGTGGGTGGAAAAAGCCCAGCATAGGGTATTTACGAGTGTCTTTCTGTTCAGGTGCTGAAAATCCTGCTTGGATTTCAACAGGGAGGATTTTCAGTTCCTGAGCAGAGCCTCTCGGGGTCTCCCTCCAACATTCACTGAGGCGACCTGGTACTTCCTGGCACTGCCTTTGCTTGTTTCATGAGATCTCTTGTTGACTTCAAGCAGGAGTGCTGGGATTTTGGTTGTTGAGCGAAGCAGTCATGTGATTGCAGTCTTGTTTAATGATTGCTTTGCTCAATCACCAAAATTCCAGTTCCAATTGTGGTTCTAAGTCATGGACCACGAGACAAGAAGCAACGGAGGGGACCTCATCAGAGGGAAATTCAACCTGGAAATAAGGATGAATTTCCTCATAGTGAGAACAATTAATCAATGGAATGGCTTGCATTTCGGAATTGTGAGTGCTTTATCACTGGAGGTTTTCAAGAAAAGATTGGACAAACATTTGTCCAAGATGCCTTCTCTACTCCAATTTGGGGGTTGGACTAGAAGACCTCCAAGGCCCCTTCCAGAACTATGATTCTATGATTACCTATTCCCACATGTCTTTTGATTTTAACCAGAAAAATTATTACAGAGAGAATAGAGGAAAGTCTCAGGTTGTAAACCAGACTGCTTAACATGCCTCCAGAGGCACTCACCCAGCTCTTGGTGACTGATCACCAGTTATTTTTTCTTCCAATCCTTCTTTATTATGCCTAGCTCTTGCCTAGTAAAATCATGACACTTTAAACTTGTTGCAATCATTTCCTCTGTATCCAGTTGGCCTAATAAAAGGCATCACGTGGATATTTTTGACTCACGCAGCTGATGTGTCTTTTTGATATCATTTCAGAATGCCTCATTCACATTAGATTATTTGCATTCCTACCAAAGTGGAATATGTTCCATTCAGATACAGTAAGCACCAACTGCTTACCTAGCACATTTGACTGTTTAAATTGACTCAGAGGTCAATATGACCTATGGTACATTTGATATGCTTGAAGAATTAAAAAAAAAATCTAAGAGCTAGTTACAACAGAGAGTGAATGAAAGCCAAGGGTAGCAGAGCACACTTAGTAGGACAACAAAGACAACATTCGACTGAAATCCTCCAGCTATTGGAAAAATATATTCTATATACAGCTGAAACTTGAAAAATTAGAATATCGTGCAAAAGTTCATTTATTTCAGTAATGCAACTTAAAAGGTGAAACTAATATATGAGATAAGACTCATGCAAAGCAAGATAGTTCATGCTGTGATTTGTCATAATTGTGATGATTACGGCGTACAGCTCATGAAAACCCCAAATCCACCATCAGAAAATTAGAATATTACATGCAATCAATAAAACAAAGATTGTACATAGAACAATATCGGACCTCTGAAAAGTATAAGCATGCATATGTACTCAGTACTTGGTTTCGGCCCCTTTTGTAGCAATTGCTGCCTCAATGCGGTGTGGCATGGAAGCTATCAGCCTGTGGCACTGCTGAGGTGTTATGGAAGACCAGGGTGCTTCAATAGTGGCCTTCAGCTCTTCTGCATTGTTCGGTCTCATGTCTCTCATCTTTCTCTTGGCAATGCCCCATAGATTCTCTATAGGGTTTAGGTGAGGCGAGTTTTCTGGCCAATCAAGCACAGTAATCCAACAGTCATTGAACCAGGTTTTGGTGCTTTTGACAGTGTGGGCAGGTGCCAGGTCCTGCTGGAAAATGAAGTCAGCATCCCCATAAAGCTTGTCTGCGGAAGGAAGCATGAAGTGCTCCAAAATCTCCTGGTAGACGGCTGCTTTGACCCTGGTCTTAATGAAGCACAGTGATCCAAAGTCCTGTTGCTCAGTGGTCCAAAGTCCTCTTTTCTGATGAGACCAACTTTTGCATCTCATTTGGAAACCAAGGACCCAGAGTATGGAGGAAGAATGGAGAGGCCAATCAAGCACAGTAATCCCACAGTCATTGAACCAGGTTTTAGTGCTTTTGGCAAAAGTTGCTCTCATCAGAAAAGAGGACTTTGGACCATTGTGCTTCATTAAGACCGGGGTCAACGCAGCCGCCTACCAGGAGATTTTGGAGCACTTCATGCTTCCTTCCGCAGACGAGCTTTATGGGGATGCTGACTTCATTTTCCAGCTGCCCACACTGCCAAAAGCACCAAAATCTGGTTCAATGGCTGTTGGATAGCATATTGCGTTATAGTATATAGTATTGTGTACAACAGGGTAAATTCTTACACAGAAATGCATTTTTGTTGACATTTTTCAGTATATGAAATGGTGCTGAAAGAAGCCAAATTGTTGTGTCCGAACCATGGCAACCGCAAGGTGTCAATCATCACCGGCAGTTGGCAGGATTGGCTGGAACGTGCATGCGTTGTCAGCAGGAGTTGGCGTCCTTCTAATTGGTTGATGGTTTGACAACTGCACTATAAATAGCTGTCAAACCGGAGTTCGTCGTCTCTGTTCTATATAGCGAGTTGTTGTTATCTAATAAAGTTGTTCCTGAAAAGATCGCCTCAGTGGATCTTACTTAAGCTGAATACATAATACAAATCACTGTTGAGGTGGTAACCAAGTATCAGTGAAGTGTTTTCGTACTGTTTATTCAGGTGGGAAAGTTAAGAGTCTGACTGATTTGAAGAAAAGTAGAATAAGAGGAAAAGAAGGAGAAGAAATGGGAGATGTTATTATTTTCTAACAGGATGATACAGAAGGAAAATATGCTATTTGTTTATTCACATAATGGTTTCTAGAAATATGGCCATTTAATTTCATTGGTCTAGTCTAGCATAAGCTTTCCTGTTCTTATAGCTAAGTAATGTATTATCTTCTATTCATCGACTTTTGCAGTTTTACTGGCAAAGTAATACAGATCAAGTGAAATAATAGGGCCAGTCCTATCCTTAGGGAAAAGTGGCCAATTTTTGAGGGTCATGAAGGACACATGGTTTTGTATATGTTTTGTTACTAGTTTACAGTAGTTTTATACCACTAATAATGGGAGGTTTCTAATAAGGTTGGATGGAGAAAAGAAACAATTTAGGAATTTTGTTGTGGATTAAAATAGGACAAGGTAGTGCTATAAAGGCTGCCCTGAACTCTGGAATGAAAGGCAGGGAATAAATAAAATACCTTTCCTGGTTTGGGTATTTTTGATATGAAAAGGAATGTAAGTTTATGGGTAGAAGCACCACGCACACTGCCTTTGCAGGTGTCAGTGCCTGTTATGAACTTTGTATATGGTTACTGAGTTCATTAAGATTACCAGCAGAAAACCAGAATTTCCTCTTTACAATGTTAGCACCACGATTGTGATAAGACAATTTATCTCAAAGCGGCCCTGGCTGATTTTCATGAATATCTTTTGAAGGTGAAGCTACTACCTACATTCTGGGTTCATACAGTACCCCCTCCTTCCTTTAATCTTCAGGACTCATGTTTTATTTATGATTAGAGTCATACTTGTGCAATTGTTATTCTTACACTGCTATAGCATGGTAGGAATAATTCCAAAATTATTTTACTAAATGCCATCGACATTACAGAAACTTAGTAGAATCTAATCAACTGACATCAGGCAGTTATGCTGCAAGTTCTACACATTGGAGTTTTCATGTTAATGGATTCTAAATGAATAAAGTTATTTTTTAATAGCTTGGGCTTGCCCTTTTATACACCCATGTACTCTTTTGTACTGTATAAATAATGCGTCACCACTGATACTAATTATTCTCATCATGTTTTGGGAGGAAGCTAATAACCCAGTTCTTAAGTTTCAGAAGTAGAACTTTTTTACTTAGACATAGGGCAGCTCATTGAAGGCTATGTTGCACCAAAGTCTTTTTTAGAAATAATTATCTAATTAAAATATTAGTAGGCATTCCTTTGAGTCTTCAGTACTTACATGGATTAAATAACAGAGGACTGTAAATAGAATCTAAAAACTACTAGTCGGAGGATGAAAAGAGGGAAATCATTTTGTATTTGTAGCAATTAGGTTCTAGTCATTTGTTTAAAAAATAAAGCATTGATTTATCCTTTGTTCTGTATAAAGTGCTTTAAAGCAGAAAATGAAATTCCTTTAAAAAATAGAACCATTCATTATTCACAGGCATACTGAATTAGAATTCTCTAGAATTCCTGTAAATTAGCAAAAAAACCACGTTTCATAGGACATTCCAATTGTTTTCCACAATTCCTTCCAGTGGACATTGCTGATAAATCTAGCAATGGTTATTGCTGACTGTGTCATATGAACAAAAAATCCTGACTTGTTTTGAACTGGTAGTTTTGAAACTATCTCTTGTAGAAACATATTTTAATTTTTCTAGTATTTGAAATTATTCATCCATTGAAGCAAAGGGAGCAATTTAAACACTCTCAAAGCCAAGTGCTTTATGAATGTTCAGAATTATAATACTCTTAAGGACTAGCTATAATGCCTTGGTCAACATAATGTGATTTCTTTTCTAAAGACTTGGAAGATACTAGGATGTGCTAGGTGTGCTAGAGGATGGGTATCCAATCTTTTGGCCGGTGTTGCCTTGAGTGAAGAAAAATTGGGTTGTTTATAAAATAAACAATACATTTATAATGTATATAAATCACATAATAATGTTAAAACTTCACGATCTTTTGGGGCCACATTACCAGCTGTCCAGGATTGCATATGGGCCCTGGTTGGACAAGCCTGTGCTAAAGCATAAAACATGAGTTCTTTGTCGCTGCCCTCTGAAAGCGGGAACTGTAGTTGTACTACAGACAACTGTTAATGGAACTCCTTTCTAGCTATCTCTGCCTCTCCTTCTTTTCTCCAGGAGTTCTGAAGTAATCTCATGCAGAGGCTTTTGAAATTAGATTGACATTTTCCTACAGTTTGGTTTAACATCCCAGAAAATGTAATTTTCAAATCCAATTGATAGGATGTTATGGTCTAGTCTGGCATGAGGAAATGACTTTGAAATATCATACAATATGGTACGATGAGCATTATAGAATATTTGTTGTTTTTTTAAACATGTCTTCTTTTGGTAATCTTTTATTAGAAGTAGAAAAATGTGTACATTTAATATGCAAATTTTGTTTTTCCAGTGGCCCATCCTCAGGAGCCTCATCATCCCACAGAGAAGCCTGTCATCCACTGCCACAAATGTGGGGAGCAGTGTAAAGGAGAAGTACTTCGAGTTCAGGCCAAGCATTTTCACATTAAATGCTTTACTTGCAAAGGTACTGTAATTTTGTTTTATCACTAGCCACTCCGGCAATCAAATTGTTTGTATTTCTTTACTCTGAAGAGACAGGCTGAATTCCTATTATGGACCTGTGATTGCGTTTAGACCCATAAAGGAAGATATAGAGAATTAACATTACTTAAGTGTACAAATAAAAATATTCCTTATATATGTGTCTTTGATATGTATATACAGTATATGGCACAGGACCTAGTTATTTGCGGGATCGTGTCCTGCCCCATACATCCCTTCGGCCGATTCGCTCACACAGAGAGGGACTCCTCCGGGTGCCGTCCACTAGGCTGTGCCAGCGGGCGACGCCCAGGGGAAGGGCCTTCTCTGTGATGGGCCTGACCCTCTGGAATGACCTTCCCTCTGACATTAGAACGACTACGGACCTCCGCTCCTTCCGCCGGAAACTTAAAACCCATCTAGCCAGCCTGGCCTAATTCCAGCTTTCCCACTTCAGTTTGTATTTTTAAATTTTATGGTTTGGTTTTAAGGTTTAAGTTTTTAATTCTTATAAATTTGTACAGGGGATATTGAATTCAATTTTAGTTATGTATATTATCGAGTGTATGGTTTTTAAATTTGTACCTGTACACCGCCCCGAGTCCCTTCGGGGAGAGGGGGCGGTCTAGAAGTTTAATAAATTAATTAATTAAATTAATATATGTATTTGATATGTATACATGTACTAATGAATGAATGAATGGCCACTCATAGTCACATGGTGTTGATTGGGCAGCCATATACTGTATATTATTTCAATAATAATATTAATACAAATGTTAATTTCAGCAGTTTTCAAATATTTCCACTTTTGAAATTTTAGAGTTTGCATTAACTGGTTAACAAATATAAAGGTTATCCAAGCCTTCAAAAAAGGTTTTATGGTCTGTGGGAGTTTACATAGAATACTGATTGGACCATTAAAAGCATATTTAAGCATAAAGCATATTTTCCAGGCTGGCAATTGGAAAAGTTGTGATTTGAATGTAGCTGGTTTGTATGTGCTCCCTCCATGTTATAAAACATCTTTTTTTCAAAAATAGTTTTAATAAGCCCCAAAACACACTCGCGCCCGTGTGTGTGTGTGTCTGAAAATGTAACTAATAGAAGAAGCAAATTGATCCAAATTTATCAAATCTTATTTACCTCCATTTGAAAAATGGTTAATTAAAAAACTGGCAAAGAGCACATGTCATCAATTCAATGCAGTATATAAGATATTGCATATTCAGTTGTGTACTAATATATGTATAACTACTATTTCTGATGATTGAAGTTGTTGTTAATCTGCCATCTGATGCTCCATCTGCTTTCAGGAAAGATTATCAGGTTTACCAGAGACTGGACTTCTTTGTTATTGTGAAACAACTGCTAATAAATGCTTTTGTATGCAGCAAGAAATTCATGAGGATCCTCAAATCAAAACTCTGGGCTTTTGTTGATCTCAGTTTATAATATATTCTTTGCAATATGTTTTTTTCCAAAATGAGCCCTTTATTCCAGGAACATGCCACCTTTGGGGAAATTTAGCTCTTTCACAACACATTAGCTTATGTCATGAGAGTTGTATGATATAAGTTCCAGTCAGGTATAACTTTCATTATGGTATTAGTGATATGAAAAAAGTCTCTACATCATCCTCATTTAACTTGCTCAATTCTTTAGAAAATTTGCTTCCCTTTACAAATTTCGTATTTTAGCACGAGGGTCTAAGCAAACTTTCCTTTCTTTCCCATTTTATTACTTATGACTAAGGTGTTCATCTAGATTTTGAATTGATGGAAGCAGTGGTTAAAAATGACATCTTCATGTCCATCCAGAGTAATCATTGATTCCAGCTCTATAATCATATAAAGTACAAGAGTCAGCATTTATGGCCACTTGGCTCATCTATTCCAGTTAGTTCTGTATATGGAATGGAGGAAAGATAACTTGTTCTTTATCTGAGACTGCAAAGTATCTTGGGGGCACCCTGAATTTCTAATTTTAAATGGAACAAACTATGCTTAAAATAATTAAGCTGTTCTCTCCCCAATTTGGATGTCAATTTGGATTATTGTGAACCAAGAAGGAAGGATGCAGTTGAAGAAGGAAATCCACAAGGTATTTCCAGCAGTCTAAGATATCACTGTTTTCTTATGCTTAAGGATTAATTTACTAAGCTTGTATCTCCCTTCTACCAGAATGTTAGTACTACTGACAAACAGAACTGTAATAAAACAGAAATATTTGCATTTTCACCCATTATTTTGCTATAAGATCAAATATATGTTTGCCCATACCATGGTGGCATGCAGTATTATAGGCTAATTCTACCAACTGCCAAAGGTTTGATTCTGACCGGCTCAAGGTTGACTCAGCCTTCCATACTTCTGAGGTCAGTAAAATGAGGACCCGGATTCTTAGGGGCAATTGCTATTTATGAAGGAATTTAGATAATCTATGACCTATTGGGTTATCTTTTTAGAAATATTTACCTACCACTCCCTCATCTTCCCTGACCCTCACTGCACTTTCTTCACACCCTTGCACAACTCTCACATTTCCATATAAATTCCTCAATCCATGAAGTATTTCTCACACACCCTGGTACAATCTATACAGTGCTTGTCACATATCCCTGGACATTCTCTCCAATGGACTCTGCAACTCCCCTGCAATTCCATGTACCCATCATTCTCTCCCCATTCGGCAGCAGCTACTTGCCTACCTGCCAGCCTAGGACTTCTTACTTTTTCCCAGATTCCCAGTTGATTTTCCTTGTGCAAAGCTGCTAGGGAGTCTTAGAAATGAAAATCATGTGACCGTGACTGACTATGGAAACATGGCAGAATTGAAGTGGCCTTAGCTTTTCCAAATTTCAATGTCCTGAGAGTAATGGATCACAGAGTATGAATGCATTCTGTAAATTAGCCCAACTGGAGTACCTTTGTTCAAAAATTATTACCCATGATGCAACCTTTAGCCCAACTGAAGCTTACAAACAGATATGAAAATTTTAGAATTATATAGATTTAATATGTCCAAATTTGTAACAGAATATATCTTTATTACTTCCACTGCTTTATATGCTGTTGATTAATTAAGATTTAAATGTCTTACCCCCTCAGCTTCATTAGCATTAGTTCTCTTATTAGAATAGCACTTTTAATTTGTCATTCCACAAGGTGATAGGTAGCCTGGGGAATATTGCTTTTGCTCCTCAAAAAGTGCTATCAATTTTTCCCAACTAAAAAATAACTTGCTTGAGAAAAGTCTTTGTTTTGCTTTTCCTCCCTTTGCGCAAAATGCAAATAAAGCTTCATGTTATTTTCTTTTTACATCTATTCATTATAAATTTTGGCTACATTTTTAAGTCTAATGTGCAGTATAGAGTTGTACTAGATCTTTTATAAATGCTAGATGCCAGAAATATTGGGGAAAGCATCTGTTTTAATTATAATGCACACATTTTTATGTATCTCTTATGGAGGTTATAAGAACAACGTTCTCTTTTTAGTGGATGTCTCAGTCACATTTCATTTGAAATTCCTGTGAAATTACCATGCATTGATTAACTTAAGTAATCACTAAGCAGAAAATAAACTGTTTAACTAAATAATATCCCCCACAAACCCACCTATCACTGTTTTTCTATGTGGCATGTGGTATAACTATGAAACATAAATGTGTGTTAAAATATGTAACTTGATAATTTCAGTTAAGTATTACAAACCAAATATAAATATTTTCCCTAACTGCTTTCCACTGTTTTCAATAGAATTTACCCAAGATACATAAAATAGATTACATAAAATTATCTGTTGTATGCATTATAAATAAAACTGTGGTAGTGGTAAATAACTCAGGATGGTTTCACTTGCTAATGCAAGTTTACTTATTGAATCGGAGAGAACCAGGGTTAGGTAGCTGCTTTGCCTTGCTTTATAATCATCCAATTATTGAATAGTTTAAATGAATCAATCTGTTGGATTTTGATCTGGAAATAATGACGACATTCTCTTTGAGGACTGATCAGCAGGTTTATATTCCCTCTCCAGTTGTATTGCATCTCATAAAATTTCATTTCTGCTTGGCAGAAAGTGATCACCTCTGATGCAGTTTAATAGAAGACATGTTCTTTCCATTTCGGTTAACTTTGGGGTATTGTTGTAGATGAAGATATTTAAAGGCTGGTAATATATTAATCATTTCCAGTGAGTTGCCAAATCAGAGTCACAAGGGTAAGAGTGAATAACCTCTCCAAGGATAAAAAGAAATACAGGTGTCTTTTTACATTAATATATTTACAATTACATAAATATATTCTGCCATATTACATTTCATCATATTTTATGTTTGCAGCTCTTCTGAATATGACATTATTGTGTAACTGAGATACATTTACTGGAATTGCAAATGAACTTAAGGAATTGGTTCATCATTAACAAGTAATTTGACATTCAAACTAGCCAGTTTGCTGGATGTATGAAAGACATCACATTGTTGGACTGCAGTTTTTATTTGGATTAGTAAATGAATTAAATCCTAATCCATAATCTCATTATATAAAAACCCATTTTCTTATTAAGTTACTGATAGGTTTCTGAGCGTTATGTTTAGGATTATAACTGCCGTATTTTTCAGATTATAAGACCCACCTTTTTTCCTCTAAAAAGAGGCTGAAAATCTTATACACCGAATACAGCATTTTTCGTTTCCTGAAGCCCTGCCCCTTCACCAGAATGGCCGTGCATAGGCTTATGGAGGCTTTTAGAGAGCTCCTGGGGGCTGGGAAGGGCAGAAATGAGCAGAAAATAGGCCGTTTTTGTTCCCCCAGCCCCCAGCAGCACTCTATAAGGCTCCATAAGGCTATGCATGCATTTTTTGGGACAAAAAAACTGCCCGTTTTCTGTTCTTTTTTGCCCCCCCCCTCCCAGGAGCACTCTGCAGGGCCCCACAAGGCTATTCATGCCTTTTATTTGAAAAAAACGGGCCCGTTTTCACAAAAAACGGACTGTTTTGGGGAGGTTTGCAGAGTGCAAAACCTTTTTTCCCCCTTTCGGAAAGCTGTTTAGTTAGAGTGGTTGATGAGTTTTAGGCCCTACAGCAGTGTTTCTCAAACTTGGCGACTTTAAGTCCTGTGGACTTCAACTCCCAGAATTCCCCAGCCAGCTATGCTGGCTGGGGGATTCTGGGAGTTGAAGTCCACAGGACTTAAAGTCGCCAAGTTTGAGAAACACTGCCCTACAGGTTGTCAGCGATTTCCTTCTCCAGCACATGGATAAATACACCTGGAAACATCTACCTACCTACATAATCTATCTCTCTATCTCTCTCCCTACCTACCTACTGTATTTATCTCTCTCTCTCTTTTTCTCTATCTCTCTATCCCTTTAATTACCTTCCTAACTACTCTCCCTCTCTCCCTCTCCCTCCCTACCTACTGTATTTCTCTCTCTTTCTCTCCCTTTCTCTCCCTCTATCTACTCACCTACTTTTAAAAAAAATTCACCTCTTCAAAACCTGGGTGCGTCTTATACTCTGAAAAATATGGTACTAACAAATCATTAGCTAATCCTATGAATTCACACCATACATTCCTTTATTGTCTGAAAAATAATATAGAGAACTGTTTGATTATAGCAATTTAGAAATTTAGCAATTTAGAAATGTAAAAAATAAATAAATACCCAAAGTGATGCAGTGCTGCCCTGCAATTTTTATACAAAAATCGTAATGTATGAATTGTCTATTAAATAGGTCAAGGTTGAACTTTGGAGTCCTTTGTGCTGTCTGAACCTGGGTCTAGATTTGCAGAAGCTTTGTTATCTGAGTAGGTAACATCTTCAGTGCAAGAAAGGAATGGGCTTTACTGTCTGTTTAGATACAGTAATTTGCCCTGTGAGTGCTGGTGTGATTCTTCCTGGGCTACTTGAGTTTTTTTAGTTTACTTAAGATATTGTGGAGGGCTTTAGTTGATTTGTGTGCTATGATGGTGTGGTGTTGTTATAATAGTTGGTTGTTTCTGACAGTTAGAACAATTAATCAGTGGAACAGCTTGCCTCTAGAAGTTGTGAATATCCCAACACTGGAAGTTTTTAAGAAGATGTTGGATAGCCATTTGTCTGAAACGGTATAGGGTTTCCTGCCTAGGCAGGGGGTTGGACTAGAAGACCTCCAAGGTCCCTTCCAACTCTGCTATTGTATATTTTTGATGAATGGCAGTGCTATCATTTTCATAGCTTGATTATGATGGAGTGAGTTGAGCAGTCAGGAACTTTTTGATAAAATTGTGAGGGTATCTATTTTATTGAATGGGCTGCCTGTTTCCTTTTTCTGGTGTCCAGGGTTGCTGCAGTATGTTTGTGTTCACCCTAATAATGTTCTTACACAGGTTTTCTGGTGAAAGGTTGGGTGTTACTTTGATAGAGGAGCGCTCAGTGTGGGTGGATTTTTGATAGTCTTTTAATTCTAATTTGCCACCATTTTCTTGGCTGATTAAGGTATCAAGGAAGGGTCATGTGCTGTTGTGTCTTCTTTCCTTATGAATTTTATTCCTTTGAAGATGATATTGATTGTTTTGTGTGTTTTTTCTACATGTTCCTTTTTTATTCCAACAAAGATTTCATCTCCATATCAGATGCATACATTTCGTTGTATGCGTGGGAGTGCCATAGTTTCTAAACACTGCATTGCAGTCTCTGCTGTGAATCCTAAGAGAGGTGAACCCATGGATGTTTGTCTTTGATGTGTTGAAATATTTGTCCATCAGTCTGAAAGTAGGTAATGAGACAGAGGTGATGACATCCATGATTTAGGGTATTTCAATCTTAGAGTATTCGGTTAGGTTGAGTGTGTTGTGTAATATTGCTACCATGGACTCCTTTGCTAATTTTGGATCTGTGGATGTGAAATTGAATGCAATCCTAATTTCATATTCTTCTACTATCTTTGATTTTATGGAAAATGGGAACACTGCTCTTCTTCAACCACTACACCTACTGTGGCCAGTAAAAAAACAAAACACTTTTGCTATTAAAATCCGCTGACCTCTGAGGATGTTCTGATTTGTGGTGTCCCAAAAAAATATCAGCACGAGGAGAATTTTTAAAAAATTATAACACTGATTTAAATTTTTTAGAAAATTGCTTTTGCTAAGCCTTAAAGATAGTTTCTTCTTACTTAAGATCATATTTGAAATATACTTTATAATAATTACTTAAGAAATAGCTGTAGTGTAAGTTCCAGTGTAGCAAATTTTACCTTTAAGTTTTTTGCAACAAGAGTATAACCTTTACTACCTTTGTACCTTTTAAAAATAATCTTTATACCTTTGTTTTTTAATCTTTATACTTTTGTTTTGTTCTAGTCATACATGAACACAGAAGCTTTGAGTATTTCTAGGATTCGCTGAAGGCTGATAAAGTCCCAGTCAGCTATAAATATCACTATCCAGGAAATGAACTCTTCATACTAAAATGTGAAGCATTTCAGTTATTCTTCAGTCAACTAAAATATATTGAAGGAAAGTGCGTGGGTTTTTGTTTGAGGTTATCTACACATATATTTTGAGTACCAAAGAGTATTGTTTGATGTTACATAAACAAACAACAATAATGGCTTAACTTTATTTGAAATAATTTTATAAGAATTGCTTATAAAATCTAGCTTTTGTACACATTTGAAAGAAACTCTTTTTAAGTGTAAGTTCTTGTGTAGGAAATTTATTTCTAAGTAGGGCTCACACAAAAATTCTTATAATAAAAAAAGTGAAGATTTCTCTGAGAAATTGTATTTTATCTTCAGTTTTCATTATCCTTCACTCAAATACCAATGCACGACAGAAGAAAAGAGTTTTTCAAGATATATATATATGTATGTATGTATGTATGTGTATATATATATATATATATATATATATATATATGTGTGTGTGTGTGTGTGTGTGTGTGTGTGTGTGTGTGTTTGTGTTACTATATATATATATATATAGTATATCTATGTTCTGCTTCTATAAATTGGGTAATAGTGCCTTCTAAAATGATAATCATAAATTAAAACATTCCAGTCCAATTACCAACTTTATTTTTTAATTATACCTATCCTGGCTTTCAAGATGGCTGAAAATGGATAATAACGAAAGAGTCAATAGTATATTCTGAAAGTAATAAGGGAAGACACATTCTTTTAAACCAGTTGCATAAAATGAAAAGTTATGTTACAGGTCAGTGAAGAGATGTAAGAACATGAGGTATGAAAGTGTTTGAGCAGAGAAAATTGCAAGATTTCCCTACACTCCACATACCCCATTTACAGAACAGCCAATTTCTTTATATGAATTGAAGCAGTTGGATGTATTGGATATTCTCCATTGATGAAAACATGCATGCTTTTTAAAATTAATTGAACGAAATCTGCAGATGTAGCAGGTTCTACCCTCTTCACAGACATTGGAAGGATTATACACATCCTTAGAAATCTGCCAACCACTCATCTTGAACAAACATACCAAGGTAATCTCAGTGGAAAAATACAAGGCACAGCTACACTTCCAGTTTGAGCTCTCAAATAACACTGTCTTGTGGTTCATCATTCAAGTACCCACATTCCTCTCTTTCTGTGAAATAAAAATAGTCCAGGAGTCTATAATTGCAAATAACAGTACTGAGATTAAACAAGCCAAGCAGAGACCATTATCAAGATTAACATATGCCTGCTCATTGTGTAATTATTGCCTTTGGTGAGGAATGGAATGTAAATGAATCCAAGGCACTAGCCAAAGGAGGGTGGGGTTGTTATATACTACAGCTATATACTGTATTTTAGTATTTAGAGGTTCATATTATTTATTTTCTGCTAATGAATACACTGAACAAAATAGTTTTTCTCTTTAGAAAGGCGTTATAACCTAATACCTTATGAGGAATATATATATATATATATATATATATATATATATATATATATATATATATATATATATATATATATATATATATATATACATACATACATACATACATACATACATACATACATACATACATACATACATATATATATATATATATATATATATATATATTCCCCTGTCTTATTTTCCTCTCCCAGAAGGAATCCACAATTTTTGCAGATTCAGCAAAATGAGATAACTATCATAATTTAAGTGTTATCTTTTTATTTTAGTTTCAAATGACAATAAGCTGTTGATTGTGACTAATACTAATTCAAGTAGTAGCTCACATCTTTACTGATGGCTTCAAAATAAAATGAACAACGTGTAGAAAGAAGTATGAGATAAAATTGACTATAGTAAGAATACTTAAGAATGCAACAATAGTCAAGAATGTAGGGATATTAAACTCTTTTTAGCATGGGGAACAGCCGTGAGCAGCAACAATTTATTTTGTAAGGGAAAATGTACATTTTATTCTAATACTATATGAAAAAACTATACCTAGTACATTTTATATTTATGAAGAAGACTAATAAAACTTTGATTAGTGGGGAAAGTGTGTTATTATTCTCCATCCCCAAAGGGCTTTATGATAGGTAGGGAAATTTAAAAAGTATATCTTGGAAGAAAGTAGCATTTCAGTATTTCCATCAAGAAAACTCTGTGTGTGTCCATATAGTCTACAAGCATTGAACTTGGATTTCAAAAGACTTTATATTTAGCAGGAGAAACAAACTTTGCTTACCACTTCATGATAATTCACTGTATATAGCAGTGATGGCGAACCTATGGCAGGCGTGCCACAGGTGGCACGCGGAGCCATTTGTCAGAAAAATTTTTGTTCTCGCCCCCAGGGGAAGGAGGAGGGGGGAGAGCCAACTAATGATGCCTCACCCCAGTAAAAGTGTTTTTCATTGGACTTAGTTCCAGAACTTATTGATGACCTGAGAACTTCGTGAACTTTTAAAATTTTCCTATGCCTCTGAGCCCAAAGCTGGCAGGGCAAGATGGCACACTTCCGTTGTCTTCATGAACTGTGAAACCTGACTCCACCTTTAAAATTCAGGCTTCCGGTCTTTGTCTCCGTGTCACCCAGAGGAATCTCTTGTGGATTGTTATTTCCTGAACTCTTTGGAGAGAAAACCCTTCTCTATTGCTAGACTGACTAAAGAAACTCCCACCTGTTTGGATCTTCTGCCTCCTGGACTCATCTGTCTGCTCTACTTCTCCAGCTGTCCAGTCTCTACACTGACTGATCTCTTTGTTTTATAAACCATGTCTCCAAAAAGACCACCCCCTGGAAAACCTGGCTTTGCTACTTCTGCACCGACATCTGCAACATCCAGTCCTGCCACACAGTCAAAGATTACAGAACTGATGCAACCTAAGAGTACAGAGATGGACTTGCAACAAATGTTCCAGCAACTCATACAGGGCCAGGAAGAAATTAAGAAACAATTAAAAGAAATGAAGGAAGAAATTAAAGAGAATCAAGTTCAAATTTATAAGAACTCACAGAGGCTGGACCTTGTGGAGGGTGGGGTGGCGGAGGCGAGGGGGGGGGTAGAGGCTCTGCAGAAGGGAAACAAAGAACTTGATATCCAACAAATGAAAACAGAGTTTGAGAGAATGTCCTTTTATCTTAGATTTCAAAATGTTATAGAAGCAGATGGGGAAAATATAAGGGACATTATGACTAATATTTTAGCTGAATACATACACAAAGATAAACAGCAGATGGAATGGGAGATAGATCTGGTTTATAGAGTGAATTCAGCATATGCCAGAACACACAATGTACCCAGGGAGGTCCATATTAAATTCCTTAGGAAAAGCACAAGAGATGAAATTCTGGGTGTACAAAGGGGGCAAGCATTGACATATCATGACAGGGAGATAACCATCTTGAAGCAGATCCCCAAAAAAATTAGGGAGAAAAGGAAAAGCTATTCGCAATTGGCGAATAAATTATACCAGAAGGGGGTGTGGTTTAGATGGTTGATGCCTGAAGGTATGCTGATATTCTGGGAGGAGACAAGAATCAGAATCAATACACCCATAGAGGCACAGGCCTTTATGGAAAAAAATAAAGCGAACCTAGAAAAAACAGAAGACTCTACAACGGTCACACAGGACACGGGAGGGGCCGGAGCTCTGCCAGCGGGGGGAGAAGGGGCAACACCAAGAAAGCTCAGATCACAAAAATGAATAAGAAAACCACATTGTTATAAACAGACCGAAAGCAATAATGAAATTATATCTAGACTATATATCATAACTATAAAAATTGATTGAAAACTTTTTTTTTAGAATTAATATGCTGATTTTTTATGATCATGTATTAATGTTTTATACTTAGATGTATCTTATGAGTTTGGAGGGAGGGGGCGTCTGCCACACTTGCAACTGCCAAAATTTGTAACCATTCCACCTACCCTTTTCCTTATAAATGTTTTAAAAAACCAATAAAATTTTTTGAAAAAAAAAAATGACCCTCCGAGCAAACCGGAAGTGACTTCCGGTTTGCACGAAGGGTCGTTTTAAGCGTTCCAAAGGCTTCAGAAAAGCCTCCGGACGATCCCTGAAGCCTCCGGGGGGGGGTGGAGGAGGCTCTTTTCGCCCTCCCCAGGCTCCTATAAAGCCTCTGGAGCCTGGGGAGGGGGAAAAAGCATGTAAAAATGGGGGGAAGCGCCTTTTGTGCGCACATGCGCACGGGGCCGCGCATTGCATTATGGGTGCAGTACGCATGCACACGACCCCCCTGCGCTCTCCCCACTTGTGGCACGCGAGCCAAAAAAGGTTCGCCATCGCTGGTATATAGGCTTAACTTCACACTTGGTAGGTTGTCAGGTTAATAGACATTTTGCAATGTTTGCTAATACTGTCCTACTTTTTGTGGCTGTTTTAAAATAAATTATTTTGGCAACTTCTTCAGATGCGTGGCACCATTGTGTGACTATATACAATGGCCCAAGTATAAATGCGAGCACGCACGCATACAAACACACACACAGTGTATGTATGTATATCTATATTTATAGCTATCTAAATCAATCTATTTTTCTATCTATATTTCTATCATTCATGTATGTATGTATGTATGTATGTATGTAGATATAGATAAAGATATAGATATAGATATAGATGATATATAGATTTAATATAGATATAGATATGAGAGAATAATATGGAATAGATCATTTATAAAGCCTACAAGTGCAGTTTATCCTTTATGGGAAGACCTCCCTATTATATAGCATTTTAAACTTGTCACTGACCTTCAGTCAGTTATGTATAGTGTCCAGTTGTAAAATGGACTTGGAGGATGCACCATTTGCTGAGTCAACTAACAATTTTATTCTGTTTATAAAAATTACATATGATCTAAGCACAAATAGTTTGCAGTTGGGGACCACTAATTTATCGCCATATTTAGTTTGAGAAGATCCATTAAAATCAATGGACTTTTCATTTTCAGATTTTGCTCCCAGTTAAATTATTTTGTGTTTATGAGCAAAACTAAAAAGATTTGCAGATCAGAATTAAGGGCAGTATTTTAGCTTTCCCATCTATACTTGAAAGCATTGGTAAGTAGTAAGTGACCTTAAACTCAGCTGCTTTTTATATTGGAAATTGTGTGAAGACCCCTTCCAGCCAGGCATTAAATGAATTCAGTACTCTTTCTACATGTGTCCATATAGAAGTGTATGTATGCACATACCCAAATATTTGTCTATTGGTGTATTTATCGGGAAGAACCTTTCTATATCCAATGTTGTGATTTCCTGTTAAATAAATTATTCTGTGGGCAGACTGTCTGGCACCACCATGACTCAATCGTGTTATAGGAGAATTTAGGAACACAATAGAACAATAATTTTATAAGGGTATGCATTATCTGATTTACCGCATTGCTGTATTAGATGACCATAATTAGATTCAGGAGGATGGAATATATAGGAATGTAGAAAATCTTCTAGGGAAGGTAAGGAAGCTGCTACATTGTGCTCTTAAGTAACTGTTACATCTTTTGCCTAATCTGTTACCTTTTGGAATTAGTTTTTTTCATGTCTCACGTGCATTATTTTCTTATATTTTATGGTGATGATTTCATTGTTTAAAGTTTCAATATTTTACAATATTTTCTGCTTTCTTTGTAACATCGAACGATTATTGACCTAAAACTACAAAGTAGTAGTTTTAGGTCAATAATTGATGTTTAATCAAAACTACATAGTAGTAGTTTTAGTACTATTATTTTTTGTTTTGTTTAAAAACCCCTGAAATACCTTTAAAAACTATCATATTTCCATAGAGAAAAAGGAAAGAAAGGAACTGAGTCTATAGTTGTGAGGCTAAGATTCTTAAAGCCTCAGAAATTGAAGGTCAGGACCTCGGAGTTAGAAGAGCATAAAGAGCGAACTGGATTGTAGGGAATAATACAGGTAGACAGATTCTGAAAAATTTGTGAGTGGAGGTTCTAACACAAGCACATGCAGCTTAAACTTTATATTTGGATCAAACAGGATGCTAGTGAAGAGCCTTGTGTTGTAATGAGACATGAAAACAATATGGAAGAACCAGAGTCCATTACAATGAAATAGTTTGTGTTTTGTAAACAGTGATATTGCTCTAAGACTGTGATGGCGAACCTATGGCACATGTGCCAGAGGTGGCACCCAGAGCCCTTTCTGTGGGCATGTGTGCCATCGCCAGATGCTCTGGTTTCTGGCACACACATGCACGCCGGCCAGCTAATCTTCGTGAACACCGGGGCACCGGAAAACAGACTGAAAACGGCCTGAAAGTGGAGCAGAGTTCATTAGTGCAGGAGTTGGAGAAAAGCAGGAAATCCCATTTTCTGGTGTTATAGTAACACTGCTTGACAAATGATTGAAATCAGATTGATGACATGTTTATGACAAGAGTCTAACCTTGCTGGTGATTCTTTTGTTCAATGAATCATTTTTAAATTCTGAATGAAGAGAAGATCAGAAATAGTGATTTAAGTCTTGAACTTAAAACACAACAGTAATACTTTATCTGTAAGATGAACAATGTGTGGAGTACAAAACTGAATCTGATCCGGTTCCGGCGGCTACGGCGACAGGCAAGCCTTTGCCTGCTCCCGCTCTCCCGGTGGGCTTCCCCCGCTTCTGGGGGGGCACAGGACGCCCCGGAGAGGCGTCCTGCCGAGGGAACGGCTCGCGGAGGGTCCTGGCGTCGGCGGCGGCTGGCGGGGGCTTCTCCGCTTCGTTCTAGGCACCGGGGAGCAGTATCGGAGGGCGCCCGTGTGCGCGCGTCTCGCCCCATGCCGATCGGAGAATATACTTCTGAATGAAGCAGCGGCGGTGTGGTGAGGGGCTTCCCTTCTCCATTCCCTCTCTTTTGAATTAATGGACTTTTCAGCCCTTTTTTAAACAAAGTTTCTTTCGGACTTTTGCTGGAGGTGCGGCTAGAGGGAGGGGGATTTCCCCCCCCCCCTTGGACAAGCGGCTTGAAAAGATTTTGCTCTCGCCCCCAGGGGAAGGAGGGAGGGGGAGAGCCAACTAATGATGCCTCACCCCTATAAAAGTGACTTTCCTTGGACTTAGATCCAGAACTTATGGGTGAACTGAGAATTTTCTGAACTTTCAAAAGTTTGCTATGCCTCTGAGCCCAAAACTGGCAGGGCAAGATGGCACACTTCCGTTGTCTTTGTGAACTGTGAAATTTGACTCCACCTTCAAAATTCAGGCTTCCGGTCTTTGTCTCCGAGCCACCCAGAGGAATCTCTTGTGGATTGTGATTCCTTGAACCCTTTGGAGAAAAAAAACTTTCACCTATTGCTAGATTTACTAAAGAAATTCCCATCTGTCTGGATTCTCTGTCTCCTGGACTCGTCTGCCTGCTCTTCTTCTCCAGCTGCCCAGTCTCTACAGTGATTGATTCCTTTGCTTTCCAAACCATGTCTCCAAAAAGACCACCTCCGGGAAAACCTGGTTTTGCTACTTCTGCTCCAACATCTGCAACATCTAGCCCAGCCACACAGTCAAAGATAACAGAACTGATGCAACCCAAGACTACAGAGATAGACTTTCAACAAATGCTCCAACAAATTTTACAGGGCCAAGAGGAAATTAAGAAACAGCTAAGGGAAATGAAAGATGAAATCAAAGAAAATCAAGTGCAAATCTATAAGAACTCACAGAGACTGGACGTTGTGGAGGGTGGGGTGGCGGAGGCGAGAGGGGGGGGTTGAGGCCTTGCAGAGGGGAAACAAAGAACTTGATACCCAACAAATGAAAACAGATTTTGAGAGAATGTCCTTCTATCTTAGATTCCAAAATGTAATAGAAACAGATGGGGAAAATATAAGGGACATTATGACTAATATTTTAGCTGAATACATATACAAAGATAAACAACAGATGGAATGGGAGATAGATCTGGCTTATAGAGTGAACTCAGTATATGCCAGAACACACAATGTGCCCAGGGAGGTTCATATTAGATTCCTTAGGAAAAGCACAAGAGATGAAATTCTGGGTGTGCAAAGGGGGCAAACACTCACATACCATGATAGGGAGATAACCATTCTAAAACAGATTCCCAAAAAAATTAGGGAGAAAAGGAAAAATTATTCGCAATTGGCGAATAAATTATACCAGAAGGGTGTGTGGTTTAGATGGTTGATGCCTGAAGGTATGCTGATATTCTGGGAGGAGAAAAGAATTAGAATTAACACACCCATAGAGGCACAGGCCTTTATGGAAAAAAACAAAGCGAACCTAGAAAAAACAGAAGATACCACAATGGTCACACAGGACACGGGAGGGGCCGGAGCTCTGCCAGCAGGGGGAGAAGGGGCAATACCAAGAAAGCTCAGATCACAAAAATGAATAAGAAAGCCACAATGTTATAAACAAACCGAAAGTAATAATGAAATTATATCTAGATTATATATTATAACAATATAAGCTGACTGAAAAAAAATTTTTTTTTCTAGAATTAATATGCTGATCTTTTATGACTATGGACTAATGCTTGATATATGGATGTAACCTATGAGATTGGAGGGAGGGGGCCTCTGTCACACTTGCTACTGCCAAAATCTGTAACCATTCCATTTACCCTTTTCCCTATAAATGTTTTAAAAAAACCAATAAAACTTTTTTCAAAAAAAAAAAAAAACCTGAATCTGAAATGTATTCAATTGTTGCCTTGTATGTGAAGTTTTCTATTTCAGTTCAACAGTTCTTAATGTGCTTTCACCAAAGATAGTTGTATTCAGATGTCTAGCATGCATTGTTGATACAAATAATATAACTGTGTAGCCCTTCAGGTTCAGAAACCAAAGCATGTTTTCTCTTTTTTGTAGATATACATATAACACCTGTCTAAAACTTCAAACTGTGTAGATCCCCCTACACACACAGTGTACTCAATTGTACTCCAGCTACAGAAAGCACCCACATGATCCCAGGAAGGCACAGTTGCTTTAAAGCAGGAGGGGGGTCAAACTCACAGCCCGCGGGCCGGATGCGTTACACGCCAGCCGCATACACCCCCATTTTAGCAAATGGGAAAAAAAGTCAAGATACATCGTGTGACGCCACAGGTTTGATACCCCTGTTTCAAAAATCTATATATTCAAAGCCAACAAGATGCTTATAAGAAACAAATATTTGAGTCATTAGAATCTGGTCTGTCTGTCTCCTATATGAATATCTAAACCTTGAGACTTAAAATTTTACAGTTTGAAATCTATATTAAAATTGATATTTTAATCAGCAATATTTTGCTCAAGAAATATGAACTTAACACGCTTGTTTTGTATGGCAACATAATCCTCTAAGTGACTTACTTGATTGTATTGAATAAAAATTCAGAAACCTACAATTTAGTGTAGGTTCCGTGACTATACGACCTTTGCCGCCTTATACTCATTAATGGAGGCAGCCACCAGTGCCTCATATTTTCCTCCTCCTGCCCATTAGTAAATCAACTGTGATAATTTAATTGTGAGAGAGCTTTTTGGTTCAAGGTGAGAAGGCTTCTGCAAAATATATCATCTATTGCATTCTTTTTCCATTAGTTTTATCTATCATGAATTATGCATAATTACTATTCTTCTCCACAACTCTAAGATCTCAACTTACTGTCAGACAGAATGGAAGCACCTGTTCTTCCATTCAAGTTTTACTGAAGCTTATTTAACAGACAAGAGTTTTTGCAGTATTGCCTCTGGACTCTTCCATCTGTTTTGGCTTCTGGTCTGTTTGGCATAAAAGTTGCAGAACAGGCAGGTATAAAGATGAAAATTGACACGGTTCACAGTCCTGTCTCTACCACCACCACCCTGGTATGGAGGTTTTTTTTAAAAAAAAATGATCTGAGAATTATTATGCTGGAATTTATATAAATTAGTTGCAATTATGGCTATGTCCTTACATCCAATCTCTGAAGATCTCAAACGGAAAGTTACCCAATACTGAAATGTTTTAGAGAATGTTTTAAGCTGTTTTCTTAAGATTTGCTGCATCAGTGGTTAAGAAATTACATATTCATTTCCATTACTTCTTTCTGTTACCTAAAGTCTTGTCCTCATGATTCTGTTTATATGTTGAAGTATAGACAACTTTTGGTTGTTTTGAATAATATCTTAAAATTGAATGTATAGAATTATGCAATGGGGCTTGACAAATGATCATTTCAGAGCAATTTTCAGCATCAGCCTTTTTGCTCCTTGCTGTTACCTCCATAATTTAAAATTGTATCTGTTTTCAAATTAATCATATATGTATGATTGTTTTCTTTCCTTCAAAACTGTTCATTTGCCACAAAAAAGTTTTTGGGGTGACTAAATCTCAATAGCCCAACAACGAATAATGATAAAACAACATTAAGGACAGGTAGTTCAATTAACATATCAGAAGAAGACACTGAATTGTTAGTAATTTGATTATTGTTATATCTAAGGAAGAAAGCAAAGTGTGGGTAAACCATATAGGAAATACGGCTATATGAGCCAATTGTACTTTATTTCTAAGGCTACATTAACAGAATCTTGCAAGTCTGCAGGTACAAAGTATCTACCATCACTTTAACTACCTGAACATTTAGTGGGTTCTTTCTAAGTTTCTTCTCTGATGGTTAATTCATTGGCAACTACTGTCTCTCTTGTCTGACTGTTTTGTAGGCAACATCTCTTCCCTTGTCCCCCAAGGTCATCCACATAGTCCATGATTTTTTCATTGCTGAAAGTTAACTTCCCAGTCATAGTCCAACACTCTTAATCACTACATCATAGTTTCACTCTATATTTTGCTCCCGAATGACATTTGCTACTGCTGTTGTGTTTGGTTACCACTCAAGCTATTGGGTTGGTATGAAGGAAGAAAATGCTGAGCAAAAATGTGTTCTTTTTTTTGATACACACACTATTTTTAACACTGTGAGCCCTAGGGTATTGCTTATTGAGTTTAGGTTTTCTATTTGCATGATTCCAAAAGACTGAATGTGGTTTTTCAGTTTTAAAAAAAGTTGCTTGTCCTCAGTGTATCATGACCTACTTACTTTATATGTCCCAATATAGCATTCTTTCATGCTGATTTTCATCATAGAACTGACTTTCAAGAAGACATTTTTGAGTAAATGCTTTATGATCATACGGAAGATCATTTGTAATAGGCTCTGATAAGAAAATACACTATATTGCCAAAAGTATTCGCTCACCTGCCTTAACTCGCATATGAACTTACTGTATGTGACATCCCATTCCTAATCCATAGGGCTCAATATGATGTTGGGCCACCCTTTGCTGTTATAACAGCTTCAACTCTTCTGGGAAGGCTGTCCACAAGGTATAGGATTGTGTTCATGGGAAGTTGTGACCATTCGTCCAGAAGCGCATTTGCGAGGTTACACACTGATGTTGGACGAGAAGGCCTGGCTCTCAGTCTCCACTCTAATTCATCCCAAAGGTGTTCTGTTGGGTTGAGGTCAGGACTCTGTGCAGGCCAGTCAAGTTCATCCACACCAGACTCTGTCATTCATGTCTTTATGGACCTTGTTTTGTGCACTGGTGCACAGTCATGTTGGAATAGGAAGGGGCAAGCTCCAAGCTGTTCCCACAAAGTTGGAATTGTCCAAAATGTCTTGGTATGCTGAAGCATTCAGAGTTCCTTTCACGGGAACTAAGGGGCCAAACCCAGCTCCTGAAAAACAACCCCACACCATAATCCCACCTCCACCAAACTTTACACTTGGCACAATGCAGTCAGACAAGTACTGTTCTCCTGGCAACCGCCAAACCCAGACTTATCCATCAGATTGCCAAATGGAGAAGTGTGATTCGTCACTCCAGGGAACACGTCTCCACTGCTCTAGAGTCTAGTGGCGGCGTGCTTTATACCACTGCATCCGATGCTTTGCATTGCACTTGGTGATGTATGGCTTGGATGCAGCTGTTCGGCCATGGAAACCTATTCTATGAAGCTCTCTGTGCACTGTTCTGAGCTAATCTGAAGGCCACATGACATTTGGAGGTCTGTAGCGATTGACTCTGCAGAAAGTTGGCGACCTCTTCGCACTGGGGGCCTCAGCATCTGCTGACCCTGCTCCGTCAGTTTACATGGCCTACCATTTCATGGCTGAATTGCTGTCGTTCCCAAACACTTCCACATTCTTATAATACAGCTGACTGTTGACTGTGGAATATTTAGGAGCGAGGAAATTTCACGACTGGATTTGTTGCACAGGTGGCATCCTATCACAGTTCCATGCTGGAATTCACTGAGCTCCTGAGAGCGACCCATTCTTTCACAAATGTTTGTACAAACTGTCTGCATGCCTAGGTACTTGATTTTACACACCTGTGGCCATGGAAGTGATTGGAACAACTGATTCTGATTATTTGGATGGGTGAGCGAATACCTTTGGCAATATAGTGCACTTCTCATGGGAAGTCAGTGGGGAGACTGGACAGAAAAAGAACATATAAATTGTGTGTATACTGTATATTGGAATATGAGAGATACTTGTTTATATCTCCAATGATAATGTACAATTATTTTTCATCCACTAATGATGCACATGAAAACCTTAATTTCTTTTCATTTTTATACAATAATAGCCTTTTTAGGAGCCTTTTTAAAAAATAAAGTTAGTAAAAATAACCTCAATAAAATAGAAGAATAGTGATATGGGTGAATTGGAAATTATAGTGTAAATGGATAGTTTTTTTTATTAATTTTACTGCAGTTTTTAACATTTTTTTCAAATTACTTGTTATATAGGTTTGTAATTGAACCTGCCATTGGTAAAAATCGCAAGTGTTACGAATCTCTTATTTCAGTATGAATAGCAATTTTTCATACTATAATAAACTGAGCAAATTTATTTGGTCAGGGAAAAAACCGCCTATCAAATACAAACTTCTACAAGATAATAGAAACAGAGGTGGTTTTGAACTCCCAGATTGGGAGCTATATTACCAGGCGGCAGCCCTAACATGGTTAAAAGACTGGATCCAATTAAAAAATAAAAGAATCCTTATGCTAGAAGGACACGATCTCCAACTAGGCTGGCACGGCTGCCTCTGGGAGGAAAAGACTAAACCCCATTCCTACTTTCAGAGACATATATTAAGGGATGCTTTGTTTAGGGTCTGGGGGGAAAAAAACACCACTACCTGAAAATCCCAAGCTGGTTATCAACCAGGGAGGCAATGACATATCCATATACTATAGACCTTAGTAAAATGGTAAGATATGCAGACCTCTTAGATGAAAAAGGAGAACTAAAATCAGTACAAGATCTGAAAGCACAGGGAATAAATATGGAATGGTGGCCCTACCTACAAATTAAAACAAGATTTTAAAAAGGGAACAATACGGAATATATGAGACACAAGTGGAATTTGATAAAATATTACTAGGAATGGGAGGAAAAATGATCACTAGATTATATAATTTTCTTTTAAAATATAAAATGGAGGAAGAGACGGTAAAGGAGACAATGATTAGCTGGGGAAGAAATTTTGGCCACAATATAGAGTTAGAAAAATGGGATAAACTGTGGGAAAGAAATTATAAATTTACAAAGGCAGCAGCTTACAAAGAAAATCTCTATAAAATATTTTATAGATGGCATTTGCCTCCAGCGAGATTGGCCAAAATGTACCCAAATCTATCCCTAATTGTTGGAGATGCAATCACAAGCCTGTAACATTTTATCACATGTGGTGGACGTGCCCCATCACAAGGAAGTACTGGTGCAAAATTTGGAAATAGTTAAAGAAATTACTGAGCAAAAAATAGAACTCAAACCAGAAGCATTCTTATTAGGACTACTGGATCAAAAAATGGACAAGCAATCTCAATACATAATCATACACATACTCACTGCAGCCAGGATTGCCTTCGCACAAAATTGGAAAAAAATTAATACACCTTCAGTTGAAACTACAGGAAAATACTTGAATGTGCAGAAATGGACAAAATGACAATAGAACTAAAAGAAAGAGAAGAATCGGACTTCTATAAAGTATGGAATAAAATGTACAAGTGGCTAGAAATCAGAAGCCAAAACAGAAAATAGAGAATACAAATAGATGGAGATACAAATAATGAATATTACTATAAGTGTTAATATTATGATTGCTACATCATAGGACAAGGTTATAGTGATAGGAAGACAATGCAGAAGGGAGAATTATAAAAGCTAAGCAGGAAAGCCGATATTGAAAGCTGTAAAATTACTCTATACTGTTACTCTATACTGCTATACTCTATAGCTGTAAAATTACTCTATACTGTTACATAAAATTACTCTATACTCTATACATGTTCTGTGTTTGGTTTTATTGTGTTTTTTCCTTGTTGTGTCTTTACTGTTTTTAAAGATTAAAACATTCAAAAAAAATTAATTAAAAAAACCACAGAAGAATAGTGTTATGGGTGAATTGGAAATTATAGTGTAAATGGATAGTTTTTTTTATTAATTTTACTGCAGTTTTAAACATTTTTTCAAATTACTTGTTATATAGGTTTGTAATTGATCCTGCCATTGGTAATATAATGTAACATCAGTGACGTGCAGTCAGGTGAGGCAAGTGAGGCACAGCCTCACCACTCTCATCATGAAAAAAAAAAGTAAAAGGAAAAAGCTGAGCTAGTTGCTGCCTCACCGTGGATGACTCTGCTTAACCTCACTGGTGCTCTCCCTCCCCAAGTGTAGTGACTTCCTCCCCAGGCCCCCATTCATTTCTCTCTCTCACACACACAGCTGGATAAAACTATATAAAAATCTAGCCCAGCTTCACTGATTACAAGTTTGAAAAGGCAACGTGGCTCCACCTGCAATCAAACTACACTTGGGGAGGGAGAGCACAAGCGAACACTGAGGAGACCACAGGAGGAGGCAGGAAGCCAGGCAAAGAGCCATGCTGTAGTACACACACTTCCCCCCAGCCTCTTTCTTTTGGAAGGCTCGGCTCGGCTCCCCTCCAGCTTCTCTGCCTCTCCTCTCACCCCAGCCTGCCAGCAGGAGGTGGTGGGTGGGCTTTATTGTGTTCCAGGCATTTCCCACCCAGACAGCAGGCTGCATTTGCAATGGTGGAGGTGTTTGGGAAAGACAGCAGGGGAATGGGGGGGGGGGGGATGGCAGAGGAGCTGCTTTCAAGCCACTGGAAAAGATATCCAATCCAACTTTTGTGTGTGGGGGGGTTTGTTTGAGAGTGAGTGAGAGAGGGAAGGGGTAGGAGAGATAGTCCAATCCAACTTCTGTGTGTGTGTGTGTGTGTGTGTGTGTGTATGTGTGTGTGTGTGTGTTTGAGAGAGGGGGAGGAAGGGAGAGAGGGAGGAAGGAGGGGAAGGAGAAGAAAAAGAAAAAGAAAGAAGGAGCAAAGGAGAAAAACAAATGCTGTCGCTTTAAATTGGAACTGAACATGCCTGGCTGTGGAATTCTGGGAGTTGAAGTCCACAAGTCTAAAAATATTTGAAACCCAGCACTGTGTCAGTGCCTCACCAGTCATAAACCTCACCGCACGTCACTGTGTAACATAGTGATATGATAATAAGGATCGCATTTATAACATATTGCTGCTTACTCAGGAGATTTGACAAAAATATATTCCAAAATCGTAAGTGCTATGCATCTCTTATTTCAGTATGAATAGCAATTTTTCATACTATAATAAACTGAGCAAAGATGCAAAGCCCTTCAAATGACCTTTGGGTAATGTAGTTCAAAATAATAGATTGAATTTATAGGACACAGCTTGTTTTTAGTCAGATCATCATTCTGACAGCAACTTTCCACAGTATCAGAAAGGAGTGATTCCATGCCTACCAAAAAGAGATGGAATAATTGTATCTGGGATCTTTATTTATAGACAGTTAAAACACATGATTTATCATTGAACAATATTTATAATTAGACTTTAAGCTACAAATTGTCAAACGTTTTTGTACAAAAAATCGATTTAAATTACTATACTTGCTTAAAATTGATTTAAATTACTATACTTGCTTATTAGAACTAGATGTTTATGTTCTTGAAATTCTTTTGAATTAAAACCATAGGTTGCTAATTGTTTTAATACCATAACACCAAGAGTCCTTTACTTTTTCAGTGTATAACCATGCTGTTTAATTTATTTCACTCTTCGTTAAAACTCTCCTTCACCATTTTAAGCCATATTTCATACACAACTTTTGTGCAATTTTTCAACTCTAATGTTGAAGTAAACAGAATATTGTTAGTCTGAATTTTGTAAATGGATACACTATAGCTGTGATGGCGAACCTATGGCACGCGTGCCACAAGTGGCACATGGAGCCATTTGTTATAGCACTCAAGGTGTTGCCTTGTCATGTGCGCGCTGGCCAGCTGACTTTGGCATTCTTTTAAGGCCATTATTTGCCTTCCAGAGGTTTTCTTGAAGTGACTTCCAGTTTGTCCATAGGGCTGTTTTTCTTCAGGGAAGCCTCCTGAAGGCTCCAGAGGGCAAAAAGTGGCCCAAGATCAAACTGGAAGTCACTGTTCCCGAACTGTCTGGTTGCCAATAGGGCTGTTTTTCACTCTCCAGAGGCTTCAGGGAAGCTCCTGAAGCCTCCGGGGGTTAGGGTTAGAGGGTTAGCCTCTGGAGCCTGGGGAGGGCGAAAAAAGTGTGCCAAAAGCGGGGTAGGGGTATGCAGTGGGGTTGCACACATAGCATTATGGGTGAGGGCATGCTCGCGCACGACCTCCCTGCACCCCCCCCCACTTTTGGCATGTGATCCAAAAAAGGTTAGCCATCACTACACTATAGTATACTGTAGTATGTTGGCTAACTGGTATAAATTTGGAGTTGCTATCCAAATTTACACATTAAGCTGCTAGTACATTTCCTTGAAAACACATTATAGAAAGCAATAGTACTGAATTCCTTTCTAACAGCATGAAATTCATACTTATGCTAAATGGGATTTGCCAATGCAAGAATGCATATAATTTGGACTACTTCCATCTAAACTTTGTAGCCGGAAGAGTGAGCTTCCACAGTAGGGGCATACCATGTTTCCCCGAAAATATGACCTGTCCTGAAACTAAAGCTGTGCCACATATTTCGGGTGGCCAAAAATATTAGCCCCCCCCCAAAATAAGCCCCCTGGACAATCCCCCCCTCCGGCCAGGCAGAGCACCGCTCGCTGACCTAGCGGTATCCCAAAGGTGCCAAGCCATGAGAACGGGGTGGGGGGCAAAGGTGCTCCCGTTGCTTGGTGCTTTCGGGGTACTGCTAGGTCAGTCAGCGCCGCTGTGCCCAGCTGAAGAGGGGGGGTTGCCAGGCAGCTGCTCTCGCGAGCAGGCACAGTCTCAGGGTCGAATGGCTGTGTTGCGCTGTCGCAGCAGCAACACAGCAGCCATGAGGTGACCATGCTTGCGAGCAGCTGCCCTATTCTCTATGGTTGTGGGCTGCAGAGCGTACAACCATAGAGCATACTCCCAGGCATCCGTCCTCCATTGCGGCTTCCAAAGCATGGAGGTAGGATACTGCTCTGGAGTACGCTCTATGGTTGTATGCTCTGCATAGAGCGTACTCCCAGAGTGACATCCGTCCTCTGTGCTTTGAAAGCTGAAAAAAAAAAACCAAGCGGCAGGCGGCGCCAGCAGCATAGATGCCCTGGCTCTGCATGTACTGTAGAGTTAGCCATGGGCATTGTGAGCCTGCAATTCGTGCGAGCGGGGAGTAGAAAAGCCGCTTGTGCAACCCCCCTCTCCAGCCATGCAGAGCCCCATTCACTCACCTAGGGGCATTCCAAAGGCGCCGAGCCGCGGGAGGTGGAGGACGGTGAACAGGTGCTCGTGTTGCTTGGTGCCTTCCGGGTACTACTAGGTCAGTCAGCGGCGCTGTGCCCAGCTGGAAAGGGGAGTTGCCGGGTGGCTACTCGTGAGTGTGGTCAGCTCATGGCTGCAGTGTTGCTGCTGTGACAGTGCAACACAGCCATTCGACCATGAGGCTGTGCCCGGTTCTTCGGGAGTTCAGTCGCAAGGGAGCGAAAACCAATTGAAAACCACTTGGAACATATATTTCTTTTATCATGCCCATTTGATATTCTCTCCTGTATCACAATAGGTGGAAAGTTAAAATATACTCCAGAAAAAAATTCAGAAGTACTGTATATCTTGGCCTGCTTTGCAGCATTTCAAAGCCTATATCATTTACTTAAAATAATCTTATTTATTTCTAAATTTTCTTATTTATTTATGTGTTTGCTGACTGGAATAATGTTGGCTTCACATGCAACATTTCCAGAAACATCTAAATTAAGGATTATATCAAGTATAAGGTTTTATTTTTTTAAAAAAACTTGAAAACGTGTGATCTTTTAACCTTGAGATGCTGCATTTGTGACTCATGTGCTGGAGTGAGTCGAATATAAAGCAGTCATTCCACTGCAAAAATATAACAGGCTAAAAAGCAAGAAATCCACTATGAGCAATTATTTGGCTCATCTCTGAACCTGGATTTTTTTCTACCATGACTTGCTGAGCAAATCTTAGTGGTCTTATTTCCTTAGCATATTAAACCAAATGTAAATAAGCAACATTTCAACTTACTAAACATTTTGTGTTAACCTGCTGTATGAAGCTGCGCTACCAATCAATCTAAATGTAGTAGGCACATTAACATCTAAAAGTTGTTTCATTTTAATAGTAAGTAACTGTCGGACTAAAGGGATTGGTTGAAAGCCAGCTGAATTTATTTCAACTAATTCTACTTCTTTGTGTACTTGAAATTAGATTTTAAGCCATGAAATGTTTTTTTTTCTGTTGAACTTGTTCTGCCATCAGTAATAAATATAATTCTGAAATTACATCGATTTTTTTAATCATCAGCTATTTGTAGGTAAAGCTAATAAAGTATAAATCCAAGCTAATTTTATTGTTTTCCAACTGATGTATAAAAGAGTTACCTTACAAATAAATATGTAGAAGTTGGTAGTATCATGTACTGTATGCCTTGTTAAGTGTAAAGTTCTTGAGATATAACTTTCTCTTCCACAGAGGACCTAAAGATTCACTGTATCTACAATTCAATTTAATTTTTACAGCAAGAAAATAAATAAAATTGATTTTCATTTCAAGGAAAAAACATGCAGATCTACTAATCAGTAAAAAACTAAACAGCATTATAAGCATTTATTTTATAATTTAGAAAACTATAGGATAACGATGAAGATTGAATACTGTTCCTTTTATCCATTGTTTATGCATTTCCCCCTTCCAATTATTTTCCTTTTTTTTAACACTTTCTACTTAGAAAGGTATCTTGTCTCTAACAATAATCTTGTTGCCTTTCCTACTGTCTGCTCTGTTTATCAAAATTCTCTGTTTATCACTTTAATTTTTTTTATTAATATTCCTTCTCTGACCTCTTTGTCATCTTCTAACTTTCTTCTTTCTTCTCCCAACCTCACTACATATGCTTCCAAAAACTAACACAGAGAACTGTTTTCCATTATCAGATACAAATGCCTGCGTTTTTCTATGTTCAAACTGATTAGTTCTTGGTTTCTTTTAAAATATATTTTCACAGTGTGCGGATGTGATTTGGCTCAAGGAGGCTTTTTCATTAAGAATGGTGATTACCTTTGCACTGTGGATTACCAGCGGATGTATGGGACCCGATGCAATGGCTGCGGAGAGTTTGTGGAAGGAGAAGTTGTAACAGCTTTGGGGAAAACCTATCATCCCAATTGCTTTGCCTGCACTATGTGCAAGTAAGTGAACTGATGCTGAACAAGACGATCTTTTTCCCCTCCTCTCTTCTTCTTCTTCTTCTTCTTCTTCTTCTTCTTCTTCTTCTTCTTCTTCTTCTTCTTCTTCTTCTTCTTCTTCTTCTTCTTCTTCTTCTTCTTCTTCTTCTTCTTCTTCTCCTCCTCCTCCTCCTCCTCCTCCTCCTCTCCTCCTCCTCCTCTTCCCTCTCCTCTCCCTTCTCTTCTTCTTCGTCTTCTTCTTCTCCTCTTCCTCCTCCTTCCCCTTCCCCCTCCCCCCCTTTTTCTGGATTTCATTTTTAGCTGCTCATTTGCAAAGGCTTAATTATTGGATATCCTTAATATCCCTAAACTTACCTGATCATAGAAGTTAAGTAATATAATTCTTGCTTTAGCTAGTACTTAATAAAAGACATCTTGGAAATAGTGGATTCTGGAGGCTGTTTCTCCTTTGCTCAAGATCAGGAAATAGACTATTGGATTTGGTTATCCCTACATGGTAAACAGTTGAGATAATTTTCTCTAAATTTCCATAAGGTTATGGAGGTCTATGGGTTTCCCATTAGTCTTTTACAGGCAATACTTCTACCATAAGTGTGCAGGTGGTGTCAGGCCTTTTAAGATCGGGAATTTTAAAGGCAAAATGTCCCCTTTTTTCTCACTACATTCTCTATCTGTAATTTCAGTAAAATAAATAATAATAAAAAATACTGAAGTATCTTTGGGTGCTATGTTTTGACTCAGAAACAGTGCCTTGGAAAATGTACTTTTATTTATGTGATACTTTCATCTATTTAAATTTATTTGAATGATGGGGTATACAGGACAATTATCTTCCTTACCCTTTCACAAAGCCTGGATAGCACTGTAGACAAAAAAGTCTTTGAAACTCTGCAGCGCCTCAGCCAATAGACTGTGTAATGGATACCTAGATGGACCATTGATCTGACTTGTTATAAAGCAGTTATTCTTATTTCTATCTGTTGTTTACTTTCTGAAGAAGTGGATCTTGTTGAATACTGAAACTCCTTCAAGTCAGAATTTCTGATTTAATTTTTTTATGGCAGTTTCAGTATTTGTTCATTCCAATGGTATCTACTTTTAATCAAAATCACCTTTCTTTTCCTAAAGTAATGTAGCTGAGCTTTCTGCTTGTTTAAAACACCAAGAACTGCTTAATTTCTAGTATTTGTTGCTTCCATTGATTGCCAAAAAAATGAACTATCTAATTTCATATACTTTCAGTGAAACAATAATAGAAATTTCTAAAGATTTTTCATTTGAGCATTCAAACTATCAATGAACAGGCTTCTTTTCTTAATAAAAACACTTATATAGACTTGTGCTTTTTAAAACAAACGAACCTTTGAAATAAAAATGTATTGGTCAGGGTTTTTTCTATCATTATTATTTTTTTCCTTCTTGAGATACATTTAGTGTTTGGATTTTCTCCAGATGTCTATCTTTGCCAATACTGCATTTTAAACATGCTTTGGCCCTTTTCCCTGCAAGAGACTTCTTTTTCAGCAGTGGCAACAATGGGAAGGAGCTGAGAAAGATAATGTAACCCCAGAGATAGCGTTGCATTAAAATGCTTCTTTTGTTTCCCAGACGTCCTTTTCCACCAGGAGACCGGGTTACCTTTAATGGAAGAGACTGCCTCTGTCAAATGTGTGCTCAACCAATGGCATCCAGTCCAAAAGAACTCACCACTTCCAGTAGTAAGTATTGCATCTTTTCTAAATATTTCATAGTCTCGATGGTTATATTTCTATTTTCTGCAGCTGCTTTATTCTAATGTGCACTGATGGCTTTGGTTACGAGTTGGGTTTGCATTCTAGAAATCAGAGACAGTCTCCCCCTATTCCTACATCCTGCTGGTTTTTTATTAATTTATTGTTTAATTTAAGTGCATCTGGAAAAACTAAGTAGATCCAGCGTAGTTCTTTTTATTCAAAAGAGGTCAAATTATTTTCTATACAAATATTCAAAGATTACATTATTTTAATTTTAACGTTTGGAGAGATAGAAGCGTTAAGGTTTGTATTAAAATAGCATTTACGACATTTTCAGAGTGTTAAGTAGTTGCTTTAAAATCCTACCTATTCGTAAGTAAAAGTAAGTAAAACTCTTTTATAAGACCTTTGTGTTTTGTAGTTATCCTATTTTTTGGTGTATAAGGTGCACCTTTTTTCCTCAAAAAAGAGGTTGAAAATCTGGGTGCGCCTTATACACCGAATACAGCATTTTTTGCCTCCCGAAGGCCCCCCCCCTTCACAAAATGGCTGTGCATACCCTTATGGAAGCTTTCAGAGGCTTTCCTGGGGGCTGGGGAGGGCAGAAATGAGCAAAAAATAGGCATTTTCCCCCAGAGGAGCACTCTATAAGCCTCCATAAGGCTATGCATGCAATTTTCTTTACAACAAATGGGCCCGTTTCCGTGAAAAACGGGCAGTTTTTTGGTCCCCCACCCCCCAGGAGTACTCTGCAAGTCCCCTCAAGGCTATTCATGGGCCCACTTTCTCTCACACTCTCCCTATCTACTGTATTTCTCTCTCTCTTTCTATTTCTCTCTCTCTATGACTCTACCTACCTACCTACACACTTTCTATCTCTCTCTCTATCTCTCTGTCCTTTATCTACCTACCTATCTAACTACTCTCTCTATCCCTACCCGCCTACTGTATTTTTCTCTCTCTCTTTCTATTTCTCTCTCTATCCCTCTACCTACCTACCTACCTACCTACCTACCTACCTACCTACCTACCTACCTACACACTCTCTAGCTCTCTCTATTTCTCTCTCTATCCCTTTATCTACTTACCTACCTAACTACTGCCTCTCTCCCTCCCTACCTACTGTATTTCTCTCTCTTTCTCTCGCTGTCTATCTCTCTATCTACCTACCTACCTTTTTTTAATTTGCCTCTTCAAAATCTTTGTGCATCTTATACTCCGAAAAATATGGTACTTGCTTTAAAAAAATTGGTAAGGGAAATATTTAAGAGAAGTAAAAAAGTTTAGGATTATATTAGGTGTGACTCAATTAAGTCAATATCCAACATAAAGGCAGAGTACACCCAAAAATAATTATAGACACATTCAAAGACTGACTTCTCTACCTTCTTAATCTAGTTGGCTCAACTGCAGCTGAATTTTTTTTTCTTTCCATTAATGTATTGTATGTGTATGTGTATGTGTATGTGTATGTGTATGTATGTATGTATGTATGTATGTATGTATGTATGTATGTATGTATGTATGTGTGTGTGTATATATATATATATATATATATATATATATATATATATATATATATATATATATATATATATATATACACACATACACATACACATACACATACACATACACATACATACTTACATACATACACATAGGTATAAAGTCAGAACATACATACACATACGAATTAACAGCAACTGATTAAAATGTATAGTGGCTGTAAAATAAAGCATTCCATTGCTAAACGTAAATGATTCCTTGACTATATGTGTGCAATTAACATCATTCTTTGTCATACATATTCCACACACTTAAGCATGTTCAGTAGATGCAACAAATAGATTTTGTATCCATACAGCTGTACTCTGAAAAATTGAGCTGCTTTTACTAGTGTTTTGTTTCAGTTGTGTTTTCTTCCCTTAAACAGTGTCTAATTTGAACATAAACACATGCACACATAGAAACCCGCTAAAGAAGCACTCATCATTTTCTATATTAGTTCTTCCTATCTATAATTGTAAGGAATGCGGTGGCTCAGTGGCTAAGATGCTGAGTTTGCCGATCAGAAAGGTTTGCAGTTCAGCGGTTCGAATCCCTAGCACCTTTTAATGGGGTAAGCTCCCGTTACTTGTCCCAGCTTCGGTCAATCTAGCAGTTCGAAAGCATGTAAAAAATGTAAGTAGAAAAATAGGAACACACTTTTGTGGGAAGTTAACAGTATTCCGTGCGCCTTCAGTGTTTAGTCATTCTGGCCACATGAGCACAGAGATGTCTTCGGACAGGGCTGGCTCTTTGGCTTTGAAACGGAGATGAGCACTGTCTCCTAGAGTTGGGAATAACTAGCACATATGTGCGAGGGGAACCTTTACCTTTGCCTTATCTATAATTGTACATCATTCCAAATTACAAGGTGAACTTACAGTACATATGTGTTGCAGAATTGTTATGAAGGTATGGGTAATGGGAAACTTAATATTGCAGTTATTAATGCAATGTAACATCAAATGTCTTATAAGAAAACATTCAAACAGATACATTTCTCCATTAAATTACCTAAAGTAGAATAAATGGAGTTCTGTTTGTTTTGCCTTTCATTCATTTTACAAATCAAAAATTAAAAACCCCAAAAGTTTGGCGTTCTTATATAACTTTTCATTAAATAACTCACATTACATTACATTCTTCTTATATCTGTCTGCAACAGTTTGTATTATAAATAGAGTTCCTTTTTACAAAGCAGTACAGAAATCCTAAGAAAACACAGTACTGGCACAAAAGCATCTTCTAATAGTGTCCAAACAGAAAAATTAGAATGTTATAACTTTAGATAGAACAGTTTTGACAGAATGAGGACAGGTTTGCTATGAGGGTATATGTATTATATATGTTATGAATATAAACAGATTTTGTTATGAAATTATTTTAATGGAGTCCTTTTGTCCATTTTGGCTTTAAATGGTCAGATATTAGATAACTATCTTCAGCCTAAAGACTCATTTGGGAGAGAATATCACTGAAAGAGCATCTGAAACTTTAGCTATAACTGTGTTATAGAAGGGTCAAGTAGAATTAATGTTAACTTTTTTTTTTCATGTTTTGATGGGGTGGGAATCCCCCAAAGGCTTGTAAGGTTGAAATCTTAATTCAGTTTTGGGGACAGTTGCTGTGATGTTATTGCTATAATATCAATATGGTTTTTTTTAGTTTAAAAAAGGGATAGCTTAAAGAGAAAAAGCCAGACATGTTGCATTTCATTAAAGATGGATTGGAGAACGGGCATAACTCTTGCACTTAGGAGAGTTGCAAGAAATGCAATTATGATTTTGATCATGTAACATGTTACATGATCAAAATTTAGACAATCAGCATACATTTACAACACTTGCCATGTCGTGGGGTCATGTGATGACTATTTGTGACGTTTCAGCTGCCTTCTGACAAGCAAAGTCAATGTGGCAGGGCAGCTGGATTCCCATGCTTGAATATTGTGCATTTTGTTATAAAATTCTGGAAATCATCCCATTTTTACTTGAGACACAGGAAATTGGTTCAATTTCCTATGTCTCAAGTAAATACAGAGTCAGCAAATCTCAATATCTTCTTCCCAGCCAACAAGCAGCCTAGAGAATGGCACATCTTTTCAAGTTAAGCGGAAATGAATTAAACCAGGTTGCCTTTTAAATACCATCTTCCCATAGTCTTGCGATATATTACCTGTCTAAAAGTTGTTTTGACTTTCCTTCTGGAAACTGCTATGACGTGTATATGCTTCTGGGCAAATGACACGGCTTTTGTCAATTTGTTCTTTTTTCTCTCAAGTGTGAAAGAACTTGGAAATGTTGTATTGTTTCTGTCCGTTAGCCTGAAAGTTCAGGGTTTTTTTTTTCATCGTCCTTTTAGAAAGAACACCGAGTCATTATCGTAATCCAAAGCTTGGATCATCTTGGAAACTATCCAATTTGCTCACTGATTGAAAATCGAAAGGCTTTTAACAAAGGCACAGGCGTACACAGGCACACACACACATGTCTCTCTGTCTCAAGAATTAACTCCAAAACATTACCTGGCAACAATTTTTATTAGTCTTGGTCTCCTTGTGGCCTGAAATGCAGAGGGGAAATGTATCATATTATTATTTACTTTGCTGTTCTGTTGGCCCAGATACTTGTTGACACAACAGAGATGCAAACCTGTAACTTAGGGCATCCCTATCAGAAATTTACGTTATTACTTTTTTACTTTTATTTAATTTACTTTTCTTTTATTATTTTACTTTTATTCTTCACTAACTGCTGTCTTTCATATTTTTTTAAAGGGCACAACAGTTGTTGGAAGCAAATATGATGTTATATTCCTAGTGGAGATCAGGCCCACTTCTCATTTGCAGCTGGTTTCTGAATTTGGGCCTAAAGAGTCCACCTTCTGACATAAATCAGTTGTTCTTTCCCATGAAATTTAGAAGGCTGTACCATTAATTTCCTGTGCAGTTTACTTTCAACAACTAGGATCTGATTATGTCATAAAGTGGTCATAAAGCTACACAAAGCAGCTGGGGTACAGCCAACACAAAGAATTAGGCAATACGCATGGTTTTATTACAACACATAGGTGTATATTCATTTTCTTCAAGTTTCAGATTTCTTGGTAGTGCTCTTTAAAATCAGTCCATTAATATGTTTGTTTTGAAAAGATTGCATTTACTAACATCATTTCTGGCAAGTGATTGCACATCTGCAGGTTGTACTACTTTACTTTTGTCAGTTACATGACACACCCAGGATTTCTGTTCCATTCTCTTTTCTTTTCTTGCCAACTGTGTAGAGGTTATTTCTCTGTTCACTCTCTCACACACACCCTTGTACAAAAATAAAAAAGATGAGGAGAACAGAAATGGGAATAAAAGCTTAGAATGGGCTCAAATATAGCATGCCTTGCCTTATCCTGTTGTTATTTCCTACCATAGTGTTAATGTTTCCAATTGCTATTTTATTTTAAAAAGTTATATTTTACATTATATGAAGGAGACCAGTATAAGCCATAGGGAAATATTTCTATGGAATCTTCTGAAATTATTTATTTCTGGTTCTGGTTAATGCAAACTTTGAAATCTTGGTAACAGATGAGTAAATCAAACTGTTTAGACCATCCAACCCAAACGTGATGTTTTCAAGTTGATTCATGTGAATCATGCTGACTTGGAATTTGGGTGACTGCAAATGGGACCCATTTATAGGGTCATGGCTGCATAAGACGATTCTAAAAGTAGTTTCCAAACTGGATCTTATCAAATACTGAGGTACAGATAGACAAGCTATAGTTCAGCGATGGCTAACCTTTTGGGGGCTGAGTGCCGAATGTGCACGCATGCGCACAACCACCCATCCATAATGCAATGTGTATGGGACCCTCCCAGGTACCCCACCCCCGCACATGCACACGTGACCTCCCTGCACAAGATGCCCCCCACATGTGCCCCCACCTCCCTGCACATGCACAGCAGAGACCCAAAAACCAGCTGGCCGACAGGAGGCCCACGCATATGCGAGGCAGAACTGAGCTGGGGAGATGGTTCACTTGACCACAGAGAGGGGTCACAGTTTCGCCATCGTGGCTATAGTTGATAGGCTGATAGTTGGTTAAATATTGATTGTCCAGCCTTGTATTGTTCAAAGAAGTACTGAGAAATTGTGTATGCATGTACGCATCTTTATTACTTGAACAGAAAAACAAACAGGAGAGACAATTTAGACTTTCATGGCTAAGGCAGGACTAAAACTCAATCTCTTGATTTGTAGACTGTTATCTTAACCACTAGAGTCAGCTGGGTGATCTTGGGCCAGTCACACACTGTCAGCCCAACTTATTTCACAGGGTTGTTGTTGTGAGAAAACAAGAGAAAGGAGTATTAAGCATGATTGCCACCTCGCATTGTTGATAAAGATAGTAAAGGCAGGATGTAAATAAGTAAAATTTTTTTAAAAAGTAGTATATTTGCACGGAAACAGTGTTCTTTAATTGTTAAGGAGCCAAACTGAGTTAGGAGGACCCAGGTTCTAGCCTTTCTTTAGCCACAGAATCCAGATGTGTGTTTTTGGATGAGTCATTCTGTGTTTGACTGGAAAGTAAAAAAAACCCCACCATTTATCTATTAACCCTTACTGATATGGTATGAAATGGTTCTCCCTGATTTTCAATAAACAGCCCTCATCCTACATTGAATATATTTGTTATACGTTATTCCAAATGAGCATGTCAATTAATGGGATAATCATATTTCATTATAATCATCTACAGCAGGGGTGTCCAAACTTGGGAACTTTAAGACTTGTGGACTTCAACTCCCAGAATTCCCCAGCCAGCATGGTCTTAAAGTCTTAAAGTTCCCAAGTTTGGACACCCCTGATCTACAGCTATCAATATCAAGAATAATTCATTCATAAATTTCTAATATTAATTCTGCAGAATACTGAAAAGTTGGGGCCATGTATTTATCTTTCCAGTGCTGATAAATAAGGGCACAAAGAATATGCTTTCTTTGTCAGATGTCACTTTCCAGATGATAATGGCCCAAATTATTTAGAGAGTTGTTAATAGAAGCTGATCTATGCACTCTAAAGCACATCTCATATTCTGCAGAATATGCAAAGGTCTTATGGTGGCTATTACTCAGTTATTGATGTATTCATGAATAAAGTGTTCTCTAAAAGCAGAAAGCTTGAAAATACTTTTTTTTCACTTTAGGTTAATACATTTTCATGATTTATTTAAATCTTCCAGTTGTTTAGTAACTTTAAAACTATGTCACCAATCTGCTTTTAAAACTGCATCTTGGTGTTCATATGTAACACCAGAAATAGAAACAAAGATCAGATTTTTTTTAAAAAGAACTCTAAGCTAGTTGCTATTTTCAAAGAGAATAATAATTGAGGGACTGGCAATACATGTAATATGCACTTTGGTCGTCCCAAAACAGTGGTTACATGTCAGATTGATGGTCCATGATCATCCTGAAGCGACACACAGGACATTTTACCTTCATCCTCGATAACAAAAAAGCATATTCTTAAAAACCCACAATGCACTAGTCCTTTGGGAAAAGCAGCAAGATTCGTGTATCATTACGATTGTCTACTACTCTCTTGTCCCTCTCTGTTATGCCCTGACCTTCATCTTGCTTCTGCTTCTTATTTTTATCATAGCATTAAATTATGCAGTTGAAAGCTTTTCTCAAAACCCCTTGACTAATTTATAGGTGGCATCATAATCTATTCTTCTTGTGTAGTTTTATTTATTTTCTTGTTGTGAGGTACAACACTTAGATTTATTATTCTAGAGGCAAGATAAATGTGCCTTTCAAAGATTTTATAATGCTGGGGACTTGAAAAGAAAGATTGCTATGCTTTTGAAGCAATTTTTAAATTGGATTTTTGAAGAGGACAGCTGAATCTAAATGTTAAAATTTAATTATTTTTTTCCTGTTTTAAGGTTTGGATTTTTTTTTTTTAAGAACAGAGAAGCTTCATAACTAAATACCACAGATCTTAAAATTTTTATCTTGAATGACTACTTAGGGGCAAATGAATAACTGCTTGATTTGATATCAAAGAGAGTACTAGCAATATTGCAATTATCTTGGAGCAATTGTGTAGTTAAAAAATAGATCGCTCAAAGCTTATGTTGTTAATCAAGACCATTTGAGGATATCTAATCTGTGCTACTTGGTGAAGGCTAAGGGTTCATCCAACTGAACATTGACAATTCTGATAAATGACTGAATCTGTTTTTTCTGTCTGATATTTTTTCTGCTGGAAACACAACAACATTGTGGCCTAAGAGAAACAGTTTTACAATCTGGTACATGAGTAAGGGAGGCTGCTTCCCCTCTAGTAGGAGCAGAATCTGATTGGATTATGTCACTATATTACCTGGTTCAATTATGACTTAATTAACTGGCAATATTTCTCTAAGGTTTTGACTGGAAACTTTCCCAGTCCCCCGCCCCCTAGAAATACCAGGGAATTAATTTTGGATTTTCTGCAGGCGAAACAGATGCTGTACTGCTGAGCATTGGCAGGCAGAATATTATGGGAGGTCAATAGGCAGATATTATGGGAGGTGGTGTGTAACAAGATCCAATATCTAGTGTAACATTCATTGTCACAACTTGATTGGATTAAATTTAGAAACGTTCATGGTTGGAATTAAACTTAATAAATTCACCGAGACAAGGTGTGTGTGCGTGTGTGTGCGCGCATGCGCATGCACGTGTTTGTATGCACCTTCATGACAGTGTTATCCAGTAACTGCCCTGGACTACTTGCTGCAGTTTTCTTGGCAAGATTTCATAAGTAGCTTGCCATTGCCTGCTCCCTAGGGCAGTGTGAGGGTGAGCGGCCCGAGATCACCCAAGTGCCTAAGGTGGGAGTAGAACTCACAAACAATCTGGTTTCCAGCCTGGTGTCTTAACCATTGTACCACACTGCTTTTCTGAGGCACGTTAGACATATTTAATTTAATTCCCATTGATATTGGTGCATTTGCTTCTAAGCATCAAGCTCTGGTTCCAATATTTGATTTTTTTTTTAATGGAATATCTCAGCAAGGTACCTAGACAACTTCTTCAAATCTATCCAGATTTGGGCCTGGTGATTTTATAGGAAACCTCCAAGGAAACTCAATGCAAAAGGCAAACATTAATTAATAAAACAAAACAAAATATTAAAAGATAGCACATTTACATTTTTGACTTTCCTGGTTCACTTATTTTCATTAGATAGGAAAAGAAATGGTAGAAAAATTGCCTTCATCCATGAGACAAAGAAATGCCTTGAAATTTAAAAGTAATCTATTTAAGGAAATTGCTTAATATCATAATTCTTATAAAATGTTGGTTAGTTTTAATGTTTCCCTCTTATTTTTATACAAACATTTAGAATGTTGCTGCCACCTAGAGGATTGAAATGTAATAATATGTAAAGATCAATTAGACATAGATATAGAATAACTTTATTGTCACTTTGAATGTACACTAATTGGCATACATTAAAATGAAATTTCATTGCATACAGCTCTCAAAGGGTCACTACCTCCAATATATACTACACAAACATGACAAAATAAATAAATAAATAAATACATACATACATAATTATGCATTTACCTACATATACTATGACACAGAGAAATAACACAGTCTAGTTCATTTGTATACATGTATATGGTGAGAAAAATGAATGGGGGGGGTATAGGATTGTCAACCTCCTAGAAAAATATATTTATTTCTAGAAATTGTATGCAAAATTAAAATGCAGAAAATCAAAAGTAAAATTCAGAAATTATATGTAAAATTAAAATAAATATTATTGCTAAACCAGCAAATAAAATCATTAGGCAAAGGTGATAGAAAACTGGCAGTTGCTTTTTATGGAGACTCCTTCTGTAAGGACACACACACACACACACACACACACACACGTACGTATGTGTTTTGTATATGTATAATGTGTATGTGTGTATATATATATATATGTATGTATATAAATAAATATATCTATAAAATTTCTATAATGTTCAGAAAGCTTCTTTCATTGAGCCATTTTAAAATGATGACAAGTGGATTAATCTGTGAGTAAGTAAATATGGATGAGTAAAATTGAGTAACCTTATATGTGTCTTGGTTTCTTTGCAGATTGTGCAGGCTGTGGAAGAGATATAAAAAATGGACAAGCCTTGCTTGCTTTGGATAAGCAATGGCATCTTGGGTGCTTCAAGTGCAAAGCCTGTGCGAAGGTTCTAACTGGAGAATACATCAGCAAGTAAGTCCACATAGAAAATAAATTATTTGAGGACTCAAAATATCTGCTCTTTATTCAGGTGTCAATAATTTATCTGCCCTGCAGAACTTATTCCTTTAAAGCAGTGTTTCTCAAACTTGACAACTTGAAGATGTCCGGACTTCAACTCCCAGAATTCCCCAGCCAGCATTCGCTGGCTGGGGAATTCTGGGAGTTGAAGTCCAGACATCTTCAAGTTGCCAAGTTTGAGAAACACTGCTTTAAAGGAAGCATCATGTGAGCTATGCGGGGGAGCGGGGACACTTGTGTTTTATGTTACTCCCCATGTGACATCACATCAGAACATGTAGTAAGATATTCTGTTTTCAGAATGCTGAGAACAAACTTGTCAGCAGTATACGTTGACTTGATACTGTTCCTCCTCTGTCATATTGTTATTACAATGTTCTTTGGGGTTAAATTATTCCAAGAGATGTCTACTTAATGAGTTTGCTAGCTGAAGAGAAATTTAAAGCTGGATTTTGTTTGCCACAATTCAACATTTAATGTTTGCATTCTCTGACTGTCAAAAATGTATTTATGTTGAATGGGTAATAAGTGCAGAGTGAGACATAGCTGATGAGAAATCTGAGGAGCTGTCTTTAATGCTATAAAGTGCATCATTCAACCCAAAATATGGGGACATACAAGGAAATGGATATAAAATAATGTGTATTCTATATAATGTTAGTGAAAATAATTTGTATCTTGTGGGTTACATTCAGAGATGGTGCCCCTTACTGTGAAAAGGACTATCAAGTTCTCTTTGGGGTCAAATGTGAAGCATGCCACCAGTTCATCACTGGGAAGGTCCTAGAAGTAAGTAATATGCAACTTTATGTTTAGCTGTTTGTTATAACGTATTTCATAAATATATATGTGTGTATTTATTTATGTGTAATTTATGTTATATGGGAACAAAGGTACATATTATTTTATGTAAATAGGCTATAACTAGGTTTCATGTTTTGAAAAAAAAACATTCTATGTGTTGTTTGATATCAGAAGCACTGAGCAGCAAGGCCTTTACACATTGAAGATACCTTTCTCATATTTTATGCTTACATATGCAACCCATAAGAATCTCGAGTAACACAAGATAACAATGAAGTAACTCTTTATTAACTTGTAGTGGTCATCTGAATATAAATAGTCCAGCTTTTCCTGAATTATAATTGAATTATGTGATACAAAAATTTAAAATTAACAAAACCAACCACTACAAAATTACACTTAACTTTCAGTATAAAGCATAGGGAGAAAGATGGAAGACTGTTGTATATGGCCAGGGCCGGATTTAGATGAAAAGAGGCCCTAGGCTATTCCACTTATGGGGCCCTTTCACCTCCCATTTTTAAGTTTGTAAATTACATGAGAGATAATAAAATACATCATTACTGTGATATATATCAATATACTAAATGAAACATGTTGTAATTGGTACTAACCTTTATAAAAAATGTGGCACGGATAAATAAAAGGCCCCTCTTGATCTTGAGGCCCTAGGCTGAAGCCTAGTTAGCCTATAGCAGTGATGGCGAACCTTTTTTGGCTTGCATGCCACAAGTGGGGGGAGCGCAGGGGGGTCGAGTGCAGGCGTGCCGCACCCATAATGCAACGCGCGACCCCCCCAGTGTGCATGTGCGCACAATGTGCGACCCCCCCATTTTTACATTGTTTTTTGCCCTCCCCAGGCTCCAGGGGCTTTATGGGACTTCCGGGTTGCTCGGAGGGTCGTTTTAAGCGCTCCAAAGGCATCAGGGAAGCCTCGGACAGTCCCTGAAGCCTTCGGAACGCTTAAAACCACCCTCCGAGCAACCCGGAAGTCACTTCCGGTTTGCTCGGAGGGTGGTTTTAAGCGCTCCGAAGGCTTCAGGGACAGTCCCTGAAGTCTCCGGGGGGGCGAGGGAGGCTCTTTTCGCCCTCCCCAGGCCCTCCCCTATAAAGCCTCTGGAGCCTGGGGAAGGCGAAAATAGCTTTTAAAAAGGTGAACTCAGCTGGCCATCGCGCATGCGCGCTGGCCAGCTGACAGGGCAGCGCCTCGCGTGCCCTGACTAATGGCTCCGCGTGCCACTTGTGGCACGCGTGCCATAGGTTCGCCATCACGGGCCTATAGGAAAATCCGGCCCTGTAAATGGCAATCCAACATCTATTCCTGTTCTTCCAATCTCCACCGTTAATTTACAAATGACATCAAAATACAGCAAAATTGAGATATTTTGTGATCTTTTATGATGTTTGAATATTTTCAAATTATGGCTACCTATTATTTTAAATGTTTGCCTACCTTTGTGTACTTTTAACAGCTTTACTCAGTATATTTTATTCAATACTCCATAGTAAGATTTGCATGTATGTTGTAAACATACAGTATTTCTCACTTCACTTATAATAAGGAATACTATAATAGTAGGAAGTAAGCACCAGAGGGCAGCACCAGATATTGTAAGGTAGTGATTGTATGGACAGAGACTGTAACTAAATTTTGAACCACAATTTTTTTCATAATAGTACTTCTAAATAAATACAAGCAAGAACTTCTTTACTTCAGATGTACAATTTTGTTGCACATTGAAAGTAGAGGAAGGCAGCTAAAGTAATTTGTATTTTTAAAATTATCAACTGTTAATACTTAATTGAATATATATTGTAATAGATTCTAAATGTTTAGCAAAATGGTTTAAAATGCCCACACAGTGTAGGATATTCAAATTACAGTGAAAGAAGACAGAAAACATACATCAGTCAATGGAAATAAACTAGTTTAAACTGCCTAGGTTTTTGACCTGAAGTTGAAAAATAATCAATTGTTTTTCTATTGGGAATACCTTCCCCAGTTAAAGGGCAATTCATTATAAAAGAATTGTAATTTTGTAAGGAATTGTAAAGATAAATACAAAGGTGTGGATCAATTTTGGCCAAATATGGAATCTCAAGATGGAATGAGGGGTTTTGGAACATTTTTTTGCCTCTTGGAGTGGAACTGAAGGGCTTGAGTTCACTTTATTCTGGGCCTCTAGGATGCTCACCTTCTGATTTGTTTATCTAGAACATTGTTTCATTACAAAAATGGTCAGGAAGTAGTTGCCATCAGAAAAGGGTTTTTTGTGTGTGTGCAAAAAAATAGTATTTGGGTAATGAATCATAAAGGGAATTGTGATCAGAACAAAATACCCTTATTCAAGTCAGTCAAACATCATAGTGAATGGAACACTTTTGAAAATTGAAAAATGCTTATTAAAATATTCTACACACATATACACACATACACAGACAGACAGACAATGAATTTATTTTATATAACATAACAACCCGTTTATTTCTGGCTCTTTTAACAATTTGGGAAGTAGACATTCTCTAAATACCAATTTCTTTTCCAAAAAAGAACCTTGATCTTCCAGTCTAACTGTGTAACAAGTAGATTATCTTGTGCAAGGTTGCATTTCTGTTTGGGGTGTGTGGGTGAGAACAAGGCTTTATAGAGATGCCAGTCTTAATTGTGTCCATTATCATTTTGAAGAGTGCATCCCCAGGGCATTGCCCATCAAGATTGAATGGACATCCATGGAGGAGCAAGAGTTCAAATGACAACATTACAGAATGCACAAAACTGTCATTGGAGCTGCTATGACCACTGTAGACAGTGAATTCTGTATCTGATTCTTTTAGTAGCTTTGAACTTAAAATTGTGTTTTTTAAGACCACATGGGTAGTTATATCACTTGTTTTCAGTTCAGGAAAGATACTTGACAAGTGTTACATGCTACATTTATGTCTGTCTATCTTTCCCACTAGAATTTATTTAATTAGAATTATATCAGTATTTTTCCCTTAAGGAATGAAATCTCACTGAAAAAGAATTAAGCTGCCGAATTTGAAATTACAATGAACTCAACCTAGTTGCTAACCCACTTAGATTGCAGATTTAGTAATGAAGTTGAGCTAAATATTTTCCAGGGAAAATTGAATCCATTAAACACTTCATAAAAATAAATACATCATACAAAGTTCTCCCTGATTTCAGGTTGTTTTCCATGACCAGTTGCAATAACCCAAATTATATGTGCACAGTAAATATAGTATACACAGTATACATAGAGGAATACATTAATTAGGTATTTGCTGTTAAATGTTCTGTTCACATAATGTTACAGTATAGCGTGATAGGAATCTTACCAAGATAATTGAATTAAAAGCATTTTTTAAAAAGTCAGTTATAAATGTAAGGACTCTTGAACATAAGCAGAAGAGATTTAGATTATAATGCATATCAATTCATGAACATACAAAGTACAGTTTATTGAATATATGTTTCTTTGATAAGAATTTATCCTTTGCTTTGTTTGGTAGGAAACCCAAGTCCCCAAGGTCCTAGTTTCAGCAGGAACACTCAGAAGCAATCTTCTGAACAGCTGTACTAAAATTACTACATGCTACTTAGATGAATGTAGACAAATGGTACTGCCTCACCTTAAGCAATAGGCATCCCCTTTTCTTTTTTCCATAATGGACTGGTCCGTTTATTGCTAATTGCAACCAAAAAGCTAGAAAAATCTGTCTGTTTCTGCATTGTGAATGAGTGATCAGGACCAGACCACACAGTTGTGATTTTGAAAGAAGAAAGTGCTATGCTTTGGATTAGGAGCAATATTGCCAGAGTTTTCCCTATGATAAAATGATCTGGAAGTTATTTCATGTCAACAAGATGATTCTCACAGTTATTTGAGGGCGTCAGAGAGAAATGGAAGATGCAACTCATTGAATGGTGAAGTTTTAAAGCATATCAAAGAAGTCTTTGCAGAAGGTAAATTAATCATCCTGAGAGAATTGTTGAATATGCAGCATTACAGTTATTTAAATGAAGCATGCAGCTTTAAAGGAAGAGTTAAATGGGGGAAGGAAGGTTAGGATGACTAATCCAACTATTGTTACCATACTGCAAACAAACAACCAGAACAAATTATTTATGTGAATTTGGTGTGATTTCTTGTCTTGAGAAATATAGCTATCAAATTCTGCCAGTGCAAGGAACAAATAGTGTCTGTTTGTTAAAACTTTTAACATTTCTCATTAACCAGTGCTATTTCAAATCATTTTTAAAAATATGACACATAGGCAAATGTTTCTCTATTTAGTTTATATAGAAGCAACCCTGAATACATTTATGGAAAAATTCAAAAAAGTAATACATCCGTGTGGGAGAAATATTAGAGTCAATGTACCTACCTTTAAGTAAACATATAGAAGGTGAGAAGATAGTTATAATTCATGCATACTTTTTTTTAACCTAAAACCAATGTGAGATAAGTAATTATCTCTAGAAGGCATTTTATGGTGTGTATGTGTGTGTGTCTGTTTATCACATTTTTTGCTTTTGATAAAAGTGTGTGATTCTGATCTATGCAACCAGCAGCATGTCTACAGATATTTCAGTTGCAGAAAGATTTCAAACTCATGGTTGACCATATTTCAAATACAAGATTTTAAAAAAATATCAGCAAAGGCTTTGGGACAAAGATTTAGGTACCAGTTTCTGGCCTGATTTCTATCAGCATCAACCAACATATTTGCAAATTGCTAATGCAGACCAATAGAGGACATTGAAGTAGAATCTTGCATACGTTTTATAAAACTGAGGTAATATTTTTGTATTTCTGAGATTTATTAGGTTTTTATCCAATTTTTATTATTTTATAAGTAACTCAAGACTTTGAAGTACATAATACTCTCTTCTCCTTCTATTTTCTCCACAACAACAACCCTGTGAAATGGATTGGACTAGAGAGAGAATGCTGGCCCAAACTCCCCATCTGGTTTTCACGTCCAATGTGAGACTAGAACTCAAAGTCTCCTAGTTTCCAGTCTGATGTGTGGTTTCTAACCGCTACACCAGACTCTGATGTTAGATTGCTTGTCCAAAAATATTGGCCAGGTTTCCTGATGAACAATAAGTGTACCTCCAAATTCCTTTCCTTCCTACTTAAAATGGTTTTAGCATGCAATAAAGTTTCCTTCCTTCCTTCCTTCCTTCCTTCCTTCCTTCCTTCCTTCCTTCCTTCCTTCTCCTTCTTCTTTCTGCTCTCTTCTCTCTTCTTTCAATTTGGGCTAGTAGATAAAGTTCATTATACATGTGTAGTATTTATTTTATCCATAATCCAGTTTATTTAAACAGGTAAAGGGTTTTTTACCATGTATGTCCAGCATTTGGAGTCAATTTCTGGAAAGTATGAAAATCTAGAAGAAAGTTGTAGCTGCTTTAAAATGTTACAGACATTTTCCTTTTTATATTCCAAAGTACTTTTCGGAGACTGAATCCAAAGTTAGTGATCCTTAGTGCTCTGTCATTACCACTAGCACTTATGATGTTACCTATCTTGGGTAACGAACCGTCTGCTAGAAAACAACCAAGCTCAGAGAGCACCAATACCTAATTTGAACCCTGAATGCAAAATACTGCATAGCCTTAACGTGAAGCCTTAATCTGCAACTTGTTTAGAAAATGTCAGTAGTTCTTATTGACCACTCATTCAGAGAATATTTGAAGTTACAACAATGCTGAAATACAACTTTTATGTCCAATTTATTACCATTGATGACCTTTGCAGCATTCCTCAGTTACATGATCATCATTACTGTCAATATCTTACAATACATTACTGCCTTGTGATTTTCTTCTGCTCTTCCCACCCCCACCTTTTGCAGAGTAGAAAGATTGGGAGGAAGGGATTGCAAGAGAATAAGCTGTTTGCTTTTGCATGCATCAAAAGCAATCTAATCACACCAACCAGCCGGTGCTGGAATATATGGCTGTGCCATTAAAACATCTTACAGTATTTTCTTGAATCTCTTCCTCTCCAATTTCTCTGTTCTGTGGAGGAGAGGGATGAGGAAATACAAGCAATTTCTGTAAGCAACTTTACCTTTACTTTTCTGCTGCTAATATGATTGCATACCTTTTGTAAGTGAGGAAGAGCAGACATCTTACTCTCTTGACATCTCGTCCTCTCCAATCTCCCTGCTTTGCAAGGGCAGGTAATGGTCAGGCAAAGCAGAGATCCCCTACAGAAATCACTTGCTTTATCCCATCTACAAAATGGACAGATTGGAAGGTAGAGGTTTCAAGAGAATTAGCTGCCCATGGCTCCCAGCCATAGACTGATGGCACAGTTGCATTACTTTGTGTGTACAAAATAGCAAAGCAGGCATTCCTGCACTCCAAAGGAGAGAAGTGTTTAGGACGCAAAGAAAATCCAAAATGTAAAACTGACTTTCTACCTGGAACACATAGTCCCAGTCATTTGATTCCCACTTAGTGACTTGCTTAGTTTAGCAGCAGAGTTCCCAGTCCCAATTAGGGTCATTAAACCAGGAATACTTGCATATTGGGTAGAACAAATTAACATTTGCTACAAAGATTAAGCATATTGCATTCAGCTCTTTTAAAACTGTTTGCCTTTCATGTCATAAACTTGAAACTGATATATTTTATAGTTTATGTATTTACTATTAAATGCTTCACTGATTACTTAAAAGAAAAGCTCTGAAAAGAGAGCCAAAGGAATAGTGAAATATTAGAAAAGTATGTAAAGTCTTCAGAAAAGGTATATTGGTTCCCATATAATGCTAACTAGAATAGCTGAGTTTGCACATCATTATTACATTATGGATGAATGTAATCAGGGAATATGGTATAATGAATCTTGAATTGGCTGGGATAGTATCATACTACATTTTCTGCCAACCCAGTTTGTCATGTAAATCTTTAAGAACCCTTTCTAGGAAACAAATTTACAAGCAGTTTGTTACTTTTTCAAGGCAAAGAGAAATTGATGTCAGTACTGTCCTTTTTTAAATGATCGGGGAAATGAAACCAGGAAGAATCCGTTTTCAAAAGCTGGACTCACTTGCTAAAAAATTCTACAACTATGTTAAAGATTTTTTCTCTTGCTCATTTCTATCCTTTTCTTATTACTCTGAAAGAATCATACTATGTTCAACTTTCCTCTTAGTTTTGACAAATGAATAAAGGATTCTACTGTCTCACAACCTTTATAGTGCTACTTATCCATCTGCAGAAGACAGGGTGGGGACTGAATGGTAAAACGTAGCAAGCCACAATGGAAATACAAAGGTGGGTTGTTTATGGTATTCATCATTTCCACATCTTTGAAGTTTTGACTGGCTGCTTATGCAGTGCAGAGAGTTCTGGGAGAATACAGGAAAACAGGTCTGTAATTGTTCCTGCTACCCATTCATTAAGGAGATCAATGGAGGTCTGTTGCTTGAGAGCCCTTTAATTTACTTGCATAAGTTCAGTCACACATTTTTTTTCTGATTAGTGTTATCACTGTATTAGTTTACAAACACTATGCTACACTAAACATAACTCTCGAAAAATAAAAATATTGTTTTTCTTTTTATTTTGCTATATAATTCCATAATAAATTAGTCCTCTGGGCTTCCTTCGAAGAGGGACTGTCTTACACTGATAGTTCTATTCTGAAGCATACATAGCATTGGGATTTTCACATTCAGGAAGCACATATTAGATACGACTTTTTTTGTCACTCAAGTAGAGAAAAGGGTATGCTGGATGGCGTACACCAAGAATTTAAAAGGACGTTCTGCATTGGGATATTGGAGGGTAGCAAGTGAGAAACCAGTTTTTAAAAAAGGGTCCAAGGAAGATTATACTCGGGAAAAAGTGTACACTGTTCAGTTCAGTGTCTTTTGGGGGAAAGCAAAAATAACCAAGCTCATAGAATAACAAGCAAAAAGAAATGACCATAGATTCTGCATTAATATATCCTTCCTGACCACCATTCAGATATGGGAAAGGAGATGACCATGTCAACATGATATACTTGGACATTCAAAAGTTGTCTTTTGGGGTAAAATATCTTGTTATTATATTTGATGTGTACCCCATTAATTTTATATCAGGCTATTATTTCATCAAAATTTTGTCTTATGAACTCTGTAGTTGCATAATGATTAGTACTTCCTTATCTATGTAGCATTTCAACTTGCATTCCTATCCTTAAATTTTAGTCACAAATATTTATTTGTCTGTATAAATCTTGTCTATGAAAACATCTATACCGCTGAGAAATAATAAGGAATACAGTGGGCACTCTTACCTGGTTCCTTTTCTCATTGAACAATTCATGCCAAGAATTCTACTTGTTTTAATTTTTGCTATTTGCCATTGATATATACTAGTAACGGCTAACCTTTTTGATACTGAATGCCAAAACTGGAGTGTACGCACATGTGTGTGGTGGCCAGCTGCTCTTCTGGGTTCCATCACACACATGCACACCAGCCAGCTGTTCTCTTCCGAGCTTGGGACATGCATGTGCTTTGACAGCTGGTCAAAGAAGAACCTAGAAGAGCAGTTGGCTCTGTGTGCCACTTCTGGCACATGTGCTATAGGGTTGCCATCGTGTATATATACCCTTCACCCAGTGGTGGGTTTCAAAAATGTTTAGAACCTCTTCTGTAGGTGTGGCCTACTTTGTGAGAGTGGCTTGCCAGCCAAGTGACCGGGTGGGAGTGGCTTACCAGCCATGTGATGAGTGGGAGTGGTTTGCCAGCCATGTGACTAGGTGAATGTGGCCAACTTGTAAAATGTGGTGAAACTCACTTAACAACGCTCTTGCTTAGAAACCAAAATGTTGGCTTAGGAACTCTGGCATTGAAGTATGCGAGTCTTAAAGCTGTCAAGTTACAAGACCCTTGCACCCCTAACTTGATTTATTTATTTATTTTCAAAATTTATAGACCGCCCCCTCTCCCCGAAGGGACTCGGGACGGTGTACAGGCATCTCATTAAAAACAGATGCAAAAAATAAACACCCTTAAATACCCTTAAAAGCGAATTAAACCTAAATTCAGCTGTACAGAATAATAAAAGTTAAAATCAACTAAAAAGCGTACCCCTAAAAATTTAAAAATGCAGACTTGAGGGACTAAAATTGGGATTAGGCCAGTCCGGCTAACTTGAACAGGTGGGTTTTAAGCTTCTTACGGAAAAAAACCCCCAGGGGTGTTCAAACTTGACAGCTTTAAGATTTGTGGACTTCAGCTCCCAGAATTCCTCCTCCAGTCATGTTGGCTCAGGAACGCTGGCATTGAAGTGTGCAAGTCTTAAAGCTGTCAAGTTACAAGATCCTTGCACCCCTAACCCTTTAGAAAAAAATCCCAGGGGTGTTCAAACTTGACAGCTTTAAGACTTGTGGACTTCAACTCCCAGAATTCCTCCTCTCGCTCTTCATCTTGCTGATGTGCGCACGGGTGGGGGGAGGGAGCTGGAACCGGTTCTAAACGGCACTGTAGATTTGTGGAACCTCTTCTATAGAAGAGGTTAGAACTGGCAGGAACCCACCCCTGCCTCTACCCAAGTTTTAAATTTCTCTTCATTTTCTTTAAAGCTGCTAATAAGAAAGGTTATTCAAAGTAACCGAAGTTTTTTTCAGCGTCTAAAATATTACTGCTATATTTTTTGGAACTATTGATTTCTAATGTATTTACTTTAAAAATCTACTGTCCTCCTTAATTTTCCTCTTGAAATATAACCTGCTCAATCTGTTTGCTTTATTTCAGAAATATTGTATTCTTCCATTTAAAGGAATTGTTTTATTTTTCTTTGTTATTGAAATTGGGCTGTGGTGATTCAGAGACTCTCTTTTTACTTAATGGGTAATAAGAAAGTTTTGGTGACTGAGCTTTGAGACCCAGCACATATCAATTCTGGGATGTTTAATGGCATCCCTAATAAAACATTTAGTCCTTTCTTTTTGATTTTTATAGTCTCCAGACACATATTAAAGCCAGTATGTTTATATATTGAAAGACTTTTGGGAGGGACCTTCCCATATTTTTCTGTAGAAATGAGAAATGCTGGAACTACTTCTCGGATATGCATATGAAAATCACCAGAAGAATTTGCCTTGGTTCTTTTAACTATACCATGCTACATTTTATAGATCCAGTTGTTCCCGCTATCCAAATCATTAAAAAGAATCTGATGATACTGATGATTCATTTTTTTCAAAAACTGAAAGTGGAGACACTTTGTGAATGTTCTCAGAGACTTGCAGTTTTTGCTGGTTGATTGGCTGTACATCAGAATAGGAAATACATTTCTTTAGCGTTATTTTTGATTGCTTATCAAACTTGCTGGAGTCTCTTTGTTGATAGCGGGGTTAATTAAAAGATTGTAACAGTACAAATAAAGCAAACGGGATTGGTAGAAAAAGATACAATGTATCCTAATCCTTAATAGGATTATTGCTAGCCATAACTTCTGTCAACTCAAGTCAAGTCCTTATTTGGTTTTGAAATGAAGCAAAAAGCTCAGTAGCAACTCATTCGGGAGAGAGATCATTTCAAGATCAAAACATGACCACAAATTTTAGAAAAGCATTTTGTATTTTGGCTCTTCCTGTTTTTAGGAACTGAAGTCCTTGCGATATTTTGTCTCTTGAAACTCACTTAAGGTATTAATTACCGTACTTTTCGGAGTATAAGACACACCTTTTTTCCTCAAAAAAGAGGCTGAAAATCTGGGTGCATCTTATACACTGAATACAGCATTTTTTGCCTCCCGAAACCCTGCCCCCTTCACCAAAATGGCCGTGCAGAGCCTTAGGAGGCTTTCAGAGTGCTGCTGGGGGCTGGGGAGGGCAGAAATGATCAAAAAACTGGCCTTTTTTGCTCAATTTTGCCCCCCCCAACTCCCCAGAAGCACTCTATAAGCCTCCTAAAGGCTATTCATGCCCTTTTTTTGAAAAAAAATGGGCCAATTTTTGCGAAAAATGAGCCATTTTTGGGAGGTCTGCAGAGTGCAAAAACTTTATTTTTAATTTGCCTCTTCAAAATCTTGGTGTGCCTTATACGCCGGTGCGTCTTATACTCTGAAAAATACGGTAGTGAGGAGGAAGCAAAAGCAAATGATATGCCTTCTCCAAATACAACAGTTGGAAAGTGCTACCAAGGTAAAGGTAAAGGTAAAGGTTCCCTTTGCATATATGTGCTAGTCGTTCCCGACTATAGGGGGCAGTGCTCACCTCCGTTTCAAAGCCGAAAAGCCAGAGATGTCCAAAGACATTTCCGTGGTCATGTGGCCGGCATGACTAAACACCAAAGGCACACAGAACACTGTTACCTTCCAACCAAAGGTGGTTCCTATTTTTCTTCTTGCATTTTTACATGCTTTCAACCTGCTAGGTTGGCAGAAGCTGAGACAAGTAACGGGAGCTCACTCTGTTATACAGCGCTAGGGATTCAAACAGCTGAACTGCTGACTTTCTAATTGAGAAACTCAGCTTCTTAGCCACTGAGACACCAAGTCCCCACTATAATATGATATCGCATTATAAAATAACCATCTCAGAATCAAGACTTATAGCATATTAAAAAGGCAGTAGAAGAAAAGAAAGAAGTTATCTATAGCTTTTGGAAGTAGGTGAAATAAAGCCATACCATTAACAATCAATGTCTCTGTTACATAAAGTGTTCCATTAACATTCCAGGGTCACAATGCTCCTAAGCAGCACAAAGCTAAGCTGTTTCTAAGTATATACTCCTCCCTAGAGAATATTAAAACAAGGACAAAGAAATAGGGTATCATCAAAGATATTAGTAGACCCAAGTGTCAGTGTAGTGAATTAGTGCTGCGCAAAAAGAAACCATTTCATGGTGGAAGAAATAAAGTGCAATCTTAAGTAGCTTCATGTTTCAGTAAAAGTAATCCTTTTCCAAATGTTGGATAGAAAGTATTAAAATAGAAGACGTGAGTCCAGCTGTTCAGTTGTAATACCATAAAAATGTATTTTTTTGGCCAAAAGAAAAGATATGTTTGTAATTAGCCTCTCCTCCAGATCCATTGGCAGTCAAAGTAGCCCTTGTGATGTCTCATAATGTGTATTTCTACATACCAATGGCAACTCTTTTGGAAAGAAGTGCCGAATGAAGTCAGAAGCATTAGAAAACTATGTTCTCTTACTCAGACAAAAGGACAAACATCTCTCATAGTATTGTACAATGTTTCCAAGGTTAAAATAGTGCAATTGTTCAAAAAGCATATAAACTGTTATATCGTTTAGAAGTAGAATCTAACTCTCAACAGTTACCACTGTAAGGAGAAAAATCTCCTTGCATATAAATTTGAGACAAAAGTTTAGCTTAATTTATAGTCACATTTTATCATTAAAATTAAGCCTGCAATTCCTTTTTATCTGATAGATTCTTACATTATAAAGTCTTTACCTTTATTTTTGTACTGTAGTATGAAACAATATTACATTTATGTTTATCTTGATTCATGTGATAAATATATTAATGAGAAATACCAAGTTAATCAGAGTTCTAATTAAAATTCAATCAAAAATAATTGTATGAGAAAACACAGAACTTAAATTGCAATCTACAGATATTTTAAAGACTGCCATCTTCAGTTCAGAAATCTTGCTCTGCTTTTGCCACTATCAAGAGCAATAGCAGTCAGTGAGTGGTGAGAGTAAATAGAATAAAAATGTTAGGTCCATTTATCTACAAATAAAAATGTGTGCTAATTATATTTATTAATAGCCTTGGAAATAAAAAAAGGGGGGGGTAAGAAAATTGCTGCAAATAAACCGTGGATCTAAGAAAGTCACAGAAGAAATAAATATAACATTACAAATTTGTATACATCACACTAATTCATCCAACTCATAGGATTGAAACTCGACTTTCAAAATGTGTAGTATGTTGGTTTTAGAAAGTGCAGTTCATTAAAAATCATAGCTTATGAAAGGCTTAGCTAGGGTAACATCTTGTATAGGATTTTGAGCTGGAACTGTGCCATTTTTGTATAAATATTGGTGATAGATAATGTAGATCACATTCTATTCTCCACGCTTATCTTTTCTGCAGGCAGGAGACAAACATTACCATCCAAGTTGTGCACGATGCAGCAGATGCAACCAGATGTTCACAGAAGGAGAAGAAATGTATCTGCAAGGTATATAAATTATAGATAGATAGATAGATGATAGATAGATGATAGATAGATAGATAGATAGATAGATAGATAGATAGATAGATAGATAGATAGATAGATAGATAATCTGCAGTTAATGCTGAATGCAGGAAGATTATGGGCATGCCCAGCTTCCAGGTGCAATTCAAGATTTATATTATCAATAAAGCCCTTTGTGATATGGTTATATTAAGAACTTCCATAGTTTCTTCTCATCTTGTACAAATGTAAAAAGTTGTTATGGTCCAGGTCCTATCCATTAAAGAGCAAGTTCTGATGGGACCTAGGAAGCTCACCTTCTCTGTCTTCCAGGAACATGTTAACAGGGTTTTCAAGGCTGAACTGAGGTTAAAGTAGAACTGTTTTGCTTTCAGTATCATTAATTAATCTCTGTGGATTTTCTTTCATCATTTTTTCTGATGCTGACCAAATATAAAAATATTGCCTTGCTTCAGTTCATATCCCTATCCAGGTGTGTTATTAGAAAATAAGGCTAAAATATAAATTAACATAAAATTTCCTTACTCTAAACATAAGTAAATAACGTATTTGCTTTCTCTTTTCCTTTTCCTTTAAACCAAAAATAAGAAGTACCAGAATTTACTGTAGGAAAACAAGTTTTTATTAACTATTAACATATTTCCATTATTTATCAGCAACAAAAAAAATGCAGGAGTTTTTCTTTTTATTTAAACTTTTCTTAAAGAATAGTGTAAAGCAGTGCAAAGCTATGTGATCCGGAAGTTTAAAGAGGAAACTTCAGTTTGGGTAGTGTGTTCATTGCATACTTGCATTAGATTCGTCTATGCGCCAAATAACATGGAAATTTTGTCCTATCTTCCTGTTGAATGACAATCTTGCTTTCTACCTTAATCCAGTCTAAATCTAAATTCTGATCATAGAACTGAATTTTCCTTTTTTTCCACATGTCCTTTTGCCTTGCATCCGAGATTTGCCGGGGTCTCCCAAATATGTCTCAGGGAAATATTTCAGTCTTCTGAGCCAAGTTAGGGTGGCCCAAAAAGGTGCTAGATAAGGGACATCTAGTCTACTAATAGATCCAGGAGGTGAGAGGACAACATGACAAAAAAGACGTTTGTTTATTGAGAAGTTTATTCAAAAGTAACATTAGATTTAGTCTGATCTTTCTGAAGCTAAGTAATGGAGAAGCAGTGCACCTTTTAATTTTGATGCAAGGAGCTCTGACATTATTTTCTCCAGCTCAATCAATGTGGAAGGAAGAGCCTTGGAAAACGTACATCTGCCGAAAGACTTAATTGTTTGAGACATCCATGCATTGACATTGCACCGTGTGCTGCATACTTGCTTCTGGGAATTCTGCAGTATGTGAATAATTGTACATAAACAGAATATTACGAAACAGAATTTAAGTCTTCTTTAAAAAGGAGACTGATTCAAGTCAGGATGCTACTACTGCAGAAGTGTCTACAGTTCAGGAAAGTGGGAAGAATTAAAGACCTTATTTTAAATAGATTTCTTCTGAGCTGAATGAAATGTAATATGATTTCTCTTGTTCTTTTCCACAATAGGTTCTACAGTTTGGCACCCCGACTGTAAACTGTCTACAAAGGGAGATGAAAAGCTAAGGGTAAGAAGTAATTTGCATTATTCTGAATTTTTAAAAACTACCGGTATATGATTATTTGTTTCACTTAAAAATATTCCTTTTTTTTGCAATTTTTAAAAAACCCTTTTTATAATTATACTGTTGATCTTTTTTCTTGATCTTGGGCTGTAAATAAAAATTTGATTTTATATGATTCCTTTAGAAATTAGAAATCTTTTTTACAGAATTAAGGATGTGATCCTGTTCATTTATTTAAAGTTAATATGACTCTGGGATAAGTCTCATCAAAGAATTAGAAAAATGTATTAAATCTACTAATTTATGTATGGTATTTTATCATTCTGAATTCCATTAAAGAAAAAGGAATCATGAATAATTTTAATTAATGATTATACTATAAACTGACAATATAATCTGATGTACTTATAGGCTTGCATACTCATAACTTACAGAATATTCTGCCATATGTGGGTGGAACAACAGGATGTTGTTCAGATTCTATGAAGAAAACAAAAAGAATAAAAGCATTTTGAGTTTCTGAAAAACAGTCATGTAACTTGCATGATATTTTGACAAATGTTTATTTAAAACATTTAAATCTTTAAATGGGTTATTTCAGTGTCCCAAAGAAGGCAGAAAACTGTTGTGCATTATATTTTTGCTTTAATTCACCTATGTCATTTTGACATTTCTCCCCTTTCTATACCCTTACACTGTTCAGAAGTTTATAAACAAATTAACTTTCATCATTTTAAAATTTCACAGAAATATATTGCATTCTTACTGATAATATATGGATCTGGATTTTTTGTTCTATTCCTGAAATAAATGAGATCCAGAAAACGTTTCCACTGGTTAAAGGAAGGAGTAAACTATATTTCCCCAAAGATTTTTTTTTACTACTGTACACTGAAAAAATTGTATTTTTTGAGGGAAATAACATAAAGAAAACAAGCATCAGAAAAATTCTTTTCCTTCTTACTTGTATTACTTGTGTTATTTCCACACAAATATATCGCCCTAAGTTTTGCGACATTATCTTCATTTGGCTTCATTTTGTGGATGTGTATATCTTAGAATCTTCAATGATTCCTAACATATAGATCTACAGAATTCCTTAAGTATCCCTTTTGGAAGTCATTAAAATTTGTAAGGCTAACTTAAGTAGCCACAAAGATTGGACTATTGATAAATAGTAAAGTCAGAAGTATGGTTCTTTTTAAATGGTTGTTAACTGCCTGGGTTTTGGGATGTGGGCCGGATATAAATGCTTAATAAACAAACACATTTGTTGTAAGATTAGTTCATCTCTAAGTTGAAGATCTAAACATGCTGTTGGCCAGATTGTTTATCTGTTGTTATTAGTGTGGTAATAATTCTTCAGCTAAGTGTTACTGACCTTTCAAAACCATTTAGCACAATTCCCCGTTTCCAAGGAAACTGCAGCCATTCTTTTCTCTCCTACATGAGGTGCTTGTCTGGTTCAGCATAAAAGAAGTTTTGCATCTAAAAGTATAAGCTCTATTTCAGTAGTTCCAAAAAGTATATAAGTCTGCAGAGAATCAAAACTGTCCTCATTGTATTTCCCCTGACAATCAAAATACATACCACCAGAATTACTTGTTGAAATAGCTTCAGCAATCGTCAGTACATTATACAGAATTTTGTCTACAGCAGATCTTGGACTGCATGCTCGTTATTATCAAGAGTTCCTGCTAGGTTAGATTTTAGGTGGAGTCCATAAAAACAATAATTATTTAAGATCTGTTCCTCTTGGGAGATTTCCATAGAAAGTTATAGATGCCAGAAAAAGCAGGAAATAAAGTAATCAGGTATAAAACTGTGGGGAATGTTTATTGCTTTCTAACATGGCCCATAATCAATTTTTTTTTTTTGCGGGGATTAACTGTTTCTCTAACTGCTGTCATGTACCAAATATCACAATAATTATAAGGAGACCATTTTTATGGAAAGGGAAGAATTTCTCTTTAATATATACATTTAGGAAACCTTTCTCCTTTTTTTACTTTTCCTTGTTGTTTGTGTTTTATAACAGCATTCCTCCTCTGATTTCTTTTATCCAAAGAGTTTGGTTCTTCGCAGGCCTTACTCTTCAGAGGTTTGCAGTTGTGTTACTTCTTTCTGCACTCAAATTTTCAGCTGCTGCTCCCATGTCTTTCACTACCCTTACTTTTACTTTTTTAACCACATCATGCACTCTTGATTTTTAATTTTCACAAGTAAATGTCACTACTTGGTCTTTATGTTTACATAGATTGCAAGAAAGGAAATGAGGATGCTAAAGAAACTATAATGATACATTGTGATATTTACAGTGGGGCAAAAAAGTATTTAGTCAACCACCAATTGTGCAAGTTCTCCCACTTAAAAAGATGAGAGAGGCCTGTAATTGGCATCATAGGTAGACCTCAACTGTGAGAGACAAAATGTAAAAAAAAGACCAAACAATCACATTGGCTGATTTGGAAATAATTTATTTGCAAATTATGCTGGAAAATAAGTATTTGGTCAGTATCAAAAGTTCATCTCAATATTTCGTTATATATCCTTTGTTGGCAATGACAGAGGTCAAACGTTTTCTGTAAGTCTTCACAAGGTTGGCACACACTGTTGCTGGTATGTTGGCCCATTCCTCCATGCAGATCTCCTCTAAAGCAGTGATGTTTTGGGGCTGTGGCTGGGCAACACGGACTTTCAACTCCCTCCAAAGGTTTTCTATGGGGTTGAGATCTGGAGACTGGCTAGGCCACTCCAGGACCTTCTTACGAAGCCACTCCTTCATTGCCCGGGCAGTATGTTTGGAATCATTGTCATGTTAAAAGACCCAGCCACGTTTCATCTTCAATGCCCTTGCTGATGGAAGGAGGTTTGCACTCAAAATCTCACAATACATGGCCCCATTCATTCTGTCCTGTACACGGATCAGTCATCCTAGTCCCTTTGCAGAAAAACAGCCCCAAAGCATGATGTTGCCACCCCCGTGCTTCACAGTAGGTATGGTGTTCTTTGGATGCAACTCAGCATTCTCTCTCCTCCAAACACAACGAGTTGTGTTTCTACCAAACAGTTCTATTTTGGTTTCATCTGACCATATGACATTCTCCCAATCCTCTTCTGGATCATTCAAATGCTCTCTAGCAAACTTCAGATGGGCCCAGACATGGACTGACTTAAGCAGGGGGACACGTCTGGCACTGCAGGATCTGAGTCCCTGGTGGCGTAGTGTGTTACTGATGGTAGCCTTTGTTACGTTGGTCCCAGCTCTCTGCAGGTCATTCACTAGGTCCCCCCGTGTGATCCTGGGATTTTTGCTCACCGTTCTTGGGATCATTTTGAGCCCACGGGGTGAGATCTTGCGTGGAGCCCCAGATCGAGGGAGATTATCAGTGGTCTTGTATGTCTTCCATTTTCTAATTATTGCTCCCACAATTGATTTGTTCACACCAAGCTGCTTGCCTATTGCAGGTTCAGTCTTCCCAGCCTGGTGCAGGTCTACAATTTTGTTTCTGGTGTCCTTTGACAGCTCTTTGGTCTTCACCATAGTGGAGTTTGGAGTGTGACTGTTTGAGGTTGTGGACAGGTGTCTTTTATACTGATGACAAGTTCAAACGGGTGCCATTGATACAGGTAATGAGTGCAGGACAGAGGAGCCTCCTAAAGAAGAAGGTACAGGTCTGTGAGAGCCAGAAATCCTGCTTGTTTGTAGGTGACCAAATACTTATTTTCCACCATAATTTGCAAATAAATTATTTCCAAATCAGCCAATGTGATTGTTTGGTCTTTTTTTTTTTTTTTACATTTTGTCTCTCACAGTTGAGGTCTACCTATGATGCCAATTACAGGCCTCTCTCATCTTTTTAAGTGGGAGAACTTGCACAATTGGTGGTTGACTAAATACTTTTTTGCCCCACTGTATATACCAATATATTAGTTGTTAAAGAGACAAAGTATCAGTGGAAATCATTTTACTTTGCATGTAAGTTTTTAAAATGTGAACAGTCCTTTGAATTCTGGAAGATATCATTTAAAAAAAAATACATCAAATCATCAGATCATCTTTGGGCAGAAACAACATTCTTCAGTCCCTGATTTATACAAAGACATTATATGTAAATAGTGCAGCCCACCTTAGATAATATTTAAGATTTCTCTTCCATTTTAATGTCTTTCTTGTCTACAAGAAGGGGGTTGAAATCAATATAGGCACTCTTATTTTCATTCTCAATGAGTTTAGTTAGTGATGAAACAGGCATTCCTATGCTTAAATATCAACGTTCCATTCATGTATTCTATTTTTATCTATTTACGTACTTATTTATGAATTGCTTCTCCACAGTTTAAACTCCCAGTTTTCAAGGTTGACTCAGTTTACATACTCCCGATTTCGTTAACACTAAGTAAGCAATGTATTTAGGCACAACTACTTGACAGTGCTTTATTCAAGTGTTGTAGATTTTGTGCACAAATTAAACAGTTCTGTGTATTTCTTTGCAGTTGTATGTATTTTTGTGTAAGCATGATAGCACGGAAAATATATACATGTTGCATGCCCATTTTATTTAGTTGCTGTTTAAATCAAATATATGGCGGTATTTAAAATTGTTACTTTTATTTCAAAATATGCTCTCAGAAAAGTTTTATATGCAATAGAGAACAAATTTTCACTGAGTTATGTCTTTAAAGCGTCTATTCGCTGTTCTGTGGTAAATAGATACAAGCTACTACTTCTTGAGATTGAATATTTACAATTTCTTGATATTAATTTTATATTTATATCAAAGCTTGCAACCTTCTCTGACAAAGGTTATCAATGTTTAATGTCTTATAAAAGGAACTTAAAAAGCTGAAAAACATGGGTTTGCTAATGGACATGGGAACCTGAGTACTATGGAGTGCATGAAGTGGTTTGTTTGATAACTTTGATTACTTAGAAGGGCCTCTGTGACTGCAGATTTCAACCTTAAATTTCAGGGCAAAATGTTATTTTTTTAAATAGGTAGTCCCTGACTTTCAACATTTTGTTTAGTTACTGTTCAAAGTTACAACAGCACTGAGAAAAGTGACTCATGACTGTTTTTCACACTTATGATTGTTGCAGCATCCCAGTGGTCACATGATCAAAATTCAGACACTTGGCAATGGACTCATATTTATGGCCGTTATAGTGTCCCAGGGTCATGTGATTTCCTTTTGTGACCTTTTGACAAGCAAATCAATGGGGAAACCAGATTTACTTAACAGTGTTACTAACTTAACAGCTGCAGTGATTCACTTAACAACTGTGGCAAGAAAGGTGGTAAAATGGGGCAAAACTCCCCTAACAACTGTCTCACTTAGCAACAGAAATGTTGGGCTTTGTGGTCATAAGTCGAGGACTACCTGTATAAGCAAAAAACTAATGTGGATTATTTTGATTCATTTCATAATTCATTAAATTAATACGGGTGTAAATTTTAAAAGCTAAGTAATGCAATAAGAAACAAATTAAACAGAATGTCAAACGTTCCTTGATGGATTTTGTATATTTTGAAAAGGTAAAATTCAAAGGAAATTTCAAGTGTGATTGTAGCAGTAGATCTTGTAAATGAAATGTGTAATCTTTTATTCATGAAACATTTATATACATAAACAAAGTTTAACAATATATATTTCTATTCCTTTCCTACAACCTGTCATTTCTTTAAGGTGGTTTTTTAATGTGACTCTTGTGCAGTTTTACTCTGATCATAATAAATTAATGATGCTTATGTTGTGCATAATACAGTAGCTTTATTATATGTAATAGTTAAATTATAATTAGCATTCAGTTGAAACAACACCTGGTCTCGGGTCTCTTCACTTCTTCTCAAATATAGCTAAAGAAACTTTAATTGCTTTTTTAGATTAATTAAAAAATATTATCTCTCATCTATCTATCTATCTATCTATCTATCTATCTATCATCTATCTATCTATCTATTATCATATATATACATATATATTTTCTTAGATTTTTCGCGGGTGTAGGTATGCTGATCTTGTTGTATTCGGGTCTTTTCCCGTGTAAGATTGAGATTGTCTTGGCAATGTTTCGGCGAGGTCTCACTCGCCATCTTCAGGCTTCATTCACACAAACACAAAGCCGAAAACACCAGCCTGAAGATGGCGTGTGAGACCTCGCCGAAACGTTGCCAAGACAATCTCAATCTTACACAGGAAAAGACCCGAATACTACAAGACCAGCATATATATCTGTCATCTATCTATCTTTTATTTATCTATTTATTTTCCACTAATCTCGTCATAATGTGATTCTTATTAGGATCTGGGCAGTCTTACCATTCTATCATCAAAATAACCTAGCACCAAATCCTACGTTAGGATTTTTTAAAAATTACCTCAAAGCTGCTTTTCCAAAAAGCAACTGGGCTGTTATTTTTTTTAGGAAGGTATTTCACTTTGTGAGTTGTCTTTGGGTCTGTGGAATCTCCAAAGATATTTTAAAAAATTACAATTTTGGGTATGGAAATGTTTTTTAACTCTATCCTAAAGCAAGTTAAATTTAAAGAAGGCCAATATTTTCTAGTTTTCGCAGAGGTTAATTTGTAGAGGAAGCAAGAATATGCAGACTAATGTCTCATTGTTGTATAGTCCTCTACTTCATAAGTTTATTAGCGAGTTACAGAGGCACTTTAAAAAGTGATTTATTGTTGTTTTCCACATTTATGATCATTTCAGCATCCCTGAAATCACGTGATCAAAACTCAGACAATTGCCAACTGACTCAGATTTATGACAGTTTCAGGGTCCCGAGTCATGTCTCCTGACAAGCAAAGTCAATGGCCATTCACTTAACAACTGTGACAAGGAAGGTGTTAAAATGGGGCAAAACTCACTTAGTAAATATTTCAATTAGCAATAGAAATTGTGGTTGTAAGTCAAGGACTACCTGTACATCTTCATAAAGATCAGTTATAGCCTAGCATTATGGACAAATGCAAGCCACTTATATAAAAAAGATTGTTTCGGTAAACCAGTACCTCTCTAAAACAACAGTGACCTTGCTAATTTTCTTTTTGTGGTCCCCTGAAGTTATTCCAGAGTGGGTAGGCCCTAATGTTTTATTTTTAGTTAAAAATAATATAATTAGAGATGATTAAGAGGGCAAGTGTCTTACATCCTTCTCGTAATTAAAATCCCTTCAAACTGCCTCAGAAAGATTTTTGGTATCTCCAATTGTAATCTTTGTGTCATATAAAGCTGATATAGCCCTTGAAATGATGGAGGTTCCTGCTGTAAAAGAAAAAAAATATATGTAAAAAGTAACTGTATTCTAAGCATATACTTATGCATGTATGAGTCACTCTCTTCTATATTTAAGAAGCTGTTATTTGGGCCTGTTACATGGTAATTCTATATGAATGCAGTACGATTGCAAACACAAACCAAGCTATTCCTTCTTCTCCAGCTGTTTTCACCATCTTGTATACTGAACACCATCAAAACGTTAAGGCAGGTACTGTAAACTGTGCTGGATCAATGTCCTTATATCTATTAGTAGTGCATCCAGTTGGTTTGATGTTCAAGGAATTATTATTGATACAGGGAACTTGCCCTACATAATTCTCCAGAGCATGACTTGAACATCTGCAGTTCAGAGATGGACAGCATCACATCACTCTCACGGAAGGATGTGGATGGCTCCAGTGTTACTTTGTTTTAAAGATTATCTGTGTAAATTACAATCCGTGCCTGGCAAAATCAGTGTCAGAGTAAATCAGAAGTGCTGATTATTGAGATATGAAACCAGTTTTGCTGTTTATTAACAAAGGAAGTGGGTTTCTTGAGGTAATGCTGTATATGCCAACTTTTAAATGCAACAATTAACAAAAAAAGTTGTGTCCGTGAGGTATACTAACTTAGAAGTTAGATTAAAACTTGAGAAACCCAGATGCACATTCTCATTTCACTATGGAATTAAAATATTTGTATTAGTCAGTTCCCCTGTAGGTTATTATAAAGATGAAAAGAAGAGCACAGTGTAGTGTAATAGTTAAAGGCACCAGATGAGAAGCCAAGAGACTGAATTTTAGACATTCTCTAAATATTAATCCAATTAGCCAGTCACTCTGTTTCAGCCCTAGGAAGATAGGCAGTGGTAAACTACTGCTAAAGTGTTACCAAGAAAATTGCATGTACTTGTCCAAGCAGTAGCTGGAAGTTACTACTGATTCAGTGGCACAAAAAATGGGGCTGGAGGTGAAAAGAAAGCCTTGATTACTGCCTTGAACCTTCCCATAGATCAGCAGTCCCCAACCTTTGAGACTTGGCAGCCTGGCTGTGGAGAGGGAGAGCAGAACTGGGACATATACACACACGCACAGCCCTTGCCAAGTGGTGGGCCGGTGTGCATTCACACAACTCGACTTGCATGAGCAACAGGCAGACATGTGCGTTTGCCCATTGGCCCTTTGGGTGCCCAGGTTGAGCTCTACATGCACACTAGCCAGCCCGTCACATGGCCCAATTTTGAACATGTCATGGCCCAGAAGTTGAGATCCCTGCCATAGATATGGAATATAGGTATAGAAATGAATTTATCCTAATATGTAAAAGAAATTTGGGGATTCTTTTGTATAAAAATGAAATATTGTGAGAAGGAAAACCAAAATCATGACAACAAATGGAATAAGGATATAAAGTATTAGCAAATATAGATAACTCTCAACTTACACCATTTGTTTAACTACCATTTGAAGTTAGAGTGGTGCTGAAAAACATGACTGTCACAGTGTCCCCTTGACCCCATGATCAGAATTTTCCCCATAGGATATAAATGACATTGTAGGAGATGATCAGACTGAGCCCGAGGGTGAGGTCAAATGCATCATCAGTCATGAGTCCCTGCACACCCACAAGAGATCTAGGTCCAACCCACCTTGAATTCCTTCTTAACTCTCACTTATTTTCTTTCATTTTTAGTAGTTTAGATTGTTGTAGAGAGCTTAACCTTGTAATAAATCTTTGTGCTCATGTGATCTGCCTGAATCTCCTGATTTCCCCTGAGGGATATTAAAGTTTTAAATTTGTTTAGGTTTTTCATACAGAGGAGTTTTGAAAGAACATTGTATAAGTTTGGCTAAAAGAAATGGCTTTCTAGCTGAAGCTGAGTATCTGAATGAATATAAGAATTAACATTTTAGGAAGAGGTCATTAAAACAAGCAACCACAAATTTTACATAGTACAGAAATGATTTTTAAAACTTTGCAAATAGAAATTTATCGTTAATCTGAAAGTTTTCTTCTGGATACAAAAATGATACTCAAATAAGTCAAGCCAAAAATATGACTGACAGAAGACTCAAATAGTTGTTTAATTACAGGTCAAACAATAGAAAATTGATCAGCAGATAAAATTTATTATGATAATGTGGAGGAAAAAAGTTAGTTGCAAAACAAATGAAAAGCATAACCCTATAGCATGGTTACAACAAGCACCAAATATTTGTTTGCAAAATATCTAAAATATGATACAATAGCAATATTTTTTAAAAAATTCTTGCTTTACAAAAACAACCATATGTTGTTAATATATTTTATGGCATGTTCATTTTGTCTCTCATTACTGGCTTTTGCCTCTGAAGATCATCTTGTTCTTTGTTATAGACTATTATGCAAGAATAACTTGTTCTTTTGCTTTTTTACCCCATTTTTTAAAAAGAAAAAGGAACTAAACAGCAATTTGCTGAAATTGGGGATTGGCTTTCCCTCCCAAAAATTGAGAGATCTATTATCTTTTACAAAATAAGAAAAATGTATTTACTGCCTATCTCTTTGCAGATATTTCCACAGTAATGTCTGGAATGAATAATGTTTGCTTTCCCAAATCTTGATCTTTGGTTTCTAGCCAGTGAGAGACAAAGAAAAGTTCAGCAAGAGTTTAATTATAAATGGTGTTTGGTTCAAGCAGAAAAAAAAAGGCAAGCACTTATTCTGATTATTCCTTGGACCTTGAAAGAACATTTGCTGAGGGAGGGAATGTGTATATATTAGCAAGGGGGTTGGTTGATGCTTTGTAGTCTTCCTTATCCAGCTCTGTTGGATCCTACTGCACTATGAGACAAATAAACAACACTGGTGTTTCGCTCTGAATTTAGATGAGAGATTTGGTGGTCAAGCTGGATTTGCAGTGGGGACATTCTCATCCCATCTGTCTGTTTCAGTGGAAAAGAGAGCATTGGCTTCATTTGACCTCGGTGGTATCGCCACATTGGCTCCATGGTTGGAGTTACTTGGAATGAAAGAAGGTTATCCCTTTCACACAAATAGTAATACTAGGCAACAGCAGAGAGGGATTAATGAAACCTGCAAATCCGTATAATCAGCAAAAGATAATGTGTTCTTTAAATATGGAAGGGTCCTGCTCCTAAAAGAACTTAGATTGGTTCAGATACCCAGTTAAATTGTTATATTCCTTCATCAGGTAAGAAACTTTTAAATCTTGAATCTAGTTCAGCAGAGCTCCTAGTATGAAGTTGATTAGCAAGTACTTTGTTCTGTGGAAGATAAATCCTTCTTCTGTTCAGATAATCTGAATAATTTGCCATTCTTTTTAATCATATATTATGCATGCTCATCTCTTTTCTTTAACAATTGTTTTTCAGTTGAATATATTTGTGTGTGCTTTTTAAAGAAAAACAAAGCGCAGGTATATTGCCCGGATATTATTTTATTTTGCTGCAATAAAATACAAGCTTTTAGTTTCATTTTTAAAAAAATTTTAATGGATTTTCCCACCTGTGTTTTGTATGTTGGATTTGTATGTTCCTGAAACATAATTCAAATTTTGCCCCATTTTTATCTTGGTTAAATGTGTAATGGGACAATCCTGGCAAATGTTATCCTGTCTTGTAATGCCGTCCTGTCTCTCCATTCATGTGCAGTTTTAAATGAATCTATAATTTTGAGTTTATGACCTGATTTTGTCTATAAAATCTGTGATTATAAATTCCAGTTCTGAATGAAAGTATTGGGGTGGGGTGGGGTTGAGGAATCTTATGAGCAGCCTTCCCCAACCTGATACTATCCAGATGCATTGAATTTCAATTCCCATATTTTTTGACAACACACTCTGGAAAATATGAGAGTTTACATAATAGAAAATTTATGTTTGGTAAAAGGAACAGATCTATAATGGAAAATATGGAAGAATTGCTCATTTTATGCTTCTTCTTGTGAAGTGAGGCTACTCCTAGGCAGACCTATGAATTTTGTACCCTGGATTTATTGAGCCACCATACTCCTAACACAGGAAGTTCATAATACTTTTAAAAACCAAGAGCAATTTCAACTCGGGTACAATTTGAAAATTCTGCCTAGTCTGCTTCTTTCATTGATCATTGATATATCTCAATGAAAGAGATAAAACTAGGATAAGGTGGCCAGGGCACAACCTGGATATCTAATTTTAACTAAGTAGACCTTTAAACGATGCCACAAAATAAGGAGATGAATACACCATCTAGTTGTTCCTATCTTCCTGCTTCTAAGCAGTTGGGGAATTCCATGGAATGACCAGGATAAGAACAAATAATCCAAAACAGCAATGCCAGCTGGATCTGCTAATTCAACATGGTTTTTCAAAGGACATCCCCATCTTAAAGTATTGAGCTGTACTGGTTGTTTTGCAGACTTGCAGGACTAGGCAATAATTGTCTTCTAAAACTTTGGTGTTTTTTAATTCTCCTTGTGTAGGACTTAGCATGAAAAACTCCTCCAGTCCGTAATGCTGTGTAACTTCTCTATAAAGATAAATCCAATCTGCTTCATAAGGCAAAAAGGTTTTCGCTGAATTTTACTTTAAGAAAAAAAATGGTCATTTGAAAATGGGCTTAGCTTTGAATGTTTCAAACCGGATATCTAACCCAGCAATGTTTTTACAGTGTTTTTTCTCCCTTACAGCCTACCCGGACATCCTCAGAGAGTATTTACTCAAGGCCTGGATCCAGTATTCCTGGTTCACCAGGACACACAATCTATGTACGTATACTTTCATAAAATGTTGTATTAATTAGCTTTTGATTTAGTGTTATGTTTTTAGAGATGTAACGATTTAGATGTATTATCATTCATGAAGAAAAGCAAACAGTTCATGACCTGAGAAATCAGAATTATTTCCTCATGTTACTTCCTTTTTATCAATTAGATTTTTTAAAAAATGTGCCAAAGTGATGTGTCTTATTAAAAAAAAACCTTTGTAAATTTTTGATTTCTTATTTGGGTATTGTCAATAATTTGGGTGTTGTCAATAACATGGAATTTAACTTACAACTAGTCACTTAGAGACCATTCAAAGTTATGACCAACTCTCCCAAGAATACTTATGGCTCAGTTCCGACAGCCACTGACAGCTACTGCCCCTTCGGTATTCACATGACCGCATTTTGTTTGTTGGCAGCCAGCTGGCATTTATGACTGTTTGCAGTGTCCCATTTTCACATGATCAGATTTTTTTTTTTGCGGAAAACCAGCATTTACTTCTGTTTTTTGGCAAAAATGTACCATAATAAACAAGGTTCCTTTAACTACTGCAGATTTGCTTAATGATTGTATTTATTCACTTAGCAACTTCAAAAAAAGTTGTAAAATTGGGTTGGTCACATGCTGTATGAACATCACAACTTTACAATTGTAATGGGCAGACTTCATTACAGTTGTAAGTTAAGGGCTATCTATATTACAAAGCTGTAATTTAAGGAAATCATTCTATCCCCTAATGAGTGGCCGACAAACAAAATAAAACTTGGAAATGTCACTTTTTGGGGGGGGGGGGGGTCTGAATGTGATGTTTTGTGAAGTTGGCAAAATAGAAATTGCTGTGGGCCATTAACATGAGTATATGTATGAGTAACAGTTCAATATGGTCCCAAGTACTGTTCTTATAGTGCTCATAATTAATCAGTTTACATGATACTAATGCCTGGATGCAGCTAAAATTCACTGAGTCATAAACTGTGCTTCACTAACTAGCCATGTTAGTCAATCAATAAAATTCATGGAGATTTTTCTCCTCACATTTTCTGTGATGGATGTGGCTCACTAATTTCAAGCTACAAAGTATACTTTGAAGGGAAGTCATCGTGTTGAGAAATTGTGACTTTTCTATCCTCTTGTTGTTGATTTTTTTCTACGCTTCTTTGATGAATTGATGATGATCAAATCCAGTCTTAATGTAATAAAAAGGGCCATTTGATTGAAAATGAATTTGGGGAGTGGACAAGAAAAAGAGATGGGTTTTTTTGGTGGTTTTTAACTGCATTTGTTTTTCTTACAAGCAGAATTTAGAACTGGATGTTATTCAAATGAATCTACAGATTTGTATTTACCTGTTTTCTTTGATTTTTTTTAAAGGCAAAAGTAGACAATGAGATCCTTGATTATAAGGATTTAGCAGCCATTCCCAAAGTCAAGGCAATCTATGACATTGAGCGTCCAGATCTAATTACTTACGAACCTTTCTACACTTCTGCCTACGAAGAGAGACAAGAAAGACAGAGCCTTGGAGAGGTAATAAATTGGAAGTTCAATTTTGAAACCAATTCACTTGGTTTGTAGCCTAGCTTCTGCTCTTTTTATAAATAGCTGATGAAATGGTCCAAATGCTTCATATTTCTCAACTTCTTGATTCGTTATAGCTTTGAAAAAATGTGAGCATTGGACGGTGCTGTTTCACTTTCCTTTTTCATTAATAACTATGTGTGCAGGGATCCCTGTCGCACAGAGCTCTTCCCTCTCACATTCATGCGCATGCTTGACGGGTGGCAGCCAGAAACCTCTGAGTTTGAAGCACTCAGATGGGCAACAAATCTTCAGTATTTATTTTTCCTAGAAAGTGGCATAATTTCTTAAAGAAATACTGCTATGTGGGTAGAGCATCTGTCTGTGACAGGAGTAAAATGGTGTCTGAGCACAAGAAAACTTTATTAGAATTGTAAGAATGACACTTGAGTACATATTTCATATACACACACACACACATGAGATCTCTGTGTTTGCACAGAAACTTTTTTTACATTAAACTAGCTATGTCAATTGGAATGGAATAGCATTCACCCAGAGATCAGGATGTCTCAAACACTTCTGGACCTATGTAGGATGTTGAAGACCTTGATGCTCCTTCTTGGGCCAAATCTGTTGGCAGATTACTTTGTTTCAGTCTTTCTGGATTGAATATGGAATATTTGGACCCAGACATAAACTATGTTGACATGTTGTTATTAATGTGGTATTTTATGTATGTTATATTTATACAGAGAAAAGAAAAACTAATATATCATTATCCCAAATGTTTTGATCATATGTACCTCAGGTTCACTGCACAGAAATGTTTTCACAGAGTGCCACCTAGTGGAAGCCAAGAAATACAGATATTTTATTTTGCTATTGAATCTAAAATTCATTTAACAATTCTTAACCATTTTTAATGAAAAAACTTGATTATCTACCACTTTTGTGCTATAGCTCTGATCCATTTTGTCTTTGTTCACATTTGCTCCTCAGGCTGCATTTCTTTTCAAGGGCCTCTACTTCCTTGTCTATCTATATTGCTGATTTTGATTTTGATTTTAACTTGTTACTCATTTCATCCATCTCAGATATTTTTCTCACTCTTGGTTTTGTATGTCAGTGTATTTTTGAAGAAGCTTACTGTTGTTATATAATTATTAGAACACCATATGCAGTTTAAAAATGCAGATATTATTAGTAGGATAGATGTTATTTCCATATGTAGATATTTCGCCACCCTTATTGCGTCCGCGGATAACCGCCCTGCCGCCCTGTTTAGGGTGACCCGCTCCCTCTTGTCACAGAGGACACAGGGGGCACCCTTACAGGGCAGAGCAGAGGAATTTGGGGAATATCTGCAGGACAAAGTCGCTCAGATCCGGAGCGGATGGGCCCCACTCAGTGGACCAGACGGGCCGCCAACAGCGAGTCTTGTGAGACCATCCTGGGAGGAGTTTGATTCTGTTGCCCCCGAGGATTTAGATAGGTTACGTGGACGGCTGCGACCCACCACATGTTTAATGGACCCGTGTCCCTCCTGGTTGGTACTGGCATCTTGGGAGGTGACCCAAGGCTGGCTTCTGGGCCTGGTGAATGCCTCATTGGGTGAGGGATCCTTACCAACCGCCTTGAAAGAGGCGGTGGTGAGGCCCTTGCTTAAGAGGCCTTCACTCGACCCAATGGAGCTAGCTAATTATCGTCCAGTCTCCAACCTTCCGTTTCTAGCGAAGGTTGTAGAGAATGTGGTGGCGCAGCAGTTTCCACGACACCTTGACGAATCCGAGTATCTAGACTCACGCCAGTCCGGCTTCCGACCCGGGCACAGCACAGAGACAGCCTTGGTCGCGTTGGTTGATGATCTCTGGAGGGCCAGAGATAGAGGTTGTTCCTCTATCCTGGTCCTATTAGACCTCTCGGCGGCTTTTGATACCATCGACCATGGTATCCTATTGCGCCGGTTGGAGGGGATAGGAGTCGGAGGTACCGTTTTGCGGTGGTATGGCTCCTACCTCTCCGACCGGAGGCAATGTGTGTTGACAGGGGGACAGAGGTCGACCCCGAGGCCACTCACTGAAGTGCCACAGGGGTCGGTCCTCTCGCCTCTCCTGTTCAACACATATGTGAAGCCGCTGGGTGAGATCATCCGTGGTTTTGGGGTTGAGTATCACCTCTACGCTGATGATACGCAGCTGTATATTTCAACTCCAAACCACCCCAACGAGGCTGTCGAAGTGATGTCCCGGTGTTTGGAGGCCGTCGGGGTCTGGATGGGGGACAACAGACTTAAACTCAACCCCTCCAAGACTGAGTGGCTGTGGCTACCGGCACCTCGGTTCAGCCAGCTGATCCCATCGCTGGCCATAGGGGGCGAACAATTGCCCCCTGTGGAACGGGCGCGCAATTTGGGCGTCCTCCTTGATGCCTGGCTGTCAATGGATGACCATGTGGCAGCCATGGCAAGGGGGGCGTTCCACCAGGTTCGCCTGGTGCGCCAATTGCGCCCCCTACTGGACCGGGATGCCCTACGCACGGTCACTCATGCGCTGGTGACGTCCCACCTGGATTACTGCAATGCTCTCTACATGGGGCTGCCCTTGGGACGCGCCCGGAGACTGCAGTTAGTTCAGAACGCAGCCGCGCGGGCTGTGATGGGGAGTACGAGGTACTCCCACGTAACACCTCTCCTGCGCGAGCTGCACTGGCTGCCTGTGGTTTTCCGGGTGCATTTCAAGGTGCTGATTACCATCTTTAAAGCGCTCCATGGCACGGGACCTAGTTACTTGCGGGATCGCATCCTCCCACATACATCCCTGCGGCCAATACGCTCACACAGGGAGGGACTTCTCCTGGTGCCGTCCACTAGGCAATGCCAGCGGGCGACACCGAGGAGTAGGGCCTTCTCTGTGATGGGCCCAACCCTCTGGAATGACCTCCCCCCGACATTAGAACCACTTCTGACCTCCGCTCCTTCCGGCAAAAACTGAAGACCCACCTGTTCCGATTAGCAGGCCTGGCATAATTCAACTGTCCCTCCTGGCAAATGTATTATATCTGGTTATTTTAGGGGCTTTTTAATTTACTGTATTTGTTTTTAGGGGTTTGAATTTATTTTATATCTGCTTTGTACAGTTCTTTTAACTACATTTTAACCTCCTCCATGTCAATTGTCAACTGTACATATTTAATTTAATTTTATTGTATCCTGTTATATTTTGTATGAACTGTACACCGCCCCGAGTCCCTTGCGGGAGAGGGGCGGTCTAGAAGCATTAAATATTATTATTATTATTATTATTATTATTATTATTATTATTATTATTATTATTATTATTATTATTATTATTATTATTATTATTATGTATTGGCAGGGTAAATATCAACCCTAACATGTTTTAAAAAGAACTACTGTTAATTTTTATACAGCGATTGTAATAGGCATGATTAAAATAGAACTGAGAAAATTTTAAGTAGATTCATATTTATGCTTTCTGGGGACCTTGAACGAATGGCCTTTTCCTTTCTGGCCTTGACTTTCTGTCAATTCTGCTTTCCATTGTAAAGTATTCAATCCCAATTGTAACTTCAATCCTGGCTTGTATTTTGGAAAGCTTGACTTAGATGAATCAAGTAACACAAAATAGATTTTAGATTTTACTAGATTTCTTTATCTTCTCTGTCGTTGAAAGACTAACACTTATTCTAATTCTGCTCACTTTGCTTTCATTGTGCATAATATTGAATAATTGAAGTTTTGATAAGTAGTGAATGTGTAAAAATAATATCTCATATAGTACAAAAGTCTAATTTAGGAACATGTTATTAGATAGTCAAATGAATCATACTATGTTCCATTAGTTGGGTCATATATTATCATTTCTTTTTTGTACTGTCAGAGTAGGAAGAGAAGAAAGAAAAATGTAATGATCATGAAAATGGATTAGATTGAACCCCAGCAAATAAGACCATAAGTGGCTATTATTCATGATGACTGCATATTTTCTCCCATATAGAGGTTACTAGAGAACAAGAAGAATGGTCCTAGTTTTGAGATTCTATAGACATCTGACTGGCCTCTGTAAAAATAATGTGCTGGACTTAGATAGGCTTTGATCTGAGTCAGCACACCCATCATAATGTATTTAATCAGGGGTGGGGAATATGGCCCTTTTATGACTGATGGACTTCAACTTCCAGAATTCCTGAGCCAGACATACTGGCTTAGGAATTCTGGGAGTTGAAGTCTGCAAGTCATAAAGGGGCCATGGTTTCTCACCTCTCATTTAATTGAATTGCATTATAATTCTTTTCAGGAATATATCCATGGGCTCTTTAGATGGTTGGACACCAGTCATGTTTTCTGCTTCTAGATTGCAAAGAATTAAGGGCAAACTCAGTTGTGATTTTTTCTGCTGAATTGATAAAATGCCCTTTACAAGTTGAATATTCAATTATGAAACAGGGCTACCATTTATGAAACCCTAATAGTTTACATTTTAAGTATTAATTCAGACCTGGGGGCGGGAGGGGGATGATTTATCACTAAGCCACAGGCTCTCCTCCTTATCAGCTGAGCCAGGGAAATAGGTATGTGTTTGTGTTACAACCCCTGGTATACCCAAATATGGGAGGAAGCTCACTACTCCCCCTTTCTGTCCTTCGGCTCATTACAGAAAACCATCCAGGCAGAAAACCATATTTTTTATTTTTAATGTTGCCTTTTTATATTTGTGTTGTATTTGTGCTGATAAATAAATAAAGGGAGACTAGTATAGATCTATATTCAAGCTATAAGCCTGTGGCTTAGTGGCTAAGACTCCTGCCTAATATGTAATACAGCCCAGGTTCAAATCCCAGTAAAGGGTATGGCTAGCTGATGAGAGCTAAATAGCTTGAAATAGATCTATACTAGTCTCCCTTTATTTATTTATTTATCAGCACAAATACAACACAAATATAGAAAGATAACATTAAAAATAAAAAATATGGTTTTCTGCCTGGATGGTTTTCTGTAATGAACACATATACATACACACACACACACACACACACACACACACACACACACACTATATATATAGTTTATAGTAAGGAGGTTCGTTACTTTACTGTTTTCTGTTAAAATGTATGAAAATGAAGCAGTTATAACCCTTTTTTTTCCCTTTCAGAGTTCAAGATACGGCAGTTCTCCTGTGCATGATGAAAGTGTAAGTTCAAAAAACAGGATGCAAAATTCATAAAGTGATAGATGATATAAAACAAATTTGCATTAGACAGTTTGTATCTAGTTTGATTGATACATACATGCGCGTGCACACACACACACACAAACACACACACACCTGAAGAGTGATTGTTGGATAAAATAGTAATATCTTTAAATCATAGAATATTAATTTATAACAATTTATAATTTATAACAAGCTGCCCAGATTCACCTTACAGGGCAAATAAGTAGCATAAAATGTAATAATTAAATAAACAAACAAACAAACTTCTGGACAAATAAGCATTTGGCATGATAGGTGACAAGGTGCAGAAAGTGCAGACAAAGTTCAAATATGAACTTAGGTTCATATGAATAGTTGTGAGAGTTCCTTTAGAATCATTTGTTAAATAGCATTTCTTTCCATTTGCCTACCACAGTTTTTTTTTAATTGCAATGTGTTTCAGCTCAAGGCACACTGAAAAACTGCAATGTGGCTTGCGCTGCAACAAGAATATGTGGTTAAACAGATACGCCAAACTTCATCACAAATGTAGGTTCTCCAGGACATGTTTAAGAACTCATAGATGCATAAAATTTGACCTAGATCTTATTTTAAATACCTTTTGGCTATATAAATCACAGAATGGTATTGCTAATTGTCTCTTTGCTTCTGTACATCAGAAAATGAAGATGGTAAAGCTAATAAAATCTCATTTTGGTGTGAAATGGCCATTTTATTTGGGATAGCTTTCATTGTAAACATTTTTGTCCAAGATATGTCAAAATACTTATTCCTCTTTCTCTTTAAATTTACAGTCAAAATGGAATCTTTTTAAGTAGGACTTCAGTATCACATGTATTTGGTAAATTCCTAATAAAATTTCAAAATCACTGAAAGATAAAGCCTGTTACATTTATTTATACTGTAGAATTGCAGTAGTTACCTTACTAATGTTCATGATAATTAAGTTTTCACTGAATGAAATAATTACTGCAATTATTTATGAAACTTTGATCAGATTAAGCACAAATTAGCATACTTGTGACCTTAAACTCAAGCAGTTTCTTAACTCCATAAACCTGACTCTCAGAATTGGATTAAACAATCTTTCTCATGACATTATCAATCATCTGTCATTGATTTGATATAACAGATTTCACCAAAATGTCTTACATGTAATCTCCTTTCTGCTATGTCTTTCAGTCACCAAGGACACTCTCTCCAACTCCATCTGCAGAAGTAAGTTACAATCAAACATTCTGTAATCTTGTTAAATTGATGGTATGATGGTGAGATAATTGTTTTTGTAAAAGAGATGAAGCCCTTCCCAATTCTACTTGCTGATTGTCCTGTTAACAGTACCTGCATCACAAAAGATAAATGTTTCCTTATAGCTAGGTATACCTAGCTTGGTATTTTATGATCTAGTATGATACAAGTGAACCTACTAAACTTGAGTAGAAGGTACAGCATAAGTAGAAGGACATCTATTTTATTTATTTATTTATTATTCATGCTTCTAGACCGCCCCCTCTCCCAAAAGGGACTCGGGGCGGTGTACAGTCCATGCAAAAATCTATGGAGATTCTCAGTTATCCGGGTCACGGTTGTCCAGTTGCTTCTTGAAAAAGCACCTTCGGGATAAGTAGAAGGAGTTTTATCAGGTCATCTGCTATAATACATAAAATAATATTTTCTTCAGGGTTATCAGGATATTCGAGAACGAATGATGCACCGGTCAACCAGTCAGGGTTCCATTGGATCCCCTGTATACAGTCGCCATAGCTACACTCCCACCATGTCACGTTCGCCTCAGCATTTCCACAGACCTGGTAAGGCTAATGAAAGCATAGAACCAAATTTTAGAAACTATCATTCTTCATTCTTTAACTTTTAGAATCTCTAGAAGAGGGATCTACTTCTTTCAATTTCAAAGCTATTTTATTCATTATAAAAGTGTGTTTCCTTTTCTTTCTCACTTTTTGTTAAGTGGGTCTTTATTGTAGAAGAATAGGGTATATCTGCTAATTAGAAATGAAACAATTTTCTGAAATGGATTATATTATTTGAGGCAATAATTAATGAGGAAAACATGTAAAATTGCATTTATCTAGTTTCTTTCACCAGCAAATAAGTCTGAATTTTAGGTTATGGGCATTTTTGAATAAAGTCAGGGTTTTTTATTTTTTTTGAATATTTCTTAATGTAACTTTTGCTTGTTTAATGAAAATGTAAAACCATTTCTTTTTTTTAAATGTCTTTATTAAACCCTAGGGGAAGGAAGTTGCAATATAGTATTTTTTTTAAAAAAAAGAGGAAAGAAATGTTTTTTTAAAAAAACCTATCAGGAATTATTTTCACTGCTGAAATGCTAGACGTACATACAGAAATAAAACAATCCCTGAATCAAAGTCAGTTTCAGGTGACCTTGGTAATGTTATGAAAGTTGCCTATCTTTGCCTTTTTCTGTGATTTGTTTTTTCAATTATCTAATTTAGTGATCAGTACAGGACTACCTAAACAATCACTCATCCAAGTGTTATTAGAGTCAATTTTGTTTGACTTTCACCACCTGCCAAAGTCCTATAGATACTGCCACCTTGATTCAATTAATTATCTTCTATTACATCTAGGCTTTTCCTACCCGAAATATTCTGCATCAATATTAATTTGGCAATTTGGCAATATACACCATGTTAATACTGAGTACCCCTTTTGAAATTTTACTTGAGCTTTAAAATTAATATAACAATATGAAGTTAATACTTTTTGAAAGATTTTAAAATTTTGATATCATAGGAAGTCAGTTGGCACCATCAACAGTTTATAGACACTCAGATTTTATTATTTTTCTAGAATTTTTCTTCTGGTAAACCAAATTAAAATTTATGGTGATTAGAACTTACATTCTATTTCTAAAATGATTCTTCTCTAGTGCTTATACTATATTAAATGTTTTCATTAGGAGAAAAAATATTATTGTGGGAATTATTTGTTTGATTTATATGGCCACATATTTGCTAAGCAACTATAACTTTTCTTCTAAAGTTAGAAGATATATTAGCACAATATATAACAAAAATAAAGCTTTTATTTGTAATTGTTTGGTCCAGTACTTCCCCATATAATTGTTCCTTGAAAATAAGTTAAAAATGAGAGTTGCATGAATGCCAGTTCCACCCTCTTTTTTGTATATAAGGAAATATAGATTTAACTTGAAATGAAGGAACATTCAATGTAAATTTGATTTTTCCACATTTCTTTCTATGAATTTTTCCTGCAGTAAGAAACCTCTTTCATTTCCTTTGTGTAGTCCTCAGATTCCTACTTATGACAGCTTGTCCCTGTGTTTCCCTCAGCCTCCAACCACTTTTTCCTGCTTCTGTCTTATTTGGTCTTCTCTTTTCTTTGTTTCTGCTTTGTCCTGCTTCACGAATCCTTGCTGCTGCAGAGCTGCTGTCTAATGGTGTGCAGCGGTTAGCCCTCCTACGCACTAATAGTCCAATCTCTACCCACAATGATTCCCGCCCCTACTCCCCTTTCCGACACCACTTCATTCCCTATGTCAAAGGTAAGGAGACAGGCCATTCAAGCTAGTGTCCAAATGACTGGAGATTTATTAGCATTCCAGGAAGCTAATAAGCCACATCTCCATAAAATGGCTGTCCACTCCGTGGTCCCAGCATGCTCAGATTTTCGTCATAGCGATTATGCAAGACCTGGCATATCTTCTTTTCTTTGAGAAAGTATGCCCTTTCTAAGGGTCCTCCATAGATGAAGTGGTCCTGAGTAAAGATTTCTTAAGAAAATGTGACTGTCTGAAAACTGAGATATTTATCATTTTGGGAGATTAATTTGGAAACAGTTATAGTAAATTTATCTCTCTTTTCAAACACACTGACATGACTCACATTTTCCTAATCTTAGAGTCCCAGACCACATACTAATTATGCATGCATTTTAGGGGTAATCTTGCATATATATCAGCTTCCAATATAGGTTTACATAGATATATATGTTTGTGCATATGTCTAAAAGAACAGTTTCCTAGTTTCCAAAGTCTCCAAAAACATTATTTCAAACATTTGGGATGGATGCTATGTTTACTGTAAATGTGTCCTTTCATCCCATGCACTTGCCTTTTGAATATAATGGAGCATGCTTATTTTGCAAATTTAAAACACTAATGTAGAAAGGTGCTTTACATTTTGTCCATAACAATTGTCAGTGATTCTCTGGCATTTCAGAAAAGAGGATTTTTTTAAAGTTCTACTTGCAAGTTCCAAAAGGAAATCTGTGAACTTGTTTATGGAAAATATGTATTCTAATACAAAACCACGGCTTTTCACACAATGATGTGATGATCAGTTGATACAACATTTTGTCATCCGAGACTGATATAATATTTTAACTTATACAACTACATTCTGAGAATTCTCTGATTCTTTTCCAGTTGTCTTGCTCCATCTACCACTTTGAGCTTCGTGTGCATAAACCTAGTTCTCCTTAATGGCTCTTACGTCACCTAGTTCCTGTATTCAGCATTACTTACTCAGGAATGGTTAAATAGTAGAATTGGTTTAATTAATGAAAGAGAAGCAAGTTTCAAATACAGCCTAATCATGCATGCTTAACCTTCCAAAAGCAATATATATATAGTATACATAGATCTCCTATTTCCTATTTATTCTAGTATAAAATACAATTGCAACTTTTGTTTTCATTTTGTTTCAGTCATGAGGTCCCTTAAAAACAGAGGCACAGCTCATATTTGCATGCAGTTGATGCATAAATTCTAGTTCTACATTTCCATGTTTATCTCATGCTTTTCAAGACATTCTCCTTCCTACTGTCTCTTTTAAATCTGTCATGGCAAAGCTTCAAGATCACTTCATAGCTACCATTTTCTAAAAAGTAAATCTATCTGGAAGATTGAATTTGTGATTTGGGTTGATATTTCAAATTCAGGAAGTGGGGAAGTAAATATATGGGAATTAGGTGGAATCAAATTGGGATTCTTTCACCAATGAAAGTTCTTCATTAGTGGAACAATGTCCTATCATACCTTCTAAATCTGCTCATGTATCCTGGAAGATTTCTGCCTTCCTAATTCAGGGATGTAAAAAAATCTGGTGGAAAATCACTGCGGGTTATGTATGTCATAATTATTTTAAAGAATTGTGAGAATGTGTGACCATCAGTGACTATTATTTTCTTTTCATTTTTCAGTCCATACTCATTGGCAGCTTCAACCTGGGCTGCTTGGAAGCTTGCTACTGCACTTTGTTAATTGTAATGGTTATGAACCTAGTATTTTTCTCACTCAGTGCTTTCATAATACTAATATAGCATATTCCCAAATATAAGGAGTTTTTCCTTCTAGGAATTCTTTTCAACTAGCTCACTAAATGAGAAATAGGATGCTATCAATAACCTATATAATACAATACAATGCAATGCAATGCAATACAATACAATACAATACAATACAATACAATAGTAGAGTTGGAAGGGACCTTGGAGGTCTTCTAGTCCAACCCCCTGCCTAGGCAGGAAACCCTATACCATTTCAGACAAATGGCTATCCAACATCTTCTTAAAGACTTCTAGTGTTGAGGCATTCACAACTTCTGGAGACAAGCTGTTCCACTGATTAAAACTTTCTTAAGGCCATTAGGATACATATTTGGTCGCTAGATGATCTTTGCTAATACTGAAAAAAATAACAGAATATTCACTTGTTTATTACCCCATAAGTGTTGTGGGAGTAGGATCCATGTTCTTTCCGGATACTTTCAAATGAGGAACAGCTATTGCTGAATTGGTACATCAAACTTAGGATCAATGATACTAAGCAGCAGATTATCTAAGAAATAGATTCCTCCAAATGATTTCCCTGCAGGTCATGATATTAGAACAGGAAATATTGACACTGCTTGATTAACCCAGCACTTAATGATACTCTGTTGCTCTTGTTTTAGAAGTTCTGCTTTGGACTTTCTGTTTTCATTTACTGCTTTTCGTGTTAATTTATCTCTTCATTTGCATCTTTCTGTACATATTTTAAATTGAAGTACAATATTCCAAAATATGCAGTGTGCTGTTCTAATTAAAGAGATATGTGTGTGCTTCCTGAACAGATCCCCATAATAGTGGTAATTTATATTATAAATTATTCCTGAATCAATTATGTGTCACTTCCATGGTGAACTTGAAACCAAAATTATTTTAGCATAATTGTGGGATATATGAAAGGTGTAATATTTAGATTATGCAGTTTTTCTAAATGTAGTTAAATAATGAGAAATATTAGTTCCTTACCCCATAAAACTCAACCTTTTGTAGAAGAATATCATCTTGAAGGAAACCAAATGTATCAAGTTAGTCCAGGGTTCATGATTTGTGATAAAAAGTGTGATGATGCTTGAACCATCCTGGAGGGTTTTGTTTTTAGTGCTGGACCATGGACTTAATTACACCTATCTGGACTCTTTGTATACTTGGATATGAAATAATATTATAGTTTACTGAGTAGCTCCAAGAAATAAAGCAACATAGAGATGTCTTGAGGGCTGCTGGAGGAACATCCTACATCAGGACTTGCTTGTATCAATAAAGGTAGCAAAATATATGTATATCTCCATCTTTATTGGATCTGCAGATGACTGCCAAGCAGCTCTGTTTCAGATAACCAAGTCCTCTTGGGTAAGTAAAAGCTGGGAAAGCCCCAGCAGGGCTACTGTAAAAAAATATTTTTGTCATCTTAACAAACAAAGTTGTTCATCTTTGCTGTGAGTTGGACTCTGGTTAGTGAGATCCTTTGAAAGTGACATTTCAAAGACATATATGAGCCTTTACAGCTAGTTGGATCTGAGGAAGTAGACAGGGGTCTTGTGCTGTCAGCTTGGCCCCCTGTGTTCTGGACCCATGCTACTTCTGGTTGATTAAGTCCTCCTGGGAAGTGGCATGCAGGTGGGTAGAAACAATGGTTAATGCCTCTTTGTGAGAGGGCATTGTACTGACTCCTATAAAGGGAATGTTGATGTGCCCCTTTCTCAAGAGGCCATCCTCGAATTCAGTGGTGCTAGACCATTTTCATTCAGTCTCCAACCTTCCCTTTTTAGCGATGGTTGTTAAGATGCTAGTTGGCATACAGATACAAAGAGCCCTGGATGAAGCACATTATCTGAACTCATTTCAGTCTAGAATCAGGTCAGGGCACTGAAATGGCATTGGTCATACTAGTCAACAATTTTTGGAAAGCTCAAGTTAAGGTGGTACAATCTTTGTGGCATTCCTGAACTTCTCAATGTCTTTCAGTACCATCAAAAATGGCAATCATCTAGATTTCACGGGTGGGAGTGAGAGATATTGTGTTATAGTGATTCTCCTCCTTCTTCTACGGCTGTTTCCAATCAGTGTTGGTTCTTTCCCAGACTTGCATTATGGATGCCTTAGAGCTCAAGTCTTTTGCCTCTTCTTCTTTAATATATATGTGAAATTGCTGGGAGAGGTCATTTGCTCTACTAGTATTGGCCAAGCACCTTCAAGCTATAACAGTCTGGATGAGAAGAAGCCAGCTTCAACTTATACCTGGCAAGAGGGGGGTCCTTGAGTTTCAACCCTCCCAGGTGATATTACATCTTTGACTTTGCATGAGGTGGCCCTACCTTGGGCTGAAGTGAGTCCTCCTAGACTCATGGTTTCTGCTTGAAGAACAGGTTGCCACCAAGGCTAGGTGTGTGTGGGGAGACTTGTGTAGATTTATCTAGTGCACCAATTGCCCTCCCTTTTGGTCTTGCTCATGGTCACTCATGACTTGATCACTTCCCATTTGGATTACAGCAGTACATAATACATGTGGCTTCTCTTGAAGACTGGAACTTTCACTTGGTCCAAAATGTGCAGGGACATGCAGTGATTATAGGTTTGTCCATGTTACACCCTTGTTGTGTGAGCTGCACTGGCTCCCAATTTCCTTCTGGATATAATTAAAATGCTGGCTCTTTCCTTTAAAACCCTAAAAATCAGGTTGTAAGACGGCCTCTCCCCAAGTTTGGATAAAGTGGACAAAGTCCTAGTCCCTACCCTTAAATGTTGCCATTTTATGTATATAGGAAATGTATCTTCTTGATGGCATCTGTCTTATGGAACACCCTTCCCATTGAGGTTTGGTAGGCCACCCTTTTAGGCTTCCTAAAAGCACCTAAGATTTGCCTCCCCCCCCCCCAAGTCCTTGGATAGGATGAGATTAACAAGAAGAACTTTTAGTAGACTACATGTAAAAGTTTAACTATAGTGACAAGTTTTGATGTTTGTGGTTTTAATATTTTTATTGCACACATATGTTACTTTAATTGATGGTAGTGAGCTGCCCAGGGGTTGATATAAGATGAGCTATATAAATATTTTAAATAAATAAATGTCTGCACAATCCTGTTGCGAGCCAAAAGTTGGGGACTTTATTATTTGCAGTAATCTTCCTGAAGAGAAGGATCTCTTTCATGTAGCCAGTTATGAAATCCAAACATGCTTGGAATCAAAGAAGATATTACTCATTTGTCATTTTGTATCTATACTTTGGAAATGGATAACTGCCTCACTGGAATTAGCCATGCAGTTGGTAGGAGAGGAAGGCTAGTTATGCATTTCTTTCCCATAGTTTTAAAAATGGGCTACTCAAACATTTTCTCATTGTTCTTTCTGTCATACTTTTTTAGCTAACCTTATCATTTGGCAAAGTGGAAAGCTGACCAAGTGGTTGATTTGGCTATCTTAAATGGATAGCACCTATTTATAGACATAGATACAGATGAACGGATATTTCCAGTAAAATTGAGGCATCTTTGTCTCTCATCATTATCTCTGCCCCTCTGTAAAATAGGTTTGAGATTTTTTCCACTTTAAGTGCTAATCCATGTATCCTGCCTTGACATGGAGAGAGAGAGGATAGATTCAAAGCTTTTACTCTTCTGTCTCAGGCAAAAAATGTTTGGGCCAGCTTTGCTTCCCCAGAAGCTTATCTGGAGATGATTCTCCAATGAGGAGTAGTGTGGTTTAAATTAATAAGAAATGAATAACTGCACCAGACATTAACTGCAATAACTTGTAGCCTCTTTGCTCATTTTTCATGTGTGATCATTTTAAGTATGGAGCTTCTTTTGCATGAGAATTAACTGAAAAGCCGACCTGATTTGCATTTTATCTAGCAATAATTTTGCCAAAAGCTGTTACTTATATATTGAAATCCAGTAATTCCAACTGTCTTTTTCCATTCCTTTTCACATCTCATCCATGTAATTTAAATGCATGGTACCCTTATGCATGCTAGTGATAACGAATGAGTGAATGAATGAATGAACGAATGAATGAATAAATGAATGAATGAATGCAAGTTGCCAAATTCCAGCCTAAGGCGAATGACTCCTTTAATATGTAATAGCAGTGCCTTACAATACTAGCCACATTACTGAACTCTCCTGTATATATTTTTGTTTGTTTTTCCTTCTCTGGTTTCCCCTTGCCATTGACTTTTGGTTGGGTTTTGACTTATGCCTGCTTCTTTACTGCTCTCTTTGTTTTGTTTGTTTGTTTGTTTTTCCATTCTCCTCATTGGAGGCAATGAGCCGTCCAGCGGTCGGAATTCCCCCGCCCCTTATCGGCCCGACAGTCGCCCTCTAACACCAACTTACGCTCAGGTCCCTAAACATTTCCATGTTCCAGGTAGGAGTGGCATTGTGTGTCTTGGTGTCTTGTCCGAGTGTAGACTGTAGTAGCCTTTGTAACCCTTTGTTTTTGTTTCCATTGCTGCATGCTGTTTAGTTGTTTTGAACTTGGGATATACCCTGAACTGCTTTGAGATCCAGACTTGTTCGCTTAATTTGGGAACAATTAGAAAATGCTGGATATGGGGAGATGTTTAGTTATAAAGTTAACATTTCTCCAAATCATAACATTGATGAAACAGCGATACACAGTGGTGTAGTTTAGTGCAAGGTCCTAATGTTTTTTTTCTTGTTTGTCTCAGAGTTATACCATGTTAATAGTGTGTAATATTTTTAACAAAGGATAAAATATAGGATGCAGTCCCAAGCATACGAAAGAAATTAAACATTATCAGCTTTTCTTATACATTTTCAAAAGAAAAAAGAAAACTTAAGAAAAGTGAGAGGAAGAATTTACATGAACATCATCTCAACTTAAATTAATTATTAAATTGGTCTTATGTATATGTCCATATCATACAGCACAATTGATTGATTTAGAAAAATATATAATTAGTAATACATAGTGGTATAAAGAGACAAAATATAGAAATAGGCCTCTGCTGAAAATCCCATGGCAACAGAATGCTTTGTCAATATCGAAATGGAGGTAAGTTCTTCATACTTTTGTAAAATTAAAAAAGAAGGGATATCCTTCATTCTTCTGGTGTTAGTTTTTTTGTTCTCATTGGTACGTGCAATATCCATTTTGTTTGTCTTCTGATTAGTAACCACACAATTGGTACATAATTTAAAAAGAACAGGAGTCTTTCAATAAAAACTCTCAAATTAATAGAGAGATACCATTTTCTTAAAGGGAGCTACTGTAGGGCCCAATCACACCCAATGATTAAGTGTGGGAGTTGAACACTTCCTCTCCATAGGACTTAATAATTTCTGTGATTTGTCATTCTCAGATATAGATGTGACATGTAGATGCCAAAATACCTTTCCATTTAGTTATGATGTGTTGATATTATAAATATGTATAATTCCCTCTACTTTTGTATACTTAATTTACTATAACCTAAATTAAGTATTTATTAATTATTTATAAATTATATTTTAGGCATATTATTTAAAGGTCAGTTAAATGGAAGAGATTCCTGAAGTACTTACGACTGTCTTGGTCAGCATGTTGCTCTTCTCATTATTCTAATAATCCCTAAAAGGAAAACTGACAGGTTGGCATAACTATGGAGCCCCCGTGACACATGGCAGTAGTGATCAGTTTTCTGATATTTCCCATTTCTCATTTTTCACTGCAACTTTTGTTGCCCTTTCACTGAGAACTGTTGTCCCTTTGGGGGTCAGTGAGGAGAGCTATAAAACCATGGGTCACTTTAGTTACTTTAGCCAAAAACAGACCTGGTGTGTAATATGTAGAGATTGTACTCCAGAAGGTTAGCAGAATAGGACAAAAAGATGGACTGTGTGCAATTTAAATTAATGAAATTAATGAAGTATATTTAGTACCTAAAACTGTGGGAGAGCATATAAACCTGGAGCTCATGGCATGGATCATGCTTTCAAATGATAGCGTATCATGGTGTAGTGTAGGAGGGTTTTAGGATACAAATGGAATTAACCTTTTTTATTACATCTTGGATATTCCCAATTCCAATAGTTTTCTTCTCACTATAGAGCGCTCTTTCAAGAATGCACATCTCAGACGATTGGAGTCAAAAACCAAATGAACCCTACAGCCAATGTTTCTAGTAATACAACCTAATTTTCAATCTCGTGTACATTTAATATGACTGTTACAATCCTATACACTATCCATTGCTGATACTGGGAATGTTTTTAGAGACTGTCATAGTAGAACATAGAAGGTTTTTTTTGAAGAATAAAATTATTTGCTAGCATATAATAGAATAACAGAATTGGAAGGGAGCTTGGAAGTTTTCTGGTTCAACTCCTGATCAAACAGGAAACCTTTATATTATTTCAGACAAATGGTTGTCCAATCTTTTCTTAACAACCTCCAGTGTTGTAACATCTGCAGCTTCTGGAGACAAGTTGTTTCACTGATTAATTGTTCTAACTGTCAAGAAATTTCTCCTTACTTCTAGTTGCTTCTCTTCTTGATTAGTTTCCATGCATTGCTTCTTGTCCTGCCTTCAGGTGCTTTGGTGAATAAGTTGACTCTTTTTTATGGCAGCCCCTTAGATATTGGAACATATTATTTATCTAAAGTTCCTTAAATGAAGAAAACTATCCATTATGTTCCTAGATCAGTGATGGTGAACCTTTTAGACACCGAGTGCTCAAATTGCGCACATGTGCATGCCCAAACTTAAAGATGTGTTTGCGCGCACACATGTGTGCATGTGCAGACATGCAAAAATGCATGAATGTGTGCATGCGCAACAGAGACCCTGTTTCATTGTTTGCAGGGAAACAGAAGCTCACGAAAGAAACGCCACAGAGATCTGACCTGGGGCGATGACATGCGTGCCAGCAGATAGGGCTCTGTGTTCTACCCCTGGCACACATGCCATAGGTTCGCCATCACGGCCCTAGATACACATACTAAATATCCAGCATGAAGTGATCCTGTTACACATGGCAAATTGTTGTGTCACAGAGCAATCTTGTTTCAATGGATTTAGAAGAGAGAAATGTCAGTCCCTTTAGAGCAGTGGTTCTCAACCTGTGGGTCGGGACCCCTTTGGGGATCGAACCACCCTTTCACAGGGATCGCCTAAAACCATCGGAAAACACATATTTTCTATGGTCTTAGGAACCGAGACACCAATTTTATGGTTGGGGGTCACCACAACATGAAGAACTGAATTAAAGGGCCGTGGCATTGTGAATGTTGAGAACCACTGCTTTAGGGACATTTGCTGTTAAATATGTCAAATATATCTTTTCTAGCGATTACTGTATGATTCTTTCAGCACAGAAATAGAGCAACTTGCAACAGAACATTTAACTTCACAAGCATCAACTTCCAGTGCACACTTAGGGTTCTCCAAAACTGACTCTGTGATTTTGAACCAATACTACTGCTTAACCCAATCTCCCTTGAGGGTTGTTGTGGGGCGGGGGGTGGGATATGGAACTAGCTCATGGGAGCTAGTTATGCTAGCTCCCATGAGCTCTTAGAAGAAAATTAGGCATCTTATAAATAAAAGAATAAATAAGATTGTGGCATTGCTTAGCAAAGAAAAAAGATGTAGCCTGATAAGGAGAAATCATGTTAAAATCTTGGGAATGAATACGACATTTAATGATTGCTCTTAGCTGTTAACACATTTTTTTTCCATTTCCAAGTTTTTGATTGGCCGTGTTAATTAATTTGCAATAAACTGTCTAATATAAGAGTGATATACCATATAATGCATATAAATACCTGATTTCAGCTCTTTGTAGTCATACGCATACTTAGAAATAAACTACATTGAGCCCAATGGTGCTTACTTCTGTGTAAGTGTGTATAAGAATGATAAGGACTCAATAGCACTCCCATTTTTATCTGGCTCGTGAGTAAACATACGTAGATGATAAAATTTCTTAACCCAAAAATGATTTTGGGTTTAGAACATTTTTCTAAGAATCCTCTCTTAACAGCAATTATTAGCATTCTTGTTTTTCTATATTTTCAGCAGAATATGGAGTTTTCCTTTTATAGCCAAACTTGTTTTTCTTTAAAAAATATTCCTATTTAAAACTATTAGAATTTGGAGCTTTGAAAATACTGATTTGCCATAAAATTCCCAGAAAAGGTGCATAACTTTTTGAAATATAAGCTGGCTTCAGGCCCAGACCTAGCAAAAGCATTTTCTAAAGTGCCATATAGTCTTGAAGAAAATAACTCTAGTTCAAAAAAGAACTTCAGAAGCAATTTCTGAAACTTTATATAAATGCACATCATTAATGTCTGTGGTTGGAGTACAAATGGAGCTTCTTTGGCCAGGTTTCCCAGTTGATATGTGAGCTATGTTCTCTGCAAATTATTCTTCTCTCCAAACAAGGCACCTTCATTAATTTCCCTTGAAATCTTTATCCCACCAACAACTCACTAAAATACAAACATAAAGGCAAACACTCAGAGACATCCCATGTGGCCAGTCGTGTGTCAAAATTTCTTATCATGTGTCTGTGATATTTTTCTACATTTGTGTGAATTTGGTTTTCTTTCATAAGATACTTAGCAGTTTTGTGTCATCGTTTTTCAGTTCATCTGCCAAGTCCTTGATTTGGAACATCCATTAATTTTATGTTGTTGTTGTTTTCTATTCCCTGTGTAATTATTAAAAATGTAAAATTGTTCACATTTTTCTGCTTTTTATTTTTTTATTTTTTTTACAGATCAAGGGATCAATATTTATAGAAAACCACCCATCTACAAACAGCATGGTAAACTTTATTCTTTCTGTCTTCAAAATGGGGTAATCAAATGATTGAATACTTACATGAACAATAAAATTCTTTTGTTCATAATGTTACATACAACACTAATTGATTGTTGCTTACTTTTAAAGTTAATGTATTTTTATTTTATTTTTCTTTCTTTCTTTGTGTTGAGGTAAATAAATTAGATTTAAATGATGTAGGTTACATAATATGCCTCTCTGTTTTAGCTTGCCATTTGCTACAGCCGATGAATTCATTATATTATTTCTTTATACAGGACCCCCTTTGTCATAAAAATGTATGTTGGTGTTCATTTCAATATTTCAAACTGGCTTTATTTTTTTAAAAAAATGATAATATAAGAAGTTGTTTTTAAACCAACCCCAGAAACTGAAAATGCCTGATTGCTACAATAAAATCTGTGTAGCAGGCATAGGATTGAGTGAGTGACCTACAATCCGTTATTAAGCTCTGTGGTTAAACAGAACCAAACTTGGTCCAACAATTTGATCTCTATATTAGCTTGCTTTTTGAATTTCTAGAAATGGAAATTTAATTTAATAATAATATATTAAATATTTAATAATATTTGAAGGGATAATCTCAGCCAAAACCTTAAAATAGTACAGGCTAATTCAGAAGCATTTACTGCACACACATTTCCTTGCTACTGCAGTTTTTATTGCTATATTTCTAATAACATGTTTGTTTAACTTAAATGTATTTTATTTATTCATGAAGATTTTGGACCCCAAAGACCATATTTGTTGCCAGTTTGGAGACCACCAATTCTCTTAAAAAGACATAAGGGTGCCTGGTTGTAGTTCTTCTTTCTGAACTCTCATCTCTTAACTTCACCTGGTTAAACCGACTACCTGAGAAAACAAGCTAGTTCAAACTGACCTTGAACTAGTTTCAGAACCATTCCTCTGATTTGAGGGAGTGTATTACAATGGGAGAAGTGTTGGCAAAATGACCAATTCTCGGCCAAATTTATTCTCTACTGTCCCTACTGTGTCTTGCTGTGCTTGACCTAACTTAAAGGGTAACTAATAAGAATCTCTGCTAAATTGAAGCCAAGCACCAACTCACAAAAGGCAGTCTATCATATGTGCAATATGCCAAGTATAGGAATAGCTATATACAAAAAGAGATGCTTATAAGAAATAAACAAATAGAGTAAATCAACGAAGGATTTCTCTTGCTTTTCTTTTAGAAAAAAGAATATATTTTATTAGAATCACATGTAATAGAAAACCTAGAATACCTAATCTAGCTTTATTCTAAGTAAATGAAAGAAAGATATAGCCTTCTAACCCACAAGGCGCCTAGTATGATATCATTCCTAGTATGGTATTCCATTACCAGAATTGAGAGAGAGAGAACAAAAATGAGAGTCCTCAGAATACCAGTCTAATCAGTTATAGGCATGGTATTTAATGCCCAAAAGGGAATGACCAATATAAAGTTTCCGTAAATAAATGTTTCATTAAAAACATTAAAGGCAAACCAAATTCTATGAAAATTAAAGATCCCTTACTCCCAGAACATAGAATACAACAAGATTTGTTTGCTTGAAAGCAAATATTGATTATTATGTTGCATTTATATTACAGTGTCATATTATTTTAAAACTTTAACCCTGTCATTTCACCTTTTCTTAATGTTATTTTTATTTCTTTATGATTTTGTTGTATCATCTCATCTCCCATTTACTTGTGAATATTTTACCACTGAACTCATCCATTTCAATATGTAAGTATTGTTTGAAATCGTGCCTTTGTAGTATCAAACAATAAGCCAAGGTAGCTGATTTTTATCCATTAGAACTAGATTGGACAGTTGCTCTCAAAGTAGCTTTGTGTACATGGCATACATGAAACCTAGAAGGGAAGGAATGAAAACATGCTGGCAATTCATGGTTCAGTTCATCATTTAGCACATCATGGATGCAAAGACATGCAAATAGAAATCTTGATGTCCCAGAAGTCAAGATTCCAGAACAACCAGGAATTTTGTTTCTCTTGCAAATACAGCTTTCTTCTTTGCAGCCATTTCAACAAATATGCAAATGGTCAGCAGCATGCACAATTGAAGCATAGTGGGGCTTTGAAGAGAAAGTTCAGTGGGAAAAATAATTATTCACTAACAAGACAACAACACCCCCACAATCCTATACAATAATACTCATTTTAGCTCTCTCTTTTTTTTTTGAACAAATCTTAAATTTTTACAGATGGTGGGGGAAAATGTTGTAGAAGTCCAGCAGCATTGCAGAAGTCATATTTTGAATTGGTTGCTATTATTGCAATTTTGCATGTTTTTAAATATCTGTATTGAGAAGGACTGGTCATATTTTAAAAGTGTCTGATAGAGAGGCTAGGCAAAGTTTCCCATCTTCCTGTTAAAGCTTGTTCATAAAGCATAGCATTAAAGTAGCACATTTTTTTGCAGTGGATTAAAAAGCTTTATTCACTTTAACAGACGTACTAACTTTATTGTTTAAATAAATTTAATTTGTTCAAGTGTTACAAATCATTTCTGATGCAAGTATGCCTCCAGAGATCTTGCTTACACGTTCAAAAAAGGATCTCTGTGTTTTAAATGTCTGACATCTGAAAATATGTTGATTTATCATTTTTTTAAAATCCCGTTTGTTCCCATATGATGGAACTATTCTATTTTTAGTTTTTATTAGACGCTTTATATCCCCCGTCCCATACTTCTTGCATATTACAAGTGTTAGAAAATTGATTAAACTTTTAAGATTTTTTTCATTTTTGTGCATTGAATATATCAGTTAGTCCTCAACTTATGACCATGATTAGGAACTAAGAAATGCAGTCATTATATGAGTCACACCTGATTTTATTATCTTATTTGCCATGGTTGTTAAGCAAATCACCGCAGTCATTAAGCAAATCTGGCTTTTCCATTGATTTTGCTTGTTGGAAGCCTCCTGTGCAGGTTACAATTCCCATGATCCTAGGATACTGTAAATACATGCAGTTGCTAAGTGCCAAAATTTAGATTGTGTGAGTACAGAGACACTGCGGTGGTTGATAGTATAACGACCAGCTGTAAGCTATTTTTTCCAGTACTGTCATAACTTAACAGCCATTAAACAAATGGACATAAGTTCAGCACTATCTATATAGCAACAACAATATGCTGACCTTACCATAATTGAGGTTCAATTTTTTTGAATGAAATTTGTGTTGTTTGAATGAATCCTGAGATATAAAAAGTTAAAATGAAAATACATAGGCAAATGCTGATATAAATTCTAGAAGTTCTCACCGAACATTTTCAGCGACACAAATGAAATCCATTATTTTTCAGTTATGTCTCTATAGTCTGCATTTATCAGCAATTGTTTATTAATTAGTTGATCAGGAAATGACATAGAAAAGTTGAATATACTGTTATATTCCTTACACAAAGGAAAAATGCTGTTGTTGTCATTATTATTATACTAAAAAGGTGCTATGTAGAGCTTCTGTTATTCTAGTAAACTTGCATATTGCCAACCATTCAAAAACTGTATACAGACCAAGCATTATATACATAATCGGACTGAAAATAGCCAATTTTCTCTACTGGACTCCACCTAGGGATATCTACTTTTCTGAATTTGTTGCTAGCTCGACACATTGTAAATTGCCACTATTTTAAATGTGCCTTTACAGGTAGTGCTCGACTTATGACTCCAATTGGAATCAGAATTTCAATTGCTAAATAACATGATCATTAAGCAAGTTATCAAGTGACCATACCCAATTTTATGACCTTTTTTATCATGGTTATTAAGTGAACCACTCTGGTCATTACACAAATCAAATGGTCATTATATCGGTCACGTCATTGTTAAGTGAATCCAATTTCCCCCATTGAGTTTATTCCTTGGAAGCCAACTGGTCACAAATAGCAATCACATGAATGCAGAACACTGTAGATGCAAACTAGTAAATGTGACCATGGGAATAGTGCAGTGGCTGAAACTTCAAGAAGGGATGATCAGTCACTTTCAGTGACATCATAACATCAAAATGCTTTTACCCGAATGGTCAAAAGTCAGTGTCTAAAGAGATTCTCAGTCATCCAGGTCATGGTTGTCCCAAAGATGCTTTTTTTATCCAAAAAGCTTCTTCAGAGCTGAAGCTTCTTGGATCAGAAGCAAAACGTCTTCAAGGAAAAAAACAGAAAGTCCAGTTGCCACTTGAAAAAGCAATTTAGGGTCAAAAGTCAAGGGCTACCTGTATTATTGTATAGTGATGTCTGGAAACTTCATCTGAAATGGGGAAGAGGAGTTAAGAGATTAGCTAGCCTGGAATCCCCGAAGCAGAGGAAATGATAGACAATGACCCTTCCTAAACCCTGGAGAAATTATCTAGTTCTGTAAAGTGCAGATAATCTGGCAAGATTCAAGTAAATAGGTGAGTGATAATAAACATACCGCTCTGATCAACTGTCAGTGTACCTATGATTTCTATGCCTGACAGTAACTGTATTTTAAATAGGGCCATAGGGACGATTGAAATCATAACTAGCCAAACTTCATCTATTTTGTTAGGAGCTACATTCCCGCATGGGTAATTTTTCAAGAACCTAATTCTGCTAAGGATTCCACTTTTTCCCTGTACTTACATGTTCCTTTGTTTGCCCCCCTACATGGTATTGTGAACGACTAATTTGTTTATTCCAAGGAATATTTTATCTAAATGAATAAACATGTTTTATGAATGAAACAAAACATGAGGAACAAGCAAGACTTATGACAGAAGCAACTTTTGAATTATGGACCTCATTTACATTGAGTAGGCGGGAATGAGGCTCAGTCCAGGAGAGAAATGCCCCTTTGGTTCTTGTGTTAATGCTTTATTTGTATGCACAATTGAAGTTCTCAGGAATGTCAGGAATTTACATATTACAGAAATTGGGACTTTATCTGTTACTAAAAGAGAATGTGAAAAATATGATTGTAAGAGACTTTGGAATATAATAGAAGCATAGCATTAATCTAGGCCATAACAAAGCAATTTAATTGGCTAGTTTTAAGTTCCCCTAATTACCGTCTAGATGCAGCTGCTCTGGCAGCCCAGAACAAGTATTTCGATGATATCATCAAGTCCTCCAAGTTCCCAGCAGCCCATGCTCCAGCACCCAACGAGATTCCAAAGATTGAGACAGAATACTGGCCAGGTCCTCCCTCACTTGCGGCTGTAGGTATGAAACAAGTGATATGGGTGAAAACCCATACACAGCTTCCTGCTATCCATAAGTACATTGAGGCTGCAAAGCTTCTGATGAGGGCGTTGAACTTTTTTGCACTGACCGCTTGATCTCTTAGGAGAGTTATTCTAAGTATCTAATTAATATTGGAGTTGTGGGGTGGTAACACTACAAACTTTATAGGATTTGATGGCATCAGAATTACCTGTGTGGATGTCAGTCCCCAAAATCTACATCCCAAAGGAGGGGATGCTTCAAGAATCTTCTCATTAGAAATCCCTTTCTCTGGATGGATTCCCCAGAATCTTTAAGGCAGGGGTGTCCAAAGTTGGCAACTTTAAGACTTGTGGACTTCAACTCCCAGAATTCCCCAGCCAGCAGAGCTGGCTTGGGAATTCTGGGAGTTGAAGTTCACAAGTCTTAAAGTTGCCAACTTTGGACACCCCTGCTTTAAGGGTTTTAGCACAGAAGGTTTTTTTTTAAAAAAAAAACTAAAATCCCAAAGGTACTACCAAAGTGTGTGTAGTGCTCCTTGGTTACAACTGTTCATCAAAGTTGAGATTTGGTACCAGCATTTACTTATTCCTTTACTTGTCTGACTCACCTACTTGCCTTCTCCTGGCATTTACAGATATTATTCCCTAAGGATACAGAGTGAAGCAGCCAGGTCAGCTTACAAATGCATTATACCTTCTCATGCATTATTCTGTTCACCTTCTGCTTCATTCAAGCAAGCAAGCCATCAGCTATGAATGCTGACATTGGAAGACACAGAGTTCAGTGAATTCCTTAACCTTTTTGTTGCCTTCAGAAAAGATAGCCTGCTGCCAATATTGAAATACCAAATCCACAGCCAGTCCAGTCATTGCCACATGTTAAAACCAGGCTCTTTTGGCTTGTTGTTGGACAGCATGAATAATAGCAAAGCTTCTATGGCCCCATTGCATCATTTTTGTGCTTCAAGTTCTTAACTTTATTTTCCATTCTGCGTTTCATTTTTCTAACTATTATTTTTAGACCCCGTGTATTCCATGACATGTTGTTTAAATTTCATTACTCAGAGTTGGTTCCTACCTGTATAAATCAAAAATGATTAAGGAATTCAAAATGAGGTTATTTTGATGGACCAAATTCATTGTTTCTTTTGCTAGAATTAAATATCAGCTTCATGCAAGAAAAAGATAACATTTAGTGACATTTTACTTTCGCAGTATTCATTATAAATCTTAATATTTAAATATGGGTTAGGGCATATTAGGGCATTATACTATAACTGAGAACAGAACTATTACATATGGCTGATTTTTCTTCTTCTATTCAATTGTGTTCAATTCTTGGAGACTGCCAGTTTTCTTGGCAAGATTTTTGAGAAGTGGTTTGCCATTGCTTCCTTCCTAGGGCTGAGAGAAAATGACCAGCTCAGGTCACACAGCTGGCTTCATATCTAAGGCAGATCCAGAACTCACAGTGTCCCTTTCTAATCTGATCCCTTAATCATTGCACCAGACTAAGTCTCATTACCATTTATTTACATTAGTTAAAATGATAAAGGAGTAGTACAGAGAATAGTATCAAATGATAAAAGATGATTAAAAATTACTATCGGCAGTGTGTAGCTTACCATTAGTTTGTGTCAAGATCAGATTTGGGATGTCACAAAAGCAAAGTATGTGCATAATTATTTAAAGTACAATTTTTTAAAAAAAATCCAAATATGATAAAATGTCCATTGTAGAATCTTCCGCCTTTTATATCACAGTAATTTGATTGAGTTTCAAATTAGAATACGTTGAGGCCAGTTGCTGCTCCTTGTCATATAGCACATTATACTGATTTGACCAGAGGTGGGTTTCTCCCAGTTCGTACCAGTTCAGCCAAACTGGTAGTGGTATTTTGGCCTGGGTCGCATAACAGGCAGCGACCCAGGCTGGCCACACCCCCGAACCAGTTCCCCAATCGCTGCTGCCATTCCCGGCATGTTGTTTAGTAGTGCGCATTTGTGCGCAGTTCACTGTAAATTGTTCTGCGTATGCACGAAGAACACCTTACATTGAACTACGCCCGCACAGCATGTGCCTGGCGTGAGCACAAAGCGTGCGCGAAGCGAACTGGTAGTAAAACCGGGAGAAATTCACCTATGGAATTCACCAACTTTGACCACAGTTCAGTATATGAAGTTAGTACAGTTATCATGATGGATTGAGATTGTTAAAATCATATATTGATTTTACTACAACTAAAAGTAAGAGGAATTCTATCAGCAACTAAGGATTTATGGTTTTCAAAAAGAAAAGGTATAGGATACGCTCTAACCCCTCTGACTAATTTAGAATTTGAGACCAAATATATTTTAGTTCCTAAAATATCTTTAACAAAGCTATTAAAATAGGGCTTTTAATAAACAAAGTAGAAAAATACTATGGGCCAAATTATGATTCTAATATTAGAAATCCAGTGAATAAATAGCTGTGACAAAAGTCTTCCTACACCTCTGGTCTCCATTTTTCCTCAACATATTCCCTTACTTAACAAAATTCTCAATATTAATCAGAATGTTACAAATTATGTTTTATATTCTGTAAAACTCTCAGTACATAACATTATGCACTTAATCATCAAAATGGTTTCATTTAATGTATTATTTAATTCAGAACCAGATTATTTGAGTAACACTGTTTTGAGACAGAATTGGTGGATTATTTAGGTACTTTCTTAAGTATTTGGTTAATTTCTTCAACAATCAACTCAGAGGAAATAGTAGGTTGATTATCATTCCTTATACCTATACTTGAAATAAGTAGTTCTTTTTACTGTGGCTTATGGAAGTAGGTTTTGATATGCGACGCCGATCCACTGGTAGAGATGAAGATCTAGAAGAACTTCAGAGGCGTCGACAGCTGCAGGAGGAACAGCTAATGAAGGTGGCTATCCTCTGATTGTAAATTCTCTTTGTGTGCCAAAATCTGCATGATGTGAATCTTTTTCACTAGCTTACCTTTTCCTCCAAATTCTCATTTGCAGCTAAACTCAGGCCTGGGGCAATTGATACTAAAAGAAGAGATGGAAAAGGAAAAGTCGTTACTTGCCAGCAGATGTTACGATTCTCCAGCTAATTCATGTAAGCAGCAAAATTAGAAAAAACATAAAGGATTGTGGGACATGATGAGCTAGGACTACAATTCTCTACTGTATTCACATAGCTGACAGTTGAGCTAATGACTTCAGTGAGATTTAGTTTTAATAGACCTTTATAGTTTCAATGTAAAAAGTTGATATTAAATTTGGTTAATATCAGGCCTTATTATTATTGCAATTCAGTTTCTGATAATGCAAAACATGACCTCTAAATAATAACAAGGAAGTAGCTTTTGTCTCTAATGTGTTTACTGCCTATATTATAACACTAGCTATTTCTTAGCTAGTAGTGTTAATAATAGCTTGTATTAACAGGTGTTTTTAAATGAAGAAAGATTCCAAAAGCACATTTCTCAGCATCTACTGAACAAATCCAGGAAAAGAAATGCCTAAAAACACCTGCTCCAATTATAGTTACAATTACACAAAAACTATTTCACTGTTCTAGGAAATCAGAATGTATTTTAATTCAAGACAGGATTTTGTAGCATCTTTAAAGTTAATAATTTCTCTGCTAAATGGTTGAGGATTATTGTCTTTTTCTGTAGCAAACTAAAAATGCCCATGACTCCAAAACTTTATCCTACAGTGTTTATACATAATATAGATAATCACAATGCTGATTTTTTTTGAAAAACACATCTGTATTACCGGTAGCTTCTAAAATAATATAAAAATCCTGTCATATGTAGTGACTGCCAATAAATACCTCTCTAAGTAAGAACTAATTTTTTATTCCTGCTTTGGTCATCTCTGATGAAAAGCTTTTATTGACTCATTTTATAAGGGAAAAACTTTCCAGTATTAACTAAATATATATTTGCCACCAATCAGAAGCTGTTTTTTCTGCATCATTCAGAGCTCTCATATGGATCTTTTGAAGAACATGCACTCAACTTTCTCCATGTCTTTGAGTTAGAGAACTGTTACAGGGAATTGTATAGCTAATCATGGGAGACACTGCATATGGTAACTGCATATAGTAACTGTTAGATACCAGAAACATTGGTAATGGTTTACACCAAGGTCCTCTGTTCCAGCGGGAACAGAGATTCAATCTGATTGGTCAAAGGGTCTGACAGCTCCCTATAAAAAGGCTGCTGTCAGACTGAACCTTTGCTGAATTGACTTGTGCTAATAAAGAGTTGTTTGTTACTCTAAAGCCTGAGTGTGCCTTCATTCACCTGATCCAACACTGGCAACGAGGACGGGATTGGAAAGCAAGTAGGCAGACAAAAAGAGCACGACAAATTAACTTCCAGCAAGTTAATCCAGCCTGGAGCACGGCACAGCATCGAGCAGCCATCTTTGAGTGCAAATTCAAACACACTCAGGAACACAAGATGACAACGCACATCCCACCGACTCCATACAACCCAGCCACTGAGCACTGGGAAGGTCTGATTGATGAGGTCCGATTGCTTCCTCAAAGCCAACGATCTCATGGGCCTTTCTGAAGGCCAGAAAAAGAATATGTTCATGAGCTACTGGGGACCAGAGGTGTTTGAGACGGCAAAGGATTTGTCTGAGCCAACGCCACTCCAATCTGTCATTTGATCGGTTCTACAACAGACACTGAGGACATACTACGTTCCCAGACCATCTAAATACGTCCGGAGGCATGAATTCAACATCCGTAACCAAAAAAGAAGGGGAATCCACCAACGAATATGTTGCGGCGCTCAGAAAGGCCGCAGCGTACTGCGAATTTAGAGATCTTGATGAACTACTACTTGACCGCATCATATGTGGTGTTAGGGACATTGGCCTGCAGAGGAAGTTATTAGCAAAAACTAATCTTACTCTCCAAATTTCTCTAGACGAAGCCAGGGCTATTGAGTCTTCAATTAAATCAACAGAAACCCTGCAGCGCCAAAATTGTCCAAAGAGCGCGTGGAAGAGTGCAAGCATGCATTGCGAGGCCACAGAGCCTGAAAGTTCAGAGAGCGAAGATGACAGCTACCGCATGCACAGTGATCACACCAAGCTGGTCCGAAAATTTGAACTGCATTTCCCGCCTTGCGCCGGCTGCGGAAGAAACCACCTCAGAACACATTACGTTTCCGCGATGCTATCTGTCAACGCTGCGAACGCAAGGGGCACATCGCCAAGGTCTGCAGAAGCGATGGCCCCGCTACAACCTGGAAGCCCAGAAGCATACCTAACTGCCAGCAGAGGCCCAAACAAGAGGCATGGCAGCCGCCACCATGGCGAACAGAAGGCGACACCAGAGTCACCTACCACACCTCCATAGGCCAAAAAAGCTGAAAGTCACAATCCTCATTGAGGACTCTCCATACAATATGGAGATTGACAGGGTCATCCTTGACCGTAATGTCTAGCCTTAAAAAGCATCAGCTGCGGGTTCCAGACATCCGCCTTTGTGACTACCAGGGGAACTGAGTCCCCATCATGGGCCAGGGGACTTTCTGGGTGAGGTTCAAGACCTTCTGCAGCCAGCTACCAGTGACGGTAGTCAACGAAGACCTACAGAGTCTCCTGGAGCTTGACTGGTTCAAAGCCCTGGGCCTTGAAGTGACCGGAATCAACTCCATATGAGACGAAAGCTCTGAAGAATTCCTCGAGGAATTCGAGGAACGTCTTCAGCACCTGTCTAGGTAAGTATGAGGGGACTCCAATATCTTTTAACTTGGACCCCAATGTTGCCCCCCTCAGACTAAAACCCAGGAGAGTACCTTTCGCTTTCCGCCCTAAAATTGAATTAGAACTAGACAAATTGATTGGCCAGGGAATCCTAGAGCCGATAGATCACACACGCTGGGAGATCCGTATAGTGACCTGTCAAGCCTGATGGGTCTGTCCGCATCTGTGCAGATTACAAGTGCACGATAAACAAAGCTTTGCAGCAAAGCGCTTATCCTGTACCCATTGTACAGCATTTACTGCACTCATTAGGCCCCAAAAAAGTTTTTGCAAAATTAGATATGGTGCAGGCATACTAGCAGTTGCCTGTAAATTGCGCCATGGTGGAGGCCCAAACCATCGTGATGCACAGGGGTGCATTCAAATGCAGCCGCCTTCAATTTGGAGTTAGCATCACCCCCTGGACTGTTCCAAAGCATCATGGAACGGCTTTTGCAGGGGATTCCAGGAGTCGTCCCCTATTTTGACAACATATTGGTATCGGCTGCAAATAAGGCGCAATTATTTAAAAGATTGGGAACTGGTCTGGCCAGAATCAGAGACAAAGGTCTCCTCCTCAAAAAAGAAACGTGCCAAATTAACGTGCCAAGGGTTGAATTCCTAGGGTACCTCATGTACGGTTCTGGGATTCACCCAACCAACAAAAAAATTAAGCCAACCCAGGACACCCCTACACCTCGCAATCAGACCGAACTGCAGGCGTTCCTCGGGCTCCTTAACTTCTACAGTGTCTTTCTCAAGCAGAAAGCCATGGTTGCTGAGCCTTTGCATCGGCTTCTCAGCAAACACGCCAAGTGGTCCTGGGGCACAACTGAGGCAGCCGCATTAGCCACGGTGAAGAAACTGCTGTCAGTGGACACGTTTTTGGTCCAATATAGCCAGACCCTGCCACTTGTCCTAATGTGCAACGTTTCCCTGTTTGGCATAGGAGCCGTCTTCAGCCACCGCATGCTGAATGAAACCGAGGCGCCCATAACCTACTACTCACGAACATTGTCTGCTGCCAAGCGGAACAACTGGACCGTGAGGCTCTGGCTGCAGTCGCCAGCGTGAAAAAGTTCCACGAGTACATCTACGCCCATGACTTTGAATGTGTCACAGACCACAAACCATTGATGGGATTGCTGGCTGGGGACCAGCCTACCCCTGCTTCTTTGTCACCGCGATCGATCAGATGGACAATCTTCTTTGCGGCCTACAGTTATTGCCTCGTCCATCAACCTGGCTCTACCTTGGGGTATGCCAACGCCTTGAGTTGATGCCCACTGCCTGAACTGCTTGCAGACCCTACCCCCGAGACACCAGTCTTCCTCATTGACTGTCTTGAGGCTGGTCCTGTCTTGTCTTGTGACATCGCCCACCACTCAGCAAAAGACTCTACATTCCGACAGGTTTTGAATTGGATGTGGAGGGGGTGGCCCAAGGGGCCTGTGAGGTCTGAATTTAAAATGTTTTACTGTAAACGTAATGAACTATCATTAATACATTGTTGTTTACTGTGGGGGGACCGGGTCATTGTTCCACCCAAACTGCGCATTGCAGTATTAGAGGCCTTGCACGTAGGGCATCCTGGAATTGTCAGGATGAAATCTTTGGCCAGGAGTTACGTGTGGTGGCCTAACATGGACAGGAAGATAGAAGAATGGGTGGCTACCTGCACACCATGCCAGGAGTCCAGACCAGCTCCCCCAGAGGTGCCCGCTAAGGAGCGGGAGCGACCTCAAGCACCATGGTCTAGTGTGCACATAGATTTTGCTGGCCCTGTTCATGGCCAGACCTTTATGGTAGCTGTGGACGCCTACTCGAAATGGCTAGAAGTAGTCCTCATGACCTCTACCACGGCAGAAGCGGTCAACAAGGCACTAGGGGGACTTTTCTCCACTCACGTCCTACCCGATGTTTTGGTCTCTGACAATGGACCCCAATTTACGGCTGTGCAATTTGAGACCTATTTAGCAGCATAGGGAATCAGACATGCCCTGGTCGCTCCATTCCATCTGGCTTCCAATGGTCAGGCAGAGAGAATGGTGAGATCTGCAAAAGAAGCCCTATCCAGGATGGGTCTGGGAGATTGGCAAACACAGGTTGATCAATTCCTACAGCACATCACGCCAAGTGCTACCACTGGTAGAAGCCCTTCCGAGCTTCTAATGGGTCGCCGGCTAAGGTCCCACTTAGACCGGCTACACCCAAACTACTCTGCCGCATCGCCCCCAGATTCGACCGGCAAAATAAGAAACTTTAGCATAGGGGATCAAGTTTACGCCCACAACTATGCTGGGGGAACTCTTTGGATTCCTGCCACAGTAATAGGCATCACTGGGCCTCGCTCTTACCTTTTAGAGCTCGAGGACAGTCAAAATTGGAGACGGCACATTGACCAACTCCATGGCCGCATCTCCAACTCCAGTCTTAGGCAACCAGAGGTAACTCCTGCATGAGTTAGCCAAAGCCCTACACAAAAGGAGCACGAATTCACTCCTTCCACAGATAACTCAATCCCAAAGGTACAGGGGCACTTATCTGTAAGTGTTGCAGGCCTGCAGCAAGTTCCGAGCAAACTGACTCCAGAAACTCCAGCCGCGGCCATTGAGAAATTCCAGGAGCTTCCATCAGACAAAGCCGTGAAGACAACAGGTCCATCTGACCTCACTGAAGAATACCTACCAACTGAACTGTGCAGGTCTGGGCTAGCCACCAGAAAGCCTGTCTACCTGCGTGACTATGCCACAAGTCGGTTGAGCCCATCTAAGGGGGAGGGGTGTTAGATACCAGAAACATTGGTAATGGTTTACACCAAGGTTCTCTGTTCCAGCAGGAACAGAGATTCAATATGATTGGTCAAAGGATCTGATAGCTCCCTATAAAAGAGCTGCTGTCAGACTGAACCTTCACTGGATTGTACATAGTTGACTTGTGCTAATAAAGAGCTGTTTGTTATTCTAAAGCCTGAGTATGCCTTCATTCATCCGATCCAACAGTTTAGCATGTACCCACCATAACAATTTTATATAATTAGGAAGACTGATTATGTATTCATATGCTGTATGCTGATGTTTGAGTTTCTTTTTTAAAGAAACTGCTTTTTGGGGTAAACTGATCCATTTCAAAAAAAAAAGAAGCAAAGATATAATTACTGTTTGCTTATAGGAATTTTATGTATGAAATGCATGCTTACATGGATGTATTTCAGAAGAGGGTTCCTACTGCTTCAGACCGCTTTGGCCGAGTAGGTAGTAACTTGGCCTGCCCTGCCCCCGAACTGGTTCTCTCGGCACCACCATAGGCGCTGCCATCTTGTTTTTTGCTTCTGTACAGTAGCAGAAGCCAGAACCCATCCCTGATGTATTTTCATTATAATTTGGGGGCTGGGGGGGGGGGGTTGTGTCCTTTCCTGATCTCTAAAATACATTTTAAACATATTACGCCAGAAGACCCAGGGCCATGATAGTAACAAAACTAAAGAAAGGAAAGGATGATTATAGCTTTCATTCTATCTGTCTGCATCAAATCACTTACTTCCAGACAACAATCTATAAAAATGATTCACTTCTGGGTATACAAATGTATCTTTGTGTATGATTACAGAGAACAGCCTATTCAAGGCTAATCTGAGACATAAATTTAGTAGATTGCTTTAAACAAGCTACTTTTTTTTAACCTCAGTCTCTGCCTCCAATTTGCACCATATGGAAACAATAGCAATCCTGGCTTGTAAATAACTGCTGACATAAGAGCAGCATTTTGCTTGTTTAGTGTGTGCAAGAAAATAAATTAGGAGAAAAAGTATGTTTTAAGCAATTTGAATCAAAAACTCAGAATGTGACATTGTGCTGAACCATGACCATAAAGCATGACTCGCTAGAGATTGTTGCTGTGTAATGTGTAGAGTGGCTACCTGTGGCCTTTCGGGTGCGTTTCAAGGTATTGATCACCATCTTTAAAGCGCTCCATGGCAGAGGACCTAGTTATCTGCAGGATCGCATCCTACCACATACGTCCCTGCGACCTATCCGCTCACACAGGGAAGGGCTCCTCCTGGTGCCGTCTGCTAGGCAATGCCAGCGGGCGACACCTAGGAGTAGATCCTTCTCTGTGATGGGCCCAACCCTCTGGAATGACCTCCCCCCAGACATTCGAACTACCACCGACCTCCATTCCTTCCGGCAAAAGTTAAAGACTCACCTATTTCAATCAGCTGGCCTGGCACTTTCTTAGTTTTACCTCCCAGGGATTTATTTTATTTTAGGGTTTGGGGTTTTAATTGTGATGTTTTTAGGTATTTATTTCTTAGTACAGCCTATCTCCCCCTCCAAATGTATTTTAAATGTAGCTTAAATGTATTTAACTATTATGACTGGTTTTATTGTATTGACTGTACACCGCCCCGAGTCCCTTTTTGGGAGAGGGGCGGTCTAAAAATCTAAGAAATAAATAAATAAATAAATAAATAAAGAGTGACTTGTACACAGTTAAAATGCATTTATGTCTGTAAAATTAGAGAGGAATTGAAAAATTTTAATCCAAATTTGACTTACTGGACAAAGCCAAGATAAAATGATTGCTTAAAAAAAAATCCATACAGATGCAAATTTACACTTTGAGATTTTTGATTGATTTCTAAGATGCTGTGATTTTGACGATGTATTTTTATTTCCTACTAATTATTATTTTCTCCTTCTCAGGCCTTTCTCCTTCTCATGCTGCTGCTTCTAAAACTTCTTCACTGCCTGGGTATGGACGAAACGGACTCCACAGGGTGAGCAGATAATTCTTCCCATACAAGAAAGTACACTTTAAATTTCAGTTTTGTGATTTCATGGATACTCCCAGATAAGAGGCAGTTTGGTCTAGTGGTTAAAGCACCAAGCTAGAAATCAGGAGACTGAGTTCCCATAGCAATGAAAGCTGTCTGAGTGACTTTGGACCAATCAACTCTGTCAGCCCAACCCACCTCACAAGGTTGTTGGTGTGAGAAAAATAGGAGAAGGAAGGAGTATTGGGTATGTTTTCTGCCTTGAGTTATTTATAAACATAATAAATGGCGGAGGTAAAAATAATCTAAAACATAAATGAGTGTGCTATTCGCATGTTTTCCATGGCCTTTGTGGTGATCTTTTTACTGGTAATGCAATGTATAGATAATGTGATTTACCCGTTCATGTTTTTATTTATATATATTCATGTAGCCGATGTCCACAGACTTTGGTCAGTACAACAGTTATGGAGACGTGAGCAATGCAACTCGAGGTAAGTTTGTAAAGGAAATAGAATGTGAGGTTTGGGCTGTAGATGGTTTTTGAGTTATTTTCAGCAATTATGCTTTCTGTTATGTTTTTATAATAGTACATAAGGTCTTCTCTCACGTACAGCTTTTGAATACCATACTTAATCTTGAAATATTTGTTTACTTGCCATTTGTTGAAAAAAGGGTGGAGAGGATAGTTCAACATTATATTCAAACTGAGAGGACATTGTAAAAGTAAAAGTAACATTTAACGAAGGCAGGAAATATATGTATTTTGGGTTGATAATAAGAGCTTAAAAACTTTGTGCAGAATAAACTTTGTTCTAATATGTGTCTTTTCTCAATATATATCCCTTTTTAGATTACCAGGTTGGTAAAGATTTTCGTCCATCAAGTTAACAGAAACAAATTCATCAACAGTGCATCAACTATGTTAATCACATCTTAGAAGAATTTCTTAAAAGTTGTTAAGCTGCTTGTTTTATTATTAATGATATAATTATGACACTATGGGAAAGAGTGTCTTACTGTCACTTTTGTGATTCTTTACAGCAAACATTTCTAAGGTTGTCAAAGAAGCAATGAGTGATAGTTCTCTCATTGATAGATTTCTCCTAACTATGATACTATCCAACGAAAGTCCAAAATATAATTCTGCTTATTCTGTAGTTATAGCTTTGCTCTTCTTCTCCAGATGGTTTCCTGTCTTTTTTATATTGTAGTCATGGAATAAAAACCTGCCAATGTATTTTATATAAAACAGGCATGTGGGCTGTATAAAATGGCCAATTAAAAATGTAGTATTTTTTAAAATATAACCCTTCTCTTTACATGTTTGAATATTACTATGTTATGGAAATCTCAATATATTGATTACAGAAAAGACTTTATTGATGTAGACGGAATTAAAAATTTTACTTGTTAAAAAGGATAAAATGCTTTGGTACACCTGGAAAGCAACCAAATATTGCAAAGATGATAGCAAGAACCAAAACAATCTGAGGGACGGTTTTCCTACCATTCCTCATTCCCTGAATAATGGTGTTATTGGTGGATACCATGTTTCCCCGAAAATAAGACAGTCTTGTTTTCTTTTGATCCCCGAAATAAGCACTTGGCCTTATTTTTGGGAGGTCTTATTATTTTTGAGGTGAAGAAAGCTGTGAGCGCGGTTATCTCATGGCTGCTGCTGTGTTGCAATATTTTCGGGGAGGGTTTATTTTCAGGGGAGGACTTATTTTAGTGCACACGCTCAAAAGCCCAATTGGGCTTATTATCCGCGGAGGGTTTATTTTCAGGGAAACAGGGTAAGCAAAGGGAGTATATTTTTAAACAAGTTAGGCCCTAGATATAGAATATTTGACATTTTTAGAACTGTCATCTTATTTTGTCAATCAGTCTTTGGGAAGAGTCCCTGGGAAGCTTCATAATTGAAAGAGAGGGCAATGAATAAAGACCACTTAAATTAGGAGCCACATCTTTATGTATAGTATATATCTGGCATAATTATATTTATTATACCTATTTCTCTGGAACCTTACTATATATTGATGTGTATGCACAGCATGAATACCTTTACTCTGTCTGTGTGAGTTTTGTGGATAAAGATGTAATCTATGTGTTTGATACCTACATGCTTCTGATATAGTTTCACCCAGATGGTCTCGTCACTGGAATGCGAATGGACCGAGGAGTGTCTATGCCTAACATGTTGGAACCAAAGGCAAGTGATGAATGTATTCCTTGTGTTTCACAACAATGTAGGATAACCTTTGGAACGATAGCATTAAAAATGTCGTGGCAACCACTTTTTAATTCGTTTATTTATATGCCACTCCGCTCTTTTTCGGGGCAGTAGGACATCCCCCTTAATTTGAAGTGAGCACATAGGATAAGGGATTTAATATACAGGGAACTATACAGAAATATTCTAAGTGGACCTAAAACAAGTAGGTCATGTGAAATCAAGCAATCGTGTGAAATTAGTTAGACTTGCTAGTAATGTGACAGCATTAATTGGAATTAATGAGCAGAATGTAGCGGGGATGAATTTATTCTTGGTTGTGCTGCATGCACAAAATAAAATGGAAATCAAAGCATATGTTCTAATTGCAGTCCCATTATATAGATTTTTATTCAGAGGTAAATCCTAGTAATTCAATGAGATTTATTCCCAGAGTCATATGATTTCAGAATAGGCTCTCCAAAGCAATCCAAAGTCATCCAAAGTGTGCGGGCAGGAAAGGGTTGTTACATGAAAGACCATTTTCAAAACCAGACTAATTAGGGTTGTGTATTTTCTTTGCTTATAACACTAAAAGAATGCAGGAATTGCTAATTGTCTTTTTATATCTCATTATTTTTGATGTAGTATAAAAAATGGGAGGAGGCAATTTTAAGATGTGAAGGGAAATAAACTTGAACTGAGATATGCACAGTGAAAGAGAACCACTTCCCTTATTCATTCTCTCGCTCTCTTTCTCCCTCTCCCCCCCTACTCCACCCAAAACTACAGTGACATAAATAAAAAAGCAAATACATATATAGAGAGATAAATAGATATTCATGGCCATTAAAAAAAGGTTTACCCACAGTGTTTTTCAGACAGTCTTTCTAGAAACTCTTTTTTGTTCATTAATTTTCTTGGCCACTGATACAGGATATCAGGTTAGTTCTTAAGAAATATGCTCAGAATGTATAATGTCCTGGTCATTGTGGTTTTAACATACGCAGCCCTAATTTAGGATTGTAGAGACATGAGAAAATTAAGGCTTATTTCTGAGTATATTTATTTGAAATCTTCAGGGACTGTAAATACAAGTCTTCCACTGTCATACTGAGTTCACCCATCATCTGGCTTCAAACAAATAAGACAAATCCAGACAAATCACATTCTGCTTTTGCACAATGTGAATGCAGCCTTACAGAGGCTTGTTTATATATTACCGATTTTGAGTCTCTAACATTTATTTTATTAAAACTTAAGGTTCCCGCACAAGATGCTTGCACTATCACATATAATTAGCTTAATAGGGGTGGTGGTGGTGGTATGATGACTTAATGGGTATATAACGAAATGGGTAGTTTAACTTAAAAAGAGAAATGGACAGATCAAATATAAGCAAAGGAACGACCTATGAAATAACTTTTTAGCAAAGTGTTTGCTTCTGAGCGCATACGCCAAGAAGATAAAGGCAAACCAATGGTGATCTGTAAAAGAAAGAAGATAGTAACATTATCCATCAGCTTATCAAGGAGGAGGGAGGGAGGGAAGGAGAGAGAAAGAGGGAATATAGATGGGGATATCTTTATAATTATGAGACTTCATTGTTCAGTAACAAATATTCCAAGGAAGCCATGTAATGAACTTGCAGCTGTCTTTTATCAATGACCACATTATGCTTGTGAATTTGATGTCTATTTGTGGCATTTAATAAATTCTACATAAAGGCCTCTTCTATACTGATAACAGATATTTCCTTATGAAGTACTCATGGTGACCAACAGAGGGCGAAATAAAATTCTAAGAGAAGTGGATAGAACCAGGTTGGAGGTAAGAACCAGGTGTCCCGTTTGGCATTAGAAGAAAGTTTTGTAATGTTATGGGTTGCTCATTATTCATAACCTTACAAGACAGTGCATTAATCGGAACTGCTTCATCCATACAAAGATAACTAATACACCAATCCATGCAAGCTTGCTCAGAAATAAGCTTCACTGAGTTGAGTGATCCTTTCTAAAGTAAATATCTATAAAATTGGAACCACACGTATCATAGTGTACAGCCACATTGTTTCTCAAGGTTATACTCTAGTTGTAGAACTGTTTTCAATCACATGACATAATGATGTCATAATGAGTACATAGGGCCCAATTTTTAGTGCCTTCCCCCAACCAGCAACCTAATGCATCAGATTTAAGCCAGCTAATTTTGGCATTGATTCTGGATAAAATATTAATGATATTGGGAGCTAAATACCTCTGCTAATAGAAATACTTTGCCTTTGATGTCCACAACAGGGATCAGCTGAAGGTATAAGATATGTATCTTTTTAAAGAAAAATGTGCAGGCATATTCCTAGAATTAAGACCTGGTGATACTGATTTATTTCATCAAAATCCACCTATACCCGAAATGTTCCAGTTTAAGTTTTATTCTCTTCCATTGTCAAAGGAAAATACAAGGTCTTGATACAGCCCTTGTGTGTATAGCTGCATATACTAGGTTTTCTTTATGCAGATGTCACCACAACAGCATTGGCAGGCTGCTCATGTATTGAGTCTTCCAGATATTGAACATCTCAACAGGATTGTAGTCTCAAGACCTCTGGAGGGCACTTGGTAGGGAAAGGCTACCTTGAGCTAGACAAGCAACTGCTCAATCTCTAAATTGTTTGCTGTGTTATCTATTGCAATACTTGACTATCATTCCTATTGGCTAGAAATTATGGTTTCTATCTCATTACTTAAAATCCCTGAAGAGTAAAAACAACAACAACAACAACAGGGGAATACTTATTCTAATATTGGATGCTTTGGCAGCCAAAAAATAAAAATCCCAAAAGGCCACATGGTGCTTGCTATAGGACACTGGCCTTATCCATTGCTCAGGACTTTATATTACACCTGGTATATCAGATCTAATATGTTGACGGTAATGCTGTGATATCTATATTGCCTGTTTCTACTTCTTGAGTGATAATGTACTTTTGTCTTGTGTTTCTTTAGCGTCATTTAGCACCTGAAGTTTTTCAAGAAATATTTGGCATGACGATACAGGAATTTGATAAGTTACCTCTCTGGAGACGCAACGATATGAAGAGGAAAGCCAAACTCTTCTGAATTCTTCTTTCTCGGGAGAGGGAAGATATCATATCATAGGATAATATATTATAATCGAGTCCAAACTCTTTTTGGAGAGCAAACAATCAAGAAGGTGGGGAGGAGAGAAGGGACAATCTGAGAAAGGCACGTACTAATGCCTTGAGATTGTGCAATGGCCTATCAAGCTTGCCATAGGGAGAGACATGAAAGGTTCTTTGTTCAAATCTCAGTCATGGTTTTCACTCATCAAGTTTTTATATAGCATATATATTCAGTCTTCTGCCTTCCTCATTTTCCCTTGACTTTCATTCAAAGTTGAGGATACTAATTGAGAAAACCCAGGAAGTGCCCGTAGGATGCCAGCTCACAATTTTGTGGTCATGGACTTTCCAAGCAATGAATGAATATATTCTATAGTTAAGGAAGGAGTCCTGTGTAATATATTTATCCTCTGGGCACAGCTATTACAGTTAATTGGCCTTATTGTCAAATAGCTTATTCTTTCCGCAGCACCCATCAATAAAATAGGCTGCTGAACAGAGGTATTCTGCTGTGCTGCATACTGGCCAATTTTTTGGATAACAAGCTCCCAGCTTGCACTTGCACATATCTGGTAGTAAATTGCCATTTACTGTTTTGTTGTTGAAACTCTTTGTTCCTCCATCTTTTCCTGCATTAACTGGATATAATTTTTTGCTTTAAACCACTTGGTTGAAAATTAGCAAGAAGAGCAAGCATATAAACCCAAAATTGGTTTCTTGGTTTAATGATGAAGGAGTTATTTCAACTGTCATGTTAAATGTAAGCCATAGTGTCATGCAATCTTAGTTTTAATTTAGATGTGACCTTTGCTGTGTGAAAATCACTATGACATGGTGTGGTCACGCATTGCTTGATATGCTTCAAAATAAGCACTGTGTGGGCCAATGTATTGATGTTGTTCCTTTTCATGTTAAAATAAACAATATTAATCACGCTGGTCCAGGAAAAATGGTCTGTATTGGGCCAATAACTTATTGTGATCCACTGAAAGGCATACAATCATGTTTAAACTCTGAAACTCTCCCCAGTTCTCCTTTCATAAGTTGTAGGATCTGATACATGATCATCTTTCATAGGATCTAGAATAGGTGTCACCATCCTTACTGGGAAACTGAAGATTGAAGAGTGTTTTGTGAGTAGAATTAATGCCAAGCAAGTCAAAAGATTGGACATTTTCAAAGTACTCTACATAGCCTGTTCCAGGATTGGAATAGCATTATTCAATCGCTAGTACCATCCAATTGCAAAGGTTACATTTGAATTTTTTAAAAATGTCTACCAGAATAGTGAATTTGGAAATTTTAATATATTTTAACTATTATACGGAGTGACTTTGCTGCTACACAGTGATCATTCAAGCTATTTTCTTGTAAGCACTGATAATATTGCACAATATGTCATGTTGAACAATGTTTAATTTTATTTTCTTCATGTAATCACTCGTTATCCATATAAGGAGACTTGAATTTTGTGTTATTTTACTATACACAGTTTCAAATAGTTTATTTACTATCAGTGCCTGGGGGAAAAAACCCTTTATCTTGGGCAATTTCTGAATCAAATGTCCGCTCAACTACATGCAGCCTTTTTTTTTTTTTAGAGGATATTGTGTGACCTGGCCTCTTGTCTACCTAAATTGCTTGATAGGTTGTGTATCTTCCGTAAAGGACGCATACAATTTTCTTCTGTAGAATCAGAAGCCATTTTTGGCTGACAATAGGGTGCAGTGATACATTAATTTTTTTTACCTGAGTGATAACTGCCACTATATAAATTTTTACTTTTTCTCTTTTAATGTGCAGTTTCTGCCAACAGTGTAATCCTCTATGTATATATACAATGCTTTATACTAATTTAGAAGCAAAGCTTCACTAAATTAAATGAAGCTTGTCATTTAGTAAGTCTCTGTAGCATAGATGAGGAACCTGTTGCTCTCCAGATGTTGCAAGACCCCCATCTCCCTGCTTTCTTTACCATTAGCCCTGGGGGGCAGGGGGCACTTGGTAATGTTATTCAACAACATCTGTAAGGCTACAGATTACGTATCTCTTGCCCTGTTTAGATAGCAATTGTTATTGTAAGGTTTATGCAGGAAGGACTTGTAGTATTTTTTTTTGCTCTTACACTTAAGAGCTAAGCATAGGTGGATTCCAGTGGCATATCTGAATTCACAACAGGTGATCAAGATACTAATGGCTAATCCCTTTGCTCTTAGTTTATTCTCCTCCTAAATTAGGCTACTAGATCTGGTTTGCAAAAATCCAGAGGACCATTATGTGTAAACAAAGAGAGAAGAATTTTATTTGCAGCCATTTAATGATTTTTGCAGCCTGTGTACAAAATGATAAAGAAGTAAAAAAGATGTTTAGAAGATTGTTTGGCAGAATTCATGTAAAATGTTAACTTCATCAAATGCTGATCATTCTATCACATTGTAATTAAGTGTGAAAGGATGTTCACTAGGAGAGACCCAGATCAAGGGTCTGTGCAGTTACCAGCTTGGCAAGATTCTGTGAATTAGGTGTAAACAAAGGATTGAATATGATTGGATTTCACTATGCTTGGACCTGACAATAGGAGTAGTAATAGCACAGCCATACTGGTGATATGTTATTTTTTGTGGGAATTTATCACCTGGCCAAGGATACTTTTTCTCCTGCCTACTTCACAGGTTTCTGTAAACTGATGTCCTCCAATATCCTATACTGGATTTAATATATTCTAGAAATTAAAATCTGAAATAGCTGAAGGGCACTGTTAGGCAATAGTGAGAGAAGGATGCCCAATAATCACAAGAATAAATATACTATGACAGGGGTGAGGGGCAGTCATGACCCATGATAGTTTTCATATTTCTAATTCTATTATCTCAGGCAATATTATCAATTAAAACAAATTATAGCAGGAGTCAGGAGGCTCAAGGACACTTTAAAGTGACAATGTGTAGTTGTGTTTGAATTCTGTAATTTTCTGTAATTATGTATTCGACTGGCCTATTAAACTAGCTATAATTTAGCCAAGAGGACAATTTGACGAGTGATTTACAAAGGAATGTGCTGTTTATCAGAGCAATTGGGCCTTTGTCCCAAAAGCAAATTCTGGACTGCAAGCCAATCAGTTGAAAGAGGGCCATCTGAGCTGCCTCTTTTCCTGGACATATTATTGCTTTGACTGCACATCGATGGTTTCTGTGTGATTAGGCATCCTTTCTACTTTTTTGTCCTTTCGTACAAATGAGCTCTGGACAGACATTTGTATCTGGTGCACAGAAAGGATTAAAGCAGCGTATCCTAATTGCAGTTCATTAAATTAGCCAAAATCCAGCCATATCTGTGCTTCCTCTTTCTCCATTCAGGATGTTTATATCTTGAAAATTAGAATAGTTGCTTCTCACCACCTCATGGAATTAAATCTCCATTGCCTTTTCTTCTTCAATTGCATTTCCTTAAGCTGAGCAGTAAGAGGTGTAACCTACAGCATGGCTGCTATTTTAAATCATTCCATGTATGCTTCATATTGCCTGGGAAGCCAAGCATTTATTAGTTCCAACCACAAAGTCCAGTGTTACGCCACTCATTCTTCATTCATCAATCAATTTTGATTTAACAAAACCTGAATTCTGTATTCTCAGTTTCCACACATATTATTCCAAGAGCAATGACACATTTTACCTTTTAGAACAGGGGTATCAAATTTGCACAGTGGCATCACGGGACATATCGGGGCTTCCCTCCCCCCCCCCCTTTGCTACACCAGGTGTAAGTGTGGCCAGTGCATGACGCATCTGGCTCGCGGGCCACAAGTTTAACAGCCTTGTTTTAGAACTAAGATATTATAGCTAACTTAAGATATCATTCCAATGCTTTACAAACTCTCTCACACCCTGAAACAAAAATAGGGGGGGGGGGTTACTAAAAAGAATGCAGATGAATTCATGATTGGACAATTAGTTCATCTCTGACCAATCCCTGTAATAGTCTGTAATTCCAGAAAAATGGGTGATCACAAATGAAAACTGATGATGATCCTTAAAGAGTAACAATTCCTAGCATTGTTCATCAGTAGTTGGGCTCTTCTTTTGCAAAACAACATTGCAATTGGATTTCTAAAATTACAGGATGAAAATGAATGTTATTCTGTGTGTTCCATTATTATTTGCTAACATATGAGCATGACATACTTTTGTAATAAAGCTTACAATTAAGGATAGATCAGGTTGTTGTTGTTTTTTTTAAAAAAAAGCTTGGCAAGTAGTCCTCAACTTACGACACAATTGAGCCAAACATTTCTGTTGTTATTAAGTGAGATATTTATTATGTGAGTGTTGACAGGAAACTGCAACCATCATAAATATGTGTCAGTTGCCAAGCATCTAAATTTTGATCACATGATTATGGGGATGGGGTCATAATTACGGGGATTATGGGGTCATAAATGTGGAAAACAAGTCACTTTTTTTCAGTGCCGTTGTAACTTTGAACGGTCACTAAATGAACTGTTGTAAGTCAAGGACTAGCTGTATTTATTTTGTGAGGAAGTACACTTTATTTGGGAGGCTACTTCCCAATTATATTAATTTTATAAAAGAAGACTTAAAGAGGTCTTACTACAAATACAAAGGACCGAAAATCAGCAAAAATATTGAATGTGGTGCTAAAAATGGAACTGATTAGAAAGACTGAGCTTTTTCTCTCTATTGTTTTACAAATGTGCTAATGACTTGAAGTGCTATTGTACAAATAATTCGATTACCCAACTACCTACTTACCACTATCCTCCTCCTCCACCGTATATGTATCCAAAAACACATTTTAGCCCAAATTTTAAGATTTTTTTTTAAAAAAAACACTGATTCAATTGTATTCGAATGGGAAGAGTAGTACCAAAGCTGAGGTGAAGTAGATGGACTTCACTGTAGTGATGCACAAATTCACCACCACTATTTGATAAGTTATTGCACACAGCAAAATCACATCTCTTAAAAATGCAAGTAAATGTCAAAAGATTAATAAGCAACATATGGCTATTGCAGAATGAATACTGTACTGTGGAAGCACGGCAGAATGCAGATAGTCAACATGGAGGACATTTAATGTGTATTGTTCAATTATTTACCTTTGTAGTGCTGAAGGGGTGGGGATTCAGAAACTATATGACAAGAACATTATCTCCAGAAGGATATTTTATTGGTGCTTATTTACATTGTATGATGCCCATTCTTCTGTTGTATATTTCTTCTGCATTCTTAGTGCAATCTACTAAAAAGGGATATTTTGGTTTAGATCCTTTTTCATGTTACAATTCCATCTTCCCACTTCCAGGAAAACTGCATCAGAAATATAGTATGAAGAAATGAAGCTAAATTGCTTCTCAAAACATAGCTGTTAAAAAGAATGTATTCCTTGGTTTGGAAAAACAGCGATGGCTCTCCAAGATTGTCAGAGCAAGCTTGATTCCAAATATATAATGTCAAGAAACATAAAAAAGGGTCTTTAAAATATTTTTTTCAATGTGCAGAATGATTTCTAAAAGGAAGAATGAATATGTTTAGTTCCACACTCTTGGGATATTCATCCATGTGTAAAAATACTGTAATGACCCAACATAAGTATGTTCTTTGTTTCCCAAAGGGTTCTAGCTGAAATCACCAAAACATAAATTTTGCTGTAAGTGCCTAGGCAAATGCCTCTTCAAGAATATAGATTTTAAGGGTATGGATTTTACATCCAAATCTAAGGCTATCAGATTTGAGTTTCAAGAATCTGGTAAACAATGAGTTGGAAGGACAAGGTATTGAAAAATATTTGTACTGTTATGATTTTTGCATGCCAATCTAGTAGCCCTACCAAATCTGTTTCTTCAAGAATGAGTGATAATTTGCACACTATATTTGCATATCAATTTCTGAGCCCAAATCAAGCCCAATTGAATTAGATGGTAAAGGTTGAATATTAGGCTATTTCTCAACCACCTAGAGAAGATTCTGCTTATTTGGTTATACTGTGTATTGCTAACAGCAGTATTTTCTATAAAGTAGTTTAAATTACTGACAATCGTTATAGTGATGAAGCCATATTTCTGATGTTTAGGAACCTGACTCTAATTAATAGTATTTTGCTTAAAATCTCAAGGTTTAAATTTATCCATTTTTCCCATGGCCAGCTGATGTTCAGAACTGAGAAAAAGCCTTTTTCAGAATTTCCCTTTTTCTCTGCCTCTCCCCCTTTCTATTGTTGTTATGGAATAGCTCTGATTAAGAGCCTTTGTTGAAAGAGAAAGCCACCAATGCCTGTCCATAGAGTTAACTCTGCTTCTCTGCAAAATGGCCATTGTTGCTATTCATGTTGTTTGCAAATGTCACCCTAATGCCGCTATAATCTACATTGCTGTTGTACTCATACCAAGTAGATGAATAAAGTTTTATTCTTACCCTATTGTTTGGATATTTGTTTTTATTTATTCTGCTCATATTAATACAGTGAAAATGCATTTGGTCATGCTTGATGATAAAACTTGTGACACACATACTGTTTGCAAAACAGGATATGTTGGGAACAGTTATTGATAAAATTTTACACATTTTGAGATCTTGGGGTATTTTCTGAAACGATACTTGGGGGATTGCTTAAAATAGCGGAGTCAGTATTCCCTTGGCCACAAACTTTAAATTATTCAATAATTATTATTATGACTGATAAATAACAGATACGTGATTTTGAGATCTCAGTCTTAATTTCAGGCTGACATTATTGTGTAGGTCTCTTAATGTCCTAGAATTAACATAGTATGATTTGTAAGAGTTATGTACAGTTATAATGTTTTTGCAAAATTTATGGATTGAGAATGAAAAATTTATTGTCTACAGCCTCTCATTCAATACAGAGGAGTACGAGTTTGTAATTACTGTATTAGTTGAAAGCTAAAATTAGAGCAGGATGTGGTTAGTAAAGTAAGTAGTAGACAACTGATAAGAACTATGCAACAGCAAGTCACAACATAATATAGAGCCGTGGGAGATAGAAGATAAATAGAAGTACAAAATGGAGGAGATCAGGTGAAACAACAGAAATGATTGAAATTAAAAAAAGATCTTAGAATAATAATTGATTGAAAATGAACAAAAGTCCAAAATGTGATTGTACAAAAAGATGAAAGAATTTTAGACTGGATCAAGAGCAGTTTGTCAAATCATTGAAAAATTCTATTCTGCACTGGACAGATCCAGTGGGACATATTGTGTCCAATATGAGCAGAATGGTTTAATTAACTCAGAAAAGGCCACAAGGACAATAAGGAAAGTGAAAATTCCTACGAAAGTGATTGATGGTATTGGGAATTGTTTTGGATAGAGAACCTGGAAGGATGTCGCATGAGAAAGTCATAGCCTACTCTATCCAGAGCTCAGAAAAATGAATGCATGTGATAGAAGACACATTTTTATTGTGCAATAGAAAAGAATTCTTTAAAGAATTTTGAAATACTTTCATGCCTTTCACCAGATTCAACAATCTTACTATTTATTTTAGTGGTGCTTTGATTTGCATTTTAAAGCTTCTATTTTCTGTTTTTGTTCTTTAAACACTGTTAGCTGTCTTGCCTATACCCCAGAAATGAAAGATGTGATTGATGTAAATCAAATAAAAATGAGTAAGTCAACCACTGCACCGGCTTAAGGCAATCACATTCATCATAGAAAGATATATCAATTGAGAATCTTATAATCTTCATCATGGGCAACAGATATATATTTTTTTTTGGCTGTTTGTTTAATGAACAAACAGTGGAATGTGTTGGTTGCTATATATATGTGAAAGTGTCAGGCCAAAAGCCAAATTTATTTCATATTTGAGAAGCCAAGAATATGTGACAATGATCATTTAACCAGCCAGCCTGATGCTTTCTGTGCACATTGACCCTAGCAAATGATTCATCATCATTATTCTTCATACTTACTTAAAGCCTTTTCTTCTCAGATAATGAAAAAAATAAATTCTAAATTCTAAAAGTCTGGTTTTCTTCCCTGCTTCCTGATACAGAAATAATTGTGAGTTTCTGACCTCTGAGTAATGATTCAGGAATGTATTACATCTCCCAACACAGCAGGGCAGCTGGTAAAGTGAATCTTCACAGCAAGTTAAAAATACAGATAATGGTGCCAAAACCCAGATCTGATTGAAACATAGTTAAATGTCAACACTAATTTGCTGCTAAATACGTACGATTCCCTGGGATTATTTGAAGTTCAGAGTAATGCACTATGGGTTTTTTTTCTTTACCAACACAGTAAAATCCCCCCCTTCCCATTTTCCCCCTCCCTCTCCATTTCACATTTAGTTTCCTTTGTTTGAGTTTCTACAAGGCTGGGGGGGAAACTTAGTTCCAAGTTTTCTGTGGTGGAAGGGCCTCAGGAACATGTACAGTTCCGGGACATGAATAAAGAAAAAAAAAGAGGGTCATTGTTCCAGGGCATGCCCTTTCCACAGTTGTCCTTTTATGGATTGTGCCTTTTACATTTGCAGCTCCAGAGAGTCCAGAACAATCTATAGTTTTGATGAGCCTCTGAGCTGCTGTTTCTTTTGACAGATCAGTGAGATCAAGACTCTAGGAATCCCAACCCATGCATCATTGTGAGAGTCTAGACCTGTGAATGTAACAAAAAACGCCAATAATGACTATGAAGCAATGAGAATGAAAATAAATAAATTGTACCGTATCTTTCTTTTGCAGCTGAAAACCAAACTTGAGAAAAGTAGCATTTTGTTTAAGGAGTTATGGATTGGTGCTCCCCCCCTTTTTTTTTTACAGCCAAAGTGCTGCACAGCCTCATTTCTTGCTGAGGATGTTGTGCAAATAATTAGGAAATAAATATTTCAAATGCATGCCATAAATATCATAAAAACTATGCACGTCTTTAAAACAGGCATGTGCAATGTTTTAGTGTCTAATTGCCTTAAATCATGTATCAAGCCTAAACTACAAAAACAGCAGGGTGACAACCACAAAAAAATAGAGATAATTTAAATTTAATGAATCCACTTGTGTGGTAGCACTTTATCTCCAAGACCACTTTAATTCTTGGATGGGGTGAGTAGAAAATACCAGAGTTGTTGCCTAGGCAATGGAAAATATTTTTTTCAAATGCTAAAGTTTATTGTTACCAAGGAAGTTGTATGGGAATCAGTGGTGGGTTCCGGACCCTCGTGCAGCCGGTATGCTGTGCATGGAGCTGGGAGTCCTAGACAGAAACGCATGCTGTGCACGCGTGCATGCACCACCGCCCTGCAACACCCAGCTGCTTGGCGGAGATCACGTGTGCGCAATGGGCCAGTTGCGGTATTAAACGCCCATAGAACACGGGTGGGATGGTGGACCAAACAAGCCACCATACCAGTACGTTGGCTGCAGCTCCCCGCTACTCCCGGTACGGCCATACTGGGCCTTACCACCCGGAACCCATCACTAATGGGAATGCCCATGTAGTTTTCAAAAGGTGAGATTGTCTTGAAGAAATCTTCAATGCAGTTAGTACAGTTGCTTATAAAGTTTCCCATGTATTTAATGTTTTAAGATAATAGTCTTCTGAAGAACTTCTCTGGAATACCTTCTTGCTAATTTCCATCATGACTTTTCTTTGACATCTTTTAAAATAGGGCAGGACAATTTTCTTTCTGACAAGCGTAATCTTGGACTGATTTTCTTGAGGATATATGTAAAATGTGTCCTTTGCTGCTTCTATTAGTTGTTGGCGCCAACAAAAGTGATAACAAAATTACAATAGGTGCATAGTGAAGTCATCAGATAAACGCTGCAATTATGTACTTGTGTTCAGATATGTGACACTAATACAAAAATACAGTTGTGATGTTTGCATGATAATATGATCATACACATTTCATCAGTAACCCTTCTACTAGTTCCACTGCCTAAGTTCAATCTATTAAGAAGAAAAATTTGAATAAGCAAACTCTTCAATTAGCAGTTTGGTTTGCTTCAGGGTTCTTTCTGGATGAATCCAAAAAGACCCACAACATCTAAATAATATTTACATAACAGAGAGATACCCTGGATTTGGCTAAGTCTGTATCTGAAGGTTAAATGAAAAAGGGGGCATTGGATTCAGTGATTAATGGATTTGTCCTCAAAGAAGAGTGATTCTTGAAATTCTCAGGATGCCTCTTAAGGTATGAAAATATCTGAAGGTCGAGACAGATCATATTATGTCAAAAAAGAAAAAAAATCTAAAGAAGAGTCTAATTTCCACAAACTTTCTATATTGTGCCTCTAACACTGTAGCTTTCCTTTTGTCCTTAAAAGCAGGATGTAAAATTATAACCATTTATACTTTTTTCCATGTCTCTTATAAGAGGACAAAGTGATTTGACTTTTTTGCTAAAGTTATGAGCACTGACTATGATTGAAGCATTTTCAGAGCAACTAGGTCAGATCAATTCTCTCAATTAGGCCTTTCAATTGGCTTACTTAGTTTTATCACCTCTAATACTGTGTTTCCCTGAAAATAAGGCCAGGTGATATTAATTTTTGCTCCAAAAGACATGTTAGGGCTTATTTTACAGTTAGGTTTTATTTTGGGGAAAATATGTTACTAAATGCATCCATCTGGCTGACGATCTTAACTGGGTCTTATTTTGGGCGCAGTGCTTATATTACAAGCATACTGAAAAATCATGCTAGGGCTAATTTTCCAGTTGGGTCTTATTTTTGGGGAAATGGTATATAAATGAAAGGAAGCTAGTTTCCATAAATAAGGCGGTGATGAGAGGATTTTCTTTTCCCTTATATCAAAGGTGCTTTTTTCAACAGGCATCTAAGCTTTCTTGATTTTTTCTTTGAAAATGTTTTGCTTCTCATCCAAGAAGCTTCTTCAGTACAATTCTTCCTTTTTGCTTTAGTTATTAGGCCTACCTGGAACTTCAGATTAAAGTATAATTCTTCCTCAGCTGGTTTCCAAGTCTCTAAATCAATTAAATATGCTGAAACCTTTATTGTATTGGGAGGGATGATTAGAAAAAATAAGACAATGACTTCAACCGCACAGTTGTGACAGTCTTCACTCATTCACATGTATACATACATACATACAAACAGACATACATGCACACGCACACACATGAGAGCCCTGGTTGATTTGAGTCACTGCCTCTGTTCTATAAAATTAAAATATTCCAGTAGGGTGTTTGGTCAAACAATTATTTTTTTAATAGTGCTTGTAAAAGTCCTATATAAAGTTATAATTGTGTTTTTCCAATCATCTGCCTTATCAGGTCACAATACATTTCAATTTCTTCTTTCCCATTGGAAATTCCATCTTCTTTGGAGCATCGATCTATATTCTTTCATTCCTTCTGGCAGGGTTCATACAAATAGAGTAGGTACTTTCAAACTGCAATATTGAATACAGTGTAGGTTTTTAGTTGCATATTTTTGTGAGATTTCCCTGAAATTAAATTGAAAGAAGAAAGATAGAAATATATTACCATTAATTAAGTTGAGGAGGAGTGTAATCTATTTCAAACAATTAACCTATTGCTAATATTGTTAGCAAGCAACAATGGAAACTGTTAGGCTGTGTAAGAAAATGAGAAGTGAAATTTTCTGTTTACAATATTTACTTCTTATGTGTATCTAAAGAGAAGGCTAAGGAAAGAAATGAGCAATTTGCAATAGGCATACTAACAGAAACCATTTCCACACACATGCTGTTCAATGTTGCATTTGTTATAGAAGACCTTTGATTTAACCTATTAATTGATGGTACAATACATATATACACTTTGTCTGCATATTTGTGTATCAAACATTCAGAAAAGTTAAATTCATTGTAAGTGGTATGGTGCATGATCTCGAATTTTATAGGTTGTGGTATACTGGTGTGGGCTCAGTTATAGCTATGAAAATACAGTAATTATAAAATATGGAAGGATATTCACGTGATTCTTAATGGGTCATTTTGAATATGTGCTCTTTGTATTTTGAATATGTGCTCTTCATCTCTGTTTCAACAGAGGTTCAAGAAATAAGATATCCAATATGATCACATTAAATTATTCTCTTCATTGTTATTTATTTATTTATTGTATGTCCATATAAAATGGGGACAAGATATGCTTAGTATATGGAAAGTCAAAGACTACTACATCTAGAAGTCATTACGTTTGGAGAAAGTGTTTTAAATCACTTAGTATACTGACTCTCAATTTGATTTACTCTAAACTGAATCTTTATGTCAAGAATAGAAACAGTTTGGTTTTTCTCTAATAGTGAGAGCCACTATCAGCTAAATACTTCAGCTCATTGCTGAAATCAGTATAAATCTACTATGTAAACCTAGATAGTTCAGAATACTAATAAATACTGATTTTTTAAAAATGCCTATGATCTCATATTCTCATATCAATTTAAGCAGAAACACTGTCATTTATTTTTCTTCTTAACAAAATAATGTTTTAGATATTATATGTAAAGAAACCATTGCCCTTCCCTGCAGCTTCCAAAAAGCTAATATATTTTTTTCTGTAGACAAAAGTCATATTATGTGCTTCTAATTTCTTGCAATCTACATTTTAGTTAAAAATTTAACCAGTGGTAATACATCTCTTTGTTAACCTTAACCTGTATATCATCCCATTAGATAATTGCCAATTCTTTTTGTAATAAGTGAAAGTGCAAAGGCTTAGTTTCCATTTCAAACTAAAGAAGTTTATATGAAAACGATCATCCTTAGCACATTTATGTAACGTTAATAAAGACTAATACAGTACATATTCAATATACTCAGCTGAAAAATATTTGCTTATTATTTCATATTTTTGAAGGATCCCCACATGATTGAAAAACATGATCTTCCAGTTTCTAAATATCACATGGAAGGAAGAAAATGAATATGATTGTCATTTTTCACTTTTGAGTGGTGATTCCTATTACGATGGTTACATTTATATTCTGCTTTTTCTGTGAGTTACCATAAATTTTCTGAGAGATGCCCCATGAGATGAGTGACTAGCTAGACTTCACAATATTTTACTTTTTTCAGAATTTGTCTTCCAGAACTATATACTGAATAGTGTTATTTTGTACATGCTCAGATGCCATTGGTAGAAGAGAACAATGCTAAATGGTCCAGTAAAAAGAGCAGGCATTAAGTCAATAAATGTGTATGAAACACATTATTCTTTAAAGCACTAATTCTCCATGTTTCTTGATTGCACTAGCAATATCACTTAGATTTCTATACTACTTCACAGTGCCTTACAGCCCTCTCTAAGTGGTTTACAGAGTCAACATATTGCCCCCAACAATCTGGCTCCTCATTTTACCCACATCGGAAGAATGGAAGGCTGAGTCAATCTTGAGCCGGGTGAGATTCCAACAGCCAAATTGCAGTCAGCTGGCAGTCAGCAGAAGTATCCCACAGTACTATATTCTAACCACTGTGCCACCATGGCTCAACCTGATACCTGTTTAGTGACACCAGCTGAAGATTTGAAATGTATTGATGATATCCAGTCAATTTCACTGCATTAGGTAATAATGGTGGAGCTGCAAAGGTACTGAAATAGTCTTCTAGACTAGATAATAATGATCTGACTGAGAGCTAATGAATGAAGATAGATGTATTCTGGCTTTTAGGCTCTAAGTGAGACTGAAGAGTGTGGGTTCGCAGCCTAGGGAATGAAAATTAGAGATAGAGGTTCAAATTCCAAATTTGAATACTGTTAGAGCAAGGAATGGCTGAGGAAGGATAGCCAAATTACAGTGACCTTCTATCTGATGAATGAGTCAACTTCCTTTAAAGCAATGTGTTTGAAGATTGTTTTAAACCTCAATACAGGATATACCTGATAACATTTTGACTGTATTTGGAGCAGGCCTACTCCTCTGGTTCTACTAATCTCTTAGTGGCACGAATACTGTCATACCTTCTGGAGTGTTAATTAGAGTTAGAGGCCAGTGGCTCTGTTTTGCAAAGTTTTCCCTACTTTTTGCAGGTTCACTCAGTGGAAGGAGGAGCAGGAGAGCCTGATCTCTCAGCCATTCCAAAGTGGGATGACTCCAAGCTTGGTGTCCCCCCCCCCCATTCTTTTAAAATACCTACAATAAATACCCTGTGAGGAGATAACCTTATCAGTTCCAGGGGTATCATTAGCATCAGCATGCTAATGATACCCAGTTCTATATCTTCACCCCAGGCCAAACAGGAGATAGGACTTGTTAAAGGAGGAACTGTAATGACAAAAGGCCAAATTTTAGCTTGTTGTTTGTTCAGGAACCCTCTTGCTCCAGGCTAGTTCTGTCCATGGATCTGGACAGCCTTGTACTCCCCCTAAGAAGCTTGCATAGAAACTGGGATTCTCCTGGTCTTAATGGCTGTAAGTGGAACAACAGGCAGTGTTGCCAGCCAGGATTTAAGCTCAGATTTTATTGCATCCTTTTCTGGAGTGGGAGGCCACACGATAAGATGTTCTGAGTGAAGAAGCCCTTAAATTTCTAGTGCTGTCTAGTGATCTTCTAAATGTTACTGATCAAATTTGGTGGCTTCAGTTATTCCAAAAACGTCTTACTGGCGTGGGGAAAAAGTTGAAAGAACAAGCAGAAGACAACAGACAGTTCTCCTTGCTCACATACCCTGCATCTTGGTCACCCAAAGGTCACCCACCCAAAACATGTTCTGGAAGCACCTGAGATACCCAGAGGGTTGATCTGAAGTTTCTTAGAAGTTTCTCATGGGTATCACAAATTGGTTGCCTTGTTTTCCAAGTACATGTTTGAACTTGTATACTTGACTGACAAGCTTGCATTGACAGATTAACAGTTTAACAGAAGGGACCTTGTAGGTCATCTAGTCTAATCCCCCATCCAAGCAGAAGACCCTACACTATTTCTGATAGATGGTAGTCCATGCTCTTCTTGACAGCTTCCAGTAATGAAGCTCCCACAACTTCTGAAGGCGAACTGTTCCATTGGTTGATTGCTCTCACTGTCAGAAAATTTCTCCTTATTTCCAGGTTGATCTCTCCTTGTTCAGTTTCCATCCATTATTTTTTGTCTGGCCTTCAGGTGCTTTGGAAAATAGTTTGACCCGGTCTTCTCTGTGGCAGTTCCTCAAATATTGGAAGACTGCTATCATGTCTCCCCTGGTCCTTCTCTTCACCAGACTAGCCATGCCCAGTTCTTGCAATCATTCGTCTTATGTTTTAGCCTCCAGTTCCCTAAAACATCTTGGTTGCTCTTCTCTGCACTCTTTCTAGAGTCTCACATCTTTTTTTATAGTGTGGTGACCAAAACTGGGTGCAGTACTCTAGATGTGGTCTTACTAAGGCTTTATAGAGTGGTATTAGTACCTGACTTGATCTTGATTGTATCCCTCTGTTAAAGCATTTTAGGATAGCATTGGATGTTTTGGCTGTTGGCTCATATTTAATTGGTTTACATGGGTCCGCAAGACGTCGAAGCCGGTTTGGGGGACTCAAACGCCCCCTTTCCCAACCGCTCCCTTCCCACGCCGTTCTCTAGCCAGCCAACCCCTCGTCGGTCCCTGGAAAGTCCGACGATTCTGACCTCATAGGGAGGGCGGAGCTCGGAAGCGGCAAGGCAGTCAGAGAACTCGAGAGTTAAGGCAAAGAATTCGCAAGCAGGGCGAAAAGAGGCGCATCCCACGGGGGGAGAGGTCCGTCCGGAGTTTTGGAGAGCGTGGGAGAAATCCGGACCCTCTACTCTAGAAAATCCCGATCTCTCCATCCCGCCTGGCGCCAATTAAAAGGCAAAAAACTCAGAATGGATAAATACAAAGGTAAGGGGAAGTGCGCCTCTGTTGCTTTTCTCCCGAGCGTGGGAAAGGTCTGGAAAGCTCGGCGCTTCTCAGGGAGGCTGCTTGTTTTCTTAACCTTGGGTATTCTGCTTTCGGTGAGATGTTTCCTGGGAACCCCACGTAGCGCTGGTTCTGGCCTCGACCCCCCCCCATTCTAATCATCCCCGCTTTTTAGCGGTTTCGGGGAGCAGGCGAAGGTTTCTTGAAAGCTGAGATTTGGACAAGCGGCGACGTGGGTGGATTCGTGCGTGGATAGCGGCGAAAGAATTGATCCGTGTGCTGACAAGCGAGATTATGCGCGGTCTCGCTTCCAGAACTGGTCCCAGGAAGGGAGGAATCTGTATTTAGACGCCTGGGAAGCGAAGGGGGGGGGATTTCATAACGGGACGGTTTTAAGGGCGGCGGTGGTGGTCGCCGCAGACTAAGAAGCAATAAAGTGCTTGAAATAATACACCTTGAATGGAAGGCAGAGATGGGGCTGGAAAGGTGCGCGCCTCTGCTGTTCGCGGTGACTCACCTGGTCCACCCAGAGCACCTGAGAACTGAACCCGAGAGGGCCGCCAGCTGGACCGCCAGGAAACGGGCGAGACTTGGAAACCGTGCGTCCCAACCGAGTGTGTGTGTGTGTGTGTGTGTGTGTGTGTGTGTATGAGACAGAGGGAGAAGGGGGGGTGAGGGGAGGTGGGAGAGAGAGAGAGAGAAATAAAGAGGAGGAGGAGGAGGAGGAGGAGGAGGAGAGAGAGAGAGAGAGAGAGAGAGAGAGAGAGAGAGAGAAGGAGTGAGTGAGTGAGTGAGTGAGAGAGAGAGAGAAATAAAGAGGGGGAGGGGAGAGAGAGAGAGAGAAAGGAGAGAGGGAAGGAGGGAGGGAGGGAGAGAGAGATCAAAGACTCCACTACAGCTACTTCATGACATAAGAAAAAGAATTTGGGAACTTTCTGGGTTTCGTCTGCAACCTCCGCTCGATTATGCTGGGCACTTGGGGCTGGAAGGCGTAGCTGGCTACTGGTTTTGTGGCTACTAGTTTCGCGGCTACGATTTCTCCTGTTCAAACTATTTAAGGAATAGTTTGAACAGGATAGAAGGAATTGTTTTGAATAGCTTAAATGGTATTTAAGGAAGCGATATTTGGAGCTTAGTCTCTAAAGGAGATGTGCTTGAACTCCCGGTGGTGCACGTTCTCAGGAACTGATGTTTACTAATCAAATAATGATCGGTGATGCTGTAAACAGGAAGATGCTACGTTATTTTGCGCTAATAAGTATGTTATTTGCAATTAGGGTTGTTTTGTTTTACTTTTACTTTAGGCAACTGGGGTTATGCCTGTAAGATGGTGGCCACATACCTTTATTAAATAAACAAGTACTGGCATGTAATAATCCTGGATATTGGGCTCCTTCATTTTTGTGTGTGTGTGTGTGTGTGTGTGTGTGTGTGTGTGTGTGAGAGAGAGAGAGAGAGAGAGAGAGAGAGAGAGAGAGAGAGAGAGAGAGAGAGAGAGTGGTGTGTGATCATGAATGAAAGTGAATTAGCTATCTAGCCCACTGGGGTGTCCTTGCCCACTATAGCAGCCACACCCACTATTGGCACCCTGCCCCCAGCCTTGCCTAAAGTCCTTCGGTTTAAATAGGTTCTCTACCTCTATGTATTGCACACTATTTTCCCCAAAATTAAACTTAACAAAATGCAATCTATTTTTTTGGTATTTTGCAAAAAATAAAATAAAAATGGGGGGGGGATGGGAAAGTTGTTAGTGAAACTTTCTTCACTGGAAAGAAGAACCTTGCAAGATTATTTTGATGTCAGTTGAAATATGCCAAAAATGCGCTTTTCCAGCATTCAGCCTTGCGCTTGAACATATATACATATACATACCTATACAAACACACACCTGCCCGCTTACTTAACAAGTAGGTTGTAGGACCAGTTTTCAGGGTGATCTGGCAATGGCAGTATAAATTAGGGCCTGAAAATCTGGCTCTCTGCATTTACAACTCTAACATGAGAAACAAGCTATCTTCAGCACTCTAATCCTAGGCTGCTCTCCTGTGTTTCTCCTTCCAAGGCAAATAATCAGTCAGCCCTTCCAAGGAGCAATTTAGGTGGAATCTGAACATATAATTGTTCAAGAAAATCTCTCACATTCTGAAACTAGTTCTTGCAAGTACTGTGGGATTATGATGCAATCCTCTTCTCATTTACCCCTCATTTACATGCTGTAAGTGTCAGAGTAAGTCACTGTTTTTCAGTGTTGTTGAAACTTTGGACTGTTTCCAAACAAATGGTTGTAAGTCGAGGACTACCTGTAGTTTCCAATGTTGCAGAACATTATCAGTTGAGGCTGCCCCTTACAAGCTGTGGACTAAAAGCGATTGTGGTCCAGCTGTCACCTTCAGAGTCTGGAATTGCTGCTTCATTCATATATACCTCGGTTCAGCCAGCTGACCCCATCGCTGGCCATAGGGGGCGAACAACTGTCCCCTGTGGAGCGGGCGCGCAATTTGGGCGTCCTCCTTGATGCCCGGCTGTCAATGGAGGACCATGTGGCAGCCGTGGCAAGGGGGGCGTTCCACCAGGTTCGCCTGGTGCGCCAATTGCGCCCCCTACTGGACCGGAGTGCCCTGCGCACGGTCACTCATGCGCTGGTGACGTCTCGCCTGGACTACTGCAATGCCCTCTACATGGGGCTTCCCTTGGGACGCATCCGGAGACTGCAGCTAGTTCAGAACGCAGCCGCGCGGGTTATTATGGGAAGTACACGTTACTCCCACGTAACACCTCTCCTGCGCGAGCTGCACTGGCTACCTGTGGCCTTTCGGGTGCGTTTCAAGGTATTGATCACCATCTTTAAAGCGCTCCATGGCAGAGGACCTAGTTATCTGCAGGATCGCATCCTTCCACATACGTCCCTGCGACCTATCCGCTCACACAGGGAGGGGCTCCTCCTGGTGCCGTCTGCTAGGCAATGCCAGCGGGCGACACCTAGGAGTAGATCCTTCTCTGTGATGGGCCCAACCCTCTGGAATGACCTCCCCCCAGACATTCGAACTACCACCGACCTCCGTTCCTTCCGGCAAAAGTTAAAGACTCACCTGTTTCAATCAGCTGGCCTGGCACTTTCTTAGTTTTACCTCCCAGGGATTTATTTTATTTTAGGGTTTGGGGTTTTAATTGTGATGTTTTTAGGATTAGAATTATTTATTTCTTAGTACAGCCTATCTCCCCTCCAAATGTATCTTAAATGTAGCTTAAATGTATTTAATTTTATGACTGGTTTTATTGTATTGACTGTACACCGCCCCGAGTCCCTTTTTGGGAGAGGGGCGGTCTAAAAATCTAAGAAATAAATAAAATAAATAAAATATACACCTGTCCTGAGTAGATTGCTGTCCCCAAGTTAGTCTCTTCAAGGCTATCTCCCAAAGGACATATTGAGATTAGCCACCGTGGCAGTGGTGGGTTGCTCCTGGTTTGGCCAAATCGGTAATGAAATTCAGGCCTGGGTCGCAGAACTGGCAGTGACCAAGCCTGCCATGCCCTCAAACTGATTCCTTCGCCACCGCTGATGTCACCGCCATTTTCGTTTTTAGTGACTGCGCATGTGCAGTTCACTTTAAATTGTTCTGTGCATGCATGAAGAACAATTTACATTGAACAATGCATGCATGCATGGGGGTTGCGAACCGGTAGTAAAATTGGCAGCAATCCACTCCTGCACTGTGGACATGTTACAATGGATTGCATTGCACATAGTCTCAGAAGACAGGTTGCTAGCTGTAGATGAGAAGTTGTGTTGGCTTCTTCTGGAGAAGGCAAGCAGTGGTAGGGACCCGTCGCGGTGCTTGAGAGAGAGGCAAATCTCAAATGTCAAAGCAGGGTGCGTGGGAAAATCCTTTTGCCTTTCTGTAAACGTCAATGTTATAAGATTCGTGCAGCTGGATGTCTTAAGGATGGCATTGACTTTCTGCTTTGAAACAGAATCTTTGCTTTCCCTGGGCAGGGAAATGCAGCGCCTGACAAAATGGAAAGCACTTTTTTCTTCCCATTTGTATAAATTCCACAGTAACAGATCTTTCTCCTCTGATGTGTGATGACTTCCTGGCTAGTTTGTGGATTTCTTGGAAGCATCCTGCTGACTGTGCCAACACAAAATGGTGCATTTCATTTATTAATTAAATAACCCACCACTTGGGCTTTCTTTGCTTTCTTGCCGCTTTTATCATCCCTTAAAAATGGAATTGATCCTCAACCTGGAATTTGGTCCTTAGCCCTTTTTTCTATTCAATAAGTTGCTTTGTATTTTAATATTTTAAGAAAGAGAAGTTGTGAGAATCATGCTGCAACCTTTTTTAAATGCTATTTTCTGGCAATGTTCTAAAAGGTTTACATTCTTTTGCTGAGAAATCTTACCAGTTTCTGAGAGTTTTGCAGCATGATTTGTTCGTTCGTTCATTCATCCATTCATTCATAAATATGCAAACTCTATCTTGTGAGTACATAGGATTGCAATATTAATTTATGTTCTGTCATATCTGCCTTAATAAATAAGTGAATTTAATTTATTTACAAATTTAATTTTTAAAAACAGAATAATTACTACCACATTGCCTGATAATTTTCAATACTGTCACAAGCCAACTGTTTTTTTGGACTTGTTTGCAGAGAGGTAACAATGCAGGGATGGCTGGACATCTTAGCTGCTATTTGGCTGTGTGGCTACTTTAATTAGATTGTAGTGATGTTTAAAAAAAAGTTTGTGTCTTAATGTATTGTTATGCAGCCTTGCCCAATCAGGATGGGGCATGCTGGGAACTCAAATCAGGACATAATTTTTAACTGATTGGAAGCTGATGTAATTCTACTGCTGCACAGAGTGGGCTTAGAATGATTCCTGTGGATTCATTAGAATTCTTCCTTTAATTTTCTCATAATTGCCTGTGCTTTGAGGCTGAATTCTCTCACAAGTTTCTGCTTGGTCCATTCTGATGAAAACATTGGTTTCAATATACATCTGCTATTATCATTTCAAAAATATGCTGCTTTTCAGAACATTTGTGTGGTAATCTGAGAGGTGTCCTGAGTTTATCGATAGCTGAAAACAGGAATACTTGATCAAGTATGACATAATATTTGAGCAATGCTAAATAGGCCTACTACTTCTTGGATGTGCAATGAGATATTGTCATGTGCAATGAGATATTGTCATGTCCGACCCGCCGACCTTTCTAATTGACAAGCTCAGCATCTTAGCCACGGACCCACTGCGTTAAAATGTACAACCCCAATATTTTAAATAATGAAACGGCCTTTTTAGTATGACACCTGGTTTGAGAGCTCACGATGATTTTGTCAGTTAAAAATGTATTTTTCAGAAAGAATGACTAGCAAGAGAGAGAAATTATTGCAACAGTATGTTAATTCTACCATCATTCAAAACAACTTTTCAATATTTGGCTAAACATGTGAATATAGGAAATGTACTGACTTGCTTCAATAGGATCCAGTCTTTTTGTGAAGAAATAGGCTGAACATAAGATGCTGCATGCAAGGATTTGCATGTAGAAACTTGTATCCTAAATGTATAATTAGAACAATTAAAATTAATGGCACTCATTACATTTTTCAGGGCAAAGGATGGACTGGCTAAACTGCAGGTGGTTATTATCAAAACTGACAGTGCTATCTATTAAGAGACAATATCTGCCAAACAGAAACCAACCCAGTTGCTATATACAGCTGGAAGTGCTGAATACTAAATTATTAGCTGCTGACAACACTTTTTCTATATGGAGAAATATTGCAGGTTTTACTTGCTAGATAGAAATATTTGGGTGAAGTGAATGAACAATTAATCACAGTATATAGATGCTTTGTGAACCTATGTCCAGGAAAATTATTGCTTGATATACAGTGTTGAATTCTGTAATATAATATAATATAATAAATAAATGAAGTAGCTTGTAGCCAATTATGTGATACAAACAAAATGATGATTATTAACTAGGCAAGTCCTAGGTGGGATATGTGTCTTCTAGATGTTGCTGGACCACACTTTCAATTGCTTTAGCCAGTATGAGAGAGATAATGAAACTTGTAATTCGAACAGATTCTGAAGGCCACAGATTCCCCATTCATGTTTTAAAGGATTATCTGTTCAGGATATCAAGACTAGAAAATGTAAGAACGTGAGCATCAATTCTAGTGTCCAGGAATGTTAAAACCATTTGCATCTAAATCAGCCATTGTGGATTTCATTCTGTTACCTGGGAATGGATGTTGTTGCATCTTATTTAAATCTGTGTATTGTTTACTCTTTCTATTGCTTACCTACTTTCCTTATTAGAATTCCCTGTTTTCACTGTAGAATATTGCTTGATATATATACACATATGGATTATATATCAATATAGTACTAGGGATGAATTGCAGGACTTCAAAATTTTAGGTGCTTAGAGACTTTTGTGTCCTTGATTATTTTGTTAAAAAATGTTATATGGTTGAAAATAAGTACATGTGAGTTAAGGGGGACAAGGTAAGTAGAGAGTTAAACCAAGTCTCCCTGGACCCACTGCTAGAAAAGAGCAATATTTTCACTGGAATAAGCACTTTTGGGAATATGTAAATTCTAGCCATGCAAAGTAAGTACAGTATATTGAAAGACTAAACATGCTTTGGTGGAGAAGGGGAGACAGTAGGAATGCCTGGAATCTCGAAAGCATGTGGGACAAGAAAGAAAGAAAGAAAGAGTGTGCTCTAACTTAAGGAGGAAACTGGATGATTAATTTCAAGTATCCAGAATACGTTATGCAAATTGACCTTTTATGCACTTAGTTTGGAATGATCATAGCCCATAGAAAAACTGTAGGATTGATGAAGTGAATTGAACTGTAAATATACTAAATTTGCATCTGTGAATAATTGTTCTTCATCATTACAGTCAAAATAATGTTTGGCAAGAATAGAAACATGGCAACATAAATGACATCATCATCATCATCATCAATTGTGGGCAACAGAATCTATTCCAAGGCAAGATTATTCTGTTCTCATCTGTTTCTCCTTTTTCCTCCACTCTTTCTAGGAAAACCTGCTTCAAAGACAACTGGGCACCTCAGGTTCTACTTTGATCTTTAATCAGCCTAAACCATGCAATGATGTTTCCCAGCCTTGGCAATTTTAAGAATTTCCCAACCAGCATGTTTAAAGTTGTTGAAACCTAGAAACATTGCCACATAACAAAGCCTTATAACATTTTGTGTGAGGGGATGCTTTTCTTCTGTTCTTTGAATCCTATTCTAGATGTCCAATCGATTTCCTTTTATTTATTTTATTTATTATTTTATTCTTATGTATTAGAGCAGCGGTGTCAAAATCAATTTCATTGAGGGCCACATCAGAGTTGTGTTTAACTTGGGGGGGCGGGGTGTCAGGTGGATATGGCCAGGGTGGGAAGGACCAGCTCAATGTTGCAGCCTTCCCAAACTTTGTTTTTGCTGGCAGAGGCACTGCGGGCTGGTCCTTCACTGTTTTCAGGGCGCCCTATTTTTACAGGACATCATTTTAAAATACATAACACCTTGATAACCTTGGATTCAAGAGACGAAACCTACTTTGAAAACAGTTTCAAAGCTTGATCCAATAGCTAAACTAATTTAATTTTCATTCTTTCTGTTTTTCCATGAAAGTAGTAAATACAATTTCTGAGATCGCCAGTTGTCAGATGTGGTAGCCTTTGGGTAGGGTTACAAAATCTAGGCTGGAAAAAATTGGAGAACCCTTGATGACTGCCAATTGTTACAGAAAACTAATTCCTTGCTACTGCCCAATTGTGTTCTATAATTTGCATAGTTTGGTAAGGCAACCTTATTTCAGAACAGTTGTTGCTTTAAAAACACAGGAACATAAGCATAAGTTATGGGAAAGCATTTCAGTGTACGAAAAGTAGGTGACTGTTGTAAACAGTAGATAACTCTTGCAAATCACCCAGTGAATGTCTCTAATTGAAGGTGAACTGGAATCTACACCCCTTTATTTCTGAAGTACTGTTGGCTCTCTATCAGTAAATACATTTTGAAGAATATCAAGGAAGCATGGAAAAAAGCAAGGATTGATATCTATTTTAAAAAAGTTTGTTTTAAAAAGTAGTACTTCCTTGCTATCTTTGTAAGCGAAAAGGTCATCAGTAACAGCAAGAAGTCACTAGTTTCTGACTATGGATATAAATGACAAAGTCTCTCCTATTCCCTCAAAGTGGCACAAACTTTTGTTCGTATACTTTATGAAAAACGCTGAGCATTTTTTAGATAACCGAAAGAAAATAAGAACAGTTGAATTCATGATTGATTCGGCATAGAAAAAAATTGGCTGCATTATGATCCCTGTTGCAGATTGCAAATTGTGCCTGCATAGCCTGCACACCTCCTTTAGTGGAAACTGAGAATAGCATACAATCTTGGAGTCCTAATTTTAAATGTTAGATTACCACAATCTTCCCTCTCCTAAATGAAAATTGCAGCATTGTACATGCCAGGCAGATTCGGTTGGCTAATACTGATATGACATGTTAGTAGATTTTTGAAGTATGTTTGAGGGGGAGGGGACATAGAATGCCAAATAGCATCTGCTTTTATTGTGTTGAAATAATTGCCAAGAAGAGAACTTGCGGGCTCACTACTGCCTGTGAAGTTAATGTGTTTATTTCCTGTGCTAACCTTACTGTATTAGAATAGAGCAGAGCAGAGCAGAACAGAACAGAATTCTTTATTGGCCACGTGTGATTGGATACCCAAGGAATTTGTCTCCAGTGAATAAACTGTCAGTGTACATGCAAGTAACAAGTGATAAATCATGATCATAAAATACAATCATAAGGTACAACACTCAGTGATAATTGTAGGATACTAAATAAAAGCAATCAACATAAGTCATAATGGTATATTAAGTAAAAGCAATCAACATAATTCATGCAAACAACAAAGTTATAGTCAGTTTCTAAAGGAATAGGTAATAGGAAAAATGCAAAGAATAGTAGCAATATAGTCCTACTATATGGTTTGACATTCTAGGGCACAGGTGTCAAACTCGCCCCATCATGTTGCTATCACATGATGTTTTGTGACATTTTTCCCGTTCGTAGAGCTGGGGTGGCTGTGGTCTCCGCTGCCAGTTTGACACCACTGAACATACAGTGTTGTGGGAATTAGTTAATAATAATAATAAATAAATTTGAATTTATTAGCCGCTCCCTTTCCAGGCAGGACTCGGGGCGGCGTACAATGGGCATATAGGACATAGAAACATGTGTACAAACACATAAACACATAAACATACAAAAATACAAAGACACACATGCACGGAGGAGGTAACCAATTACAACCTTTAGACAGTTAAAATCCCCATTAAAATACCCCAATTGTAAAAGACCCAATGTACAAATTAAAATTTAAAATTTAAAAAGACAGTCAGGAGGAGTGAGAAAAATTACGGTTGAGCCAGGCCAGATAATTGAAAGAGGTGGGTCTTCAGCTGTACACGGAAGGAGCGGAGGTCGGAAGTAATCCTGATGTCACGGGGGAGGTCATTCCACAGGGCTGGGCCCATCACAGAGAAGGCTCTGCTCCTGGGTGTCGCCCCCCGACACTGTTTGGCGGACGGCACCCGGAGAAGTCCCTCTCTGTGTGAGCGAATTGGTCGCAGGGATGTGTGGGGCAGGATGCGATCCTGCATGTAACTAGGCCCTGTGCCATGAAGCGCTTTAAAGATCATAATCAAAACCTTGAAACGCACTCGGTAGACCACAGGAAGCCAGTGCAGCTCGCGCAGGAGAGGTGTTACAGGGGAGTATCTAGTCCTCCCCATAATCACCCGCGCGGCCGCGTTCTGGACCAACTGCAGTCTCCGAGTGCATCTCAAGGGAAGCCCCATGTAGAGAGCATTGCAGTAGTCCAGGCGAGACGTCACTAGCGCATGGGTGACTGTGCGTAGGGCATCCCGGTCCAATAAGGGGCGCAATTGGCGCATCAGGCGGACCTGATGGAACGCCCCCCTTGCCACGGCTGTTACATGGTCATCCATGGACAGCTGGGCATCTAGGAGGACGCCCAAATTGCGCACCTGTTCCATGGGGGCTAGTTGCACGCCCCCGATGGCCAGAGATGGAAGCACCTGGTTGAACTGGGAGGCCGGAAGCCACAGCCACTCCGTCTTGGAAGGGTTGAGTTTTAGTCGGTTGCCATCCATCCAGACCCGTACGGCCTCCAAACACCGGGACATCATTTCGACGGCCTCATTGGGGTGGTTCGGGGTGGAAATGTATAGCTGAGTATCATCAGCATACAGATGGTATCCCACCCCAAAACCACGGATGATCTCGCCCAGCGGTTTCATGTATGTGTTGAACAGGAGAGGCGAGAGCACCGATCCCTGTGGCACTCCACATGTGAGTGGCCTCCGGGTCGATCTCTGTTCCCCTGCCAACACACGTTGCGTCCGGTCAGAGAGGTAGGAGCCAAACCACCGTAAAACGGTGCCCCTGACTCCCAGCCCCTCTAGCCGGTGCAACAGGATACCATGGTCGATGGTATCGAACGCCGCCGAGAGATCTAATAGGACCAGGATAGAGGAACAACCCCTATCTCTGGCCCTCCAGAGATCATCAACCAATGCGACCAAGGCCGTCTCGGTGCTGTGCCCGGGACGGAAGCCGGACTGGCGCGGGTCTAGATAATCATTTTCCTCCAGGTGACGTGGGAACTGCTGTACCACCACACTCTCTACAACCTTCGCTAAGAAAGGAAGGTTGGAGACTGGACGATAATTGACTAGGTCCATTGGGTCCAGGGAAGGCTTCTTGAGCAGGGGCCTCACCACCGCCTCTTTCAAGGCGGCCGGTAGAGACCCCTCACCCAACGAGGCGTTCACTAGGCCCAGGAGCCAGTCGCGCGTAACCTCCCAGGATGCCAGTACAAGCCAGGAGGGACACGGGTCCAATAAACATGTGGTGGGTCGTAGACGTCCACGCAACCTGTCCAAATCCTCGATGGCAACCGAGTCAAACTCCTCCCAAAGCGGTCCCTCAAGACTCGCCACGGGCGTCTCTACTGAACTACTGAAAGGGGCCCATCCCATCCGGATTTGAGCGACTTTGTCCTGTAGATATTTCCCAAACTCCTCTGCTCTGCCCTGTAAAGGGGCTTCCCGCGGTCTCTCAAACAAGAGGGAGCGAGTCACCCGAAACAGGGCGGCAGGGCGGTTATCTGCGGACGCAATAAGAGCGGCGCAATGTTGACGTTTGGCCGCTCTTAATGCCACGAGGTACGTCCTCAAATAGGCTCGTGCCTGTGCTCGGTCGAATTCGGAACGGGAGGATCTCCAACGACTCTCTAGGCGTCTCTTGTGGCGTTTCATCACCCTTAGCTCCTCGGTAAACCAAGGGGCCAGGGTGGTTCGTCGCCGCAGGAGAGGCCGCAAAGGCGCCACCCGGTCTAGGGCCCCGGTAGTCGCACTATTCCATGCGTCTACCAGGTCCTCCACTCGGGGGCGGGTCAGGTCCACAGGAGGTGGCCCAAGCTCCGTCTGGAACCTATCTGGTTCCATCAGGCGCTTGGGGCGGAACCATCTAATACCTTCCAGTTCCGCCTCCTCGCAGCAGGGGGTAGCACCAGGGAAGTCCAGCCGGAGAAGTGAGTGATCCGACCATGACAGGGGAATAATGGTAGGATCCCCTATTCCCAGATCACTCATCCACTGGCCAGAGACAAAGACAAGGTCCAGCGTGTGGCCTCCCTCGTGAGTAGGGCCCTGAATTAACTGGGTCAGGTCCATGGCTGTCATGGAAGCCATGAACTCCCGAACCCCCTCAGACGCTTCTCCCAACGACGGCAGATTAAAATCCCCCATCACTAAAAGTTTGGGGGTCTCAACCGCCACCGATGAGATCAGCTCGAGGAGTTCAGGCAGGGCCGCTGACGAATAGCGAGGAGCCAGGTATACTATCAGCAGGCCCAACTGCCTCCCTGGGCCCCATCTCACGACAAGGGACTCACACCCGGATGTCTGTGGCACGGTGAACTCTCTCGGCTCTAAGTCTTCCCGGATAATCACTGCTACCCCGCCGCCCCTTCCCTGGGCCCGAGGCTGGTGAAATGCTCGATAACCTGGCGGGCACATTTCCACGAGGGGTAGACCTCCCTCGTGGCCCAACCAGGTCTCGGTTATTCCTGCGAGGTCCGGCTCCCCCTCCTTGTTTAGCAGAGTGATGGCATGGGGAATAAACTGTACTTGTGTCTAGTTGTCTTGGCATTTATAATACATAGGTTTATAACACATCACACATACAGTGGAAAATGGCTCATTCTCTCTCCCCCCCCCCCCCCCATGCTGAGTTGATGGTCAGTCCGCACAAATGGAAATGAAGAACTGATATAAATTAAAAGACAATTGGACTCATTTTCTGTTGCCATAAAATGGATATACCTTTTCTTTAGCAGCCTGGTGAATAAAAAGAAAGAGGAAGGAAGGAACCACCCAGGGATAAAGCTGTACTCCCCAAAGCTGGATAATTTACTCAAAATTTGGTAAAAAAAATTCTTTGGGTAATGACTCACAATCAGTTACTCAATCACAACAGGAACATTTAAGTGGACTTAAAGCATTATATCTCGATTGGGTAAAAGTGACTCTGATAAAGTCTGCTCTGTTCTGTTTTCTATTGCTGTGTTGGTTGAGTCTGATATTGCAAATTGTAGATGAAAAGAGCTGGTTGAGATATTAAATAGGTATATGCATTTGATCCATGGATGTCAGGATATCTTACTACTTGCATCTGGTAAACAAAAGAAAACCCAGTTTGTCAAGCAGACAGTTTTATACAATAGTCCAAAATGCAGATCACAAGTGAAGTCTGTTCAACTGTGTATCACGTACAACCCACTTTCATAATTTCCTCCCTGACTGGATTACAAAACAGTGCATTCAGGAAGTTATTTTGAAATGAAATGTTTTCACACAGTTGGTATTTTTCTCATATGCCATTTTTTCTGCTCAGTATTAAGGGCTATATTTTTGTTATCTCACTTTCACTTTCCAGTTATATAATAGGATTTTGAAGTGTTTGAAAAAATCTTAGAAGTTTGAAGATATTGTCAATATTATCCCCCAAAATGTCCTTCTTTTTAGAATGAGGAATTCTCCAGGAACCTTATTTTCTCAGGTTGAAAGAAAAATTTGGAAGCAGCCCTCCATGCCGAGGATAGGAGATTTTCTGGTTTATATGAACTAAAATATAATGCAATAGCACCAGAAAGAAGTAAATTACATTTACTCGGAGAGTGATGTCTTCGAATAAAGAGGTTTAGTGCAATAGGAGATTTCTTCATCAATCATTTTTTGGTTTAAGTTTTATTGTCAGAGCCATTGGCATACAAAAGCTAATTTAAGGTGTAAAAGACCAGAACCATCTGCTGAATTGCAGCATAAAAGATTTATTCAAGCCTACGCATAAGAATCTAGTGAACTTAGAGTGATCAGGACTCTAAGTTAATGGCATGCTTAACTCCTCTCCCACCTCTGTCTATTATTCTAACAATATTTTAATCTGCATCCTCTTCCTCAAGACTGCAGGTAGTTTAAGATACCTGGTAACAGGCTGTCAGGGACAGGTATTCCAATCATACAATAATTAGCTGTGTTTTCCTTACCAATATAATTTTCTGTCTTACATGTCTTTGGATAACTCCATAAATCTATGGGCCATTGCTTTTTTCTAGGATCTTTCTGGTTATTCTTATATTTTACATATTATTAAATTGTAGACATTTTTAATATGCAGAAAGTGAGCTGCAAAGATTGCATTTCCACTAAAATTAATATCTTGCTATTGGAAATTAAGATTTCCATTTTAGTTATGCATAACCCAGACAATGAGCAGTTTGTTATATTGATACTAGGTGTACTTCTTTCCAGCACCACCTTTGTTGGTAAATATAGCAATAAGACTTAGGCTTATATATTGCTCCAAAGTGCTATTACATCGCCCTCTGAGCAGCTTACCGTGTCATCACCACTTTGCTCCCAACAGTCTGGGTCCTCATTTCACCGACCTTGGAAGGATGGAAGGCTGAGTTAACCTTTAGCCAGTCAGGATTGAACTCCTGGCTATGGGCAGAGTTAGACTGCAATACTACGTTCTAACCACTGCATCTCTAGGGCTCTTTGTATCCATAGTAATGTACATCCTGTGTTAGAATATGTAAGGATAATATATATCCAGTGCCAGAATACCGTACATTTATTCCCCAAAACATGCCTATATACTATGTGAGGATAAGGGTCACTATGGGATCACCAAAATTGATGGAAGAGCCACTCTTTCTGGAAGGTCTGCAAGAATGGGGACAACCTTACCTAAGGGAAATGATATTCCAGAGAGTAGGAGCTACAGCCAAAAATGCATTGGTCCTGCAAGATGGAGCTTCTAAGAAGCCAGAACCCACAGCATATACCTTTTGCTTGACCTGATGTAGATGTGATGTAGAAGAGGTGATCTCAAAGATAATCTGGTCTCTTGCCATGCAAGGCTTTAATGATCAAAATGAGCACTTTGAATTGCACCAAAAAGCAAAAAAGCAAGCACAACACAATAGAGATGTAACATTCTAGGCCCGTGATGGCAAACCTATAGCACATGTGCCACAGGTGGCATGCAGAGCCCTCTCTGCAGGCACGTGAGCGTTGCTCCAGCTCAGCTCCACTGCGCATGCGCGTAGTGCAGCTGGTTTTTGAGTCTTTGACGCTCATGCCTGGAGGGCAGGGTGCATGCGGGAGATGCGTGTGCATGCACAGGGGGTGGGGGTGGGTTGCGTGAGCATGTGCATGTAGGGGCGGGAGTACATGTGGGAGTACATGTGGGTGTGCACGCATGCGTGGGGCAAGGGGAGTGTGGGGGGCCCCTTGGATTCCATTGGCTCTTATCTAAATCCTGGCATGTGCTGTTACTGTGCACAAGCACTAGTAGCAGTAAATTAGTTTAGCTGATTTAGCGGACCTGATATTTTTCAGGACACCTTGTCAGGAGACCTTATTAATAAATATTCAGCTTAAGCTTATTGTACAATAAATATTTTAATGTGATTTTCAGGAACCAAAATTTCCATTGCTAAGCTAGATGGTTGTTGAATGAAATATGCCTGATTTTATAATGTTTTTATTTTTTGCTGTGGTTGTTAAGTTAATTACTGCATTTATTAAGTGACATGTGGTCATTAGGCAAATCTATCTCCCTCCCCCCCCCTTGCTTAATGGAAGCTAGGTGGGAAGGACACGAATGGCAATTACATGATCCTGGGAGACTGTAATCATCATAAATTTATGCCACTTTTCCAAGCATAAAAATGTTGATTATGTGACTGTGGAGATGCTCCGATGGTCATAAGTGCAAAGACCAGTTGTAAGTCATTTTTTCCCCAGTGCTTGTAACTTTGCTTGGTTGCTAAATGAATGGTTGAAAGTCAAGGCCTACCTGTAATCCTGATATAAAAGAATGTATATGACAAGAAAACAGATCATCGACAGAACCAGAGAACAAACAAGAACTGTTAACATAGATGTCTTTTGGGAATCTTTCTTTAATCCCTTCTCATTTCTGCCCCTCTTCCAGAATAGATCAAGAGGAAACTCAACTGCACCTTTGAAAGTGAGCAATCTCTTATAGTGCAAAAGCTATGGCTGTAGTAGACAGAGTAAAAAAGGATTAGTGAAGGAAAAGGACATGTGCCAGGGAGAGAGGGTTGGGTGGGGGGAGTTAAGGACATAATATCCTCTATACGGGGAGTGGGATGAGAATATTTGGGGTGATGTAATCCTGAAAGGGGAGAAATATGTTCATGGTTGAATAAGGAAAAGAATGAGGTTCTTTTCCTTATCTCTGCCTTATCTTTGAGCATTGGGATTATTTCAGGAGGGAAAAAGTAATCTAAGATAGTTTTTATTTCTTTGTAATAGCTGCTTTGGTAGCTGCCACACCGTTATTTTATGATATACTTGCAATACTGTCTCAATGTTGTGCCTACCAGATGACTGCAGCATCATTCATTCATTCAATCAATCATTCAATTTGCATATTGTCCATCTCTCTCCCAAGCCCATCTGGTGCACTATGTTAGCCAAAACATACAGTACTTCCCTGAATATAAATTCCAATAAGTTCTAGGAAATGTTTTAACAGAGAATGAATTCAGTATTTCAACACTTCCAGGTTAAAGTAAGATAAATTCTTCACAATCAGGCCAAATCAAATGTATGAATAAATGATGCATCCTTTAATATTTAGTTCAGTTGTAATTGGAACCCTGGAATGGATGTACATTCACGGTGCCCCTCTCCTCTTGTATATATTTATTGTTGATATAATGGTGCTGAACCCTGCACTTAAAAATTACTGCAGGATTTCCAAAGTAAATATAATATTTGATTTAATAGGTAGCATAATAAATATAATATGAAGGTTCCATTACATATTTGCAATAATGTATACATTTGTATTATGCTGCATATATTTTATATTATTTTAGTTGAAAATCTGCACTAAGAGGTTTCTGTATGCTTTTTAAAATAAATGTAAATTAGACGAAAACTTTTCAGATGATACTCAGCCTGCTAGTGCTTAGACTATTATAGAGTTTGATATGACAATTGCAGTTAGTTTGCTAAAATAGATTAAACTTACCCACTAAGCCATTGCTAACTGAGTAATTCACAGTCAGACACATAATACAATTATTAATGCACAGTTATTGTTTTTACAAAATGTCATTTACAATAAACCTGTATTAAGGCTCATAGAATTCTAAATGTGCATAGGAGAACGGTTTCAATTTTTGTACTTTTATATCAATTCTTTTTTCCCCCTTTCCTTCTTTGATGCTGTGTTAGGTTACACTGTTGTTCCAGATGTTCTTTTCTCTCCAGTGTTCTCTTTTACCTTTTATGGCAGACATGCTCTGATGACTGTATAAATCAAAGAACAATAATATGCTTTTTCTGACCTGTAGCTCAAATCACTGTGAGATGGGTAATAAGAAATCATGAATAATTTGCTTTAGGATAATATTTTCTCCTTTTGTTACCCAATCATATTACTCATGTTGATGAAACAAAATGTGCAAAATTTGAAAGACTGCTTAACAAGAATATGTTTTTGATCCAACACCCATTTACCCCAATCAATTGTCCATTTCATACAAGTTCTTTAATGCAATATAGATAAAGCAAACTAATTTCATTAAGCTTATTAAGTTGTTTTTTTTTTTTTTTTTGCAAATTGCTGGTACTTTGTTTTTTGAAATTCTTCATGGCAAATACACTTTTAAGAGCTAGGAGAGACTTCCATGCAGATATTTGGCCAAATGCTTGGATTTTGTCATTAAATGTTATTCCCATGCTTGCCTGAGTTTTTGTTGGCCTCTCACTCTTTGAAACATATGTTTTTGTTTCCATCAAAAAGTATAACTAATTTATTGGCCAGAATATAGGATAGTTTCCCCAAGTCCAGTACCCTCCAGCTGTTTGGGAATAGCTCTTTGTTGAATTTCTAGCCGGTAGGTCTTTGACTTTTCTGGCTGGGAATTCTGAGGGTTATGAGGTCCAACAGATCTGAAAATAACAGAATGGGAAAAGATGATCTCGAGTGAATGCCGACAAAGCCCATATTTGTCCTCATAGCTTTTTAGAAAGAAACAGCAGCTCAACTTCAAGATTGTTATCATCCAGAAGCTTTATAGTTATGCTAACTATGAGCAGTCAAATTTGCTCTCTGGAAAATTAAGGAGCATCCTTTTTGAAACATTTCCCATGCCATTCCCTTCTTCTGCAGGCTGTGACACCTTTGGCATGCTGGTTTTTCCATCTGTTGCTCTCTCTCCTATCATTCCAGTAGTGGGTTTCAAAAAAATTTAGAACCTCTTCTGTAGGTATGGCCTGCTTTGTGGGAGTGGCTTTCCGGTCATGTGACTGGGTGGGCGTGGCCAACTTGTAAAATGTGGTGAAACTCACTTAACAACGCTCTTGCTTAGCAACCAAAATGTTGGCTCAGAAACTCTGGCATTTGAAGCACGCAAGTCTTAAAGCTGTCAAGTTACAAGACCCTTGTACCCCTAACCTTTAGGAAAAAAACCAGGGGTGTTCAAACTTGACAGCTTTAAGACTTGTGGACTTCCAACTCCCAGAATTCCTCCTCTAGACATGTTGGCTCAAGAACTCTGGCATTGAAGTGTGCAAGTCTTAAAGCTGTCAAGTTACAAGACCATTGCATCCCTAACACTTTAGAAAAAAAAAGCCAGGAGTGTTCAAACTTGACAACTTTAAGACTTGTGGACTTCAACTCCCAGAATTCCTCCTCTCGCTCTTCATCTTGATGATGTGCGGACAGGTGGGGGGAGGGATCTGGAACCAGTTCTAAATGGCACTGTAGATTTGTGGAAGGGGTTAGAACTGGCAGGAACCCACCCCTGTATCATTCCCACACATCATTACACTTCAATGAGTAAGAAAGGTGGCATAAATATACATAAGCAGTGCATTTATGCATATCTGGTGTGATTACTCATAGAAGTCAAGGCCCAATACATTAGGTTTCTAGATGATCTTCTTAGAAGATTTATTTATTTAATTAGTACAATTATTAATATTTCAGATTTCAAAGAAGCTGTGCTTTCAAAACAGCTTTTAAGCATAATAATAGTAACTGTAATAAAGAGAAAAATGGCTGGATAGTGGACATTGCAGTGCCTTGGAGACAGTAGAATAGAAGAGAAAGAACTGGATAACATCACAAGAAGGCCTCCAAATAGAAGTAGAATTATTTTGGTGTAAGAAAGCAGATATAGTCGTGATAGGCACCTTGGATGCAATCACAAAACAACTGGAGCAAACTCAGCACCAATCAATTGCAAAAGGCAGCTTTACTGCTAGTCCTTCACTTACAACAGCTTGCTTAGTGACCATTCGAAGTTTAAATGGCATTGAACAAAGTGACTTATGACTATTTTTCACACTTAATGACTGCTGCAGCATCCCCATGGTCAAGTGATTTACATTCACATACTTGGCAACCAACTCACGTTTAAGGCGGTTGCAGTGCCCTGAAGTCATGGGATCCCCTTTAGTGACCTTCTGACAAGCAAAGTCAATGAGGAAACCAGGTTCACTTAAGAACTGTGTTGCTAATTTAAGAACTGCAAGAATTCACTTAACAAACATGGCAAGAAAAGTCGTAACATGGGGCAAAATCCACATAACAAATTTCTCACTTATCCACATTAATGTTAGGCTCAATTGTAAGTTGAAAACTACTGCTCTTGGAACAGCTTACATCCTGCAACAATACCTTTAATATTATTGAACAGCCTCTGCCTATCTGAGGTCCTTGTAAAGTTGACAGAGGGAGAGAAATTCAGTTTAAACGTCTGCCACCAATTAGCAATAGCAAGAGGATTTAGACTTATATACCGCTTCACAGTGCTTTACAGCCCTCTCTAAGCAATTTACAGAGTCAGCATGTTGCCCCCAACAATCTGGGTCCTCATTTTACCCACCTTGGAAGGCTGAGTCAGCCTTGAGCCTGGTGCGATTTGATCTGCCAAACTGCTGGCAGACGGTGATCAGCAGGAGTAGCCTGCAGTACTGCACTCTAACCACTGTGCCACTGCGGCTCTTATTAATATTTACAAGATATAAGAAATTAATAATCAATACATATCTAGGATCTTTCCAATAGGGAGAGAAAAATCTGGCTGAGCTGATTTTAAGACAAATGAGGCTTGCACTTTTTGTTGTTGTTGTTGCTTCAGACAGATTTCTCACATGGCAATTGGTAGTAATGGCCTTGGGAGAGAGGGAGGGGTCCAGTTACAGGAGTTATCTGTGATTTATTCCTCCCTGCAGAATAAAACAAAAATGCAGACATAGTTAATATATCAGCAAGTTGAATATTAAAACAATTCTCTCAGAAATGGGCTTGTAACTGAATTATATCTGAAAACTTTTGTCTATTTAGAAGATTACATTGTCTGTTGAACAAACCATTACAGATGCATACATAGTGCCAAACTAGAAATCATATTTTGCAAAAATTCTTTATGGATTAGTATGATGTATTAAACCTGAAGATTTCTAAACCACTCTTTATAGCTTTTAAAGATTGCTCACGACCTCTGCAGATGCCATATACTAAATAACTAAAGATTGACCAAGGAGAGATTCAACCTAGAAATAAGGAGGAACTTTCTGACAGTGAGAACAATCAACTAAAACCTTTAAGGTCTTTCCAACTCTGTTAACCTATTATCTGTTAACTAATCATGGTTAAAATAGACACTATGTCTTATATATAAACTACTGTATTTTTTGGAGTATAAGACGCACCGGGGTATAAGACGCACCAAGGTTTTGAAGAGGCAAATTTTAAAAAAAGTAGGCAGGTAGATAGAGGACAGAGAGGGAGAGAAAGAGAGAGAAATACAGTAGGTAGGTAGGTAGGGAGAGAGAGAGTAGTTAGGAAGGAAGGTAGATAAAGGGAGAGAGGGAGAGAGATAAATATAGAGAGAAAAATACAGTAGACAGGGAGAGAGAGAGAGAGAGAGAATAGGTAGGTTGGTAGTTAGAGGGGTAGAGGGAGAGAAATAGAGAGAGAGAGAGAAATACAGTGGATAGATAGGAGAGAGAGAGAGTAGGTAGGTAGGTAAGTACATAGCAGATAGAGGGGGGAGAGAGATAAATGCAGTAGATAGGTAGGGAGAGAGAGAGGGTAGGTAGGTAGGTAGGTAGGTAGGTAGATAGAGGGAGGGAGAGAGAGAGAGAAAGAGAGAGAGAGAGAGAGAGAGAGACAGAGGAGAGGAGAGAAATACAGTAGGTAGGTAGGGAGAGAGAGTAGGTAGGTAGGTAAATGTTTCCAGGTGTATTTATCCATGTGCTGGAGAAGGAAATCACTGACAATCTGCAGCACCTAAGATTTTGTTTCTGCTGGCACAGCACTTGATCAATATAATTCTCATCAATCAGTTAAAGAACTTTCCGAAAGGAAAAAAAAAGTTTTTGCACTCTGCAAACCTCCCCAAAACGGCCCATTTTTCACGAAAATGGACCCAGATTTTTTTTAAAAAGGCATGAATAGCCTTGGGGGGGGGGGCTTGCAGAGTGCTCCGGCAGGGGGGTATGAGCAAATAAATGGCCCGTTTTTCACAAAAACGGGCCTGTTTTTTGTCAAAATAATTGCATGCATAGCCTTATGGGGTCTTATAGAGTGCTTCTGGGGGGGGGGCAAATATGAGCAAAAAACACCCCATTTTTTGCTCATTTATGCCTCCCCCAGCCCCCAGGAGCTCTCTGAAAGCCTCCATAAGACAATGCACAGCCATTTTGGTGAAGGGGGTGGGACTTCAGGAGGCAAAAAATGCTGTATTCGATGTATAAGATGCACTCAGATTTTTGAGGAAAAAAGGTGCGTCTTATACTCCGAAAAATACGGTAAATCAATGTTCATTGAGTCAAATGCAATTTCTGTTCTAAACCTTTTTTTTTATTCCAGACCCACCCATTTTTGGGTGTATTGCCCCAGTATACCATGGGAATGTGATGTGCAATCCTCAGTTCAAATATATACGTGTCCTAACATTTAAAAATAAAGTAGGAAAAAAATAATTGGCCCAGTAACCATAAAAAAGGCCCATTTAATGATAGATTAAGGGAAGTATTTATTACACATCAAAAATATTTAAGTAACACTTACAGCTTGCTTACAACTCCCTTTTGCCTAAGACCACAGAGAAAAATTTGATTAAGCAAGATATGGTGATTACTCAAAGTGGATTTTTTTTATTAGGCTAGATGTAAAATGCAAATATCTTGTAAATAGTCCAGCTTTTTTTATTCACACAGTTCTAACAAAAGAATATCCCAGCCCACTCAATGGCTGACATTCCTGGGAGATTCTAAACCTGAATCAAAGCCAATTTGTCTACTACTCTGCATGAACCATGCACTCTGCACTTGCATTAGAGATGATAGTTCAACTAAAACCATACTTTTTGTGCATACATCCATCCATATTCATCATATTTTCCATATTGAGTAAGCAATACTATAGAAATAGAAAGCTAAAAAGAAGTTAAGTGGATGAGATCAAAAGAACAAAAACGGATATAGTGAAATCTAGCTTTTACCAATGCCAACAAGTATCTCTCTCCATACTTTTATAATATTGTAAACATCCCTGTTTCAATGATTTCCATTTACTTCCTAATCCATTGTCCTTTGTTCTTTATACTTCTCAGTGTTTTCTTTTATTCATCAATTCCATCCAAACACAATGTTTTTAGTCTTCTTTATTTATTTGAATTATAAAGCCACTGTATAAAGTGTGTGACTCAGGGAAGTTTACATAATCAGTACCAGTAATAAAACAATAGAAACCACAAAACAAATATAGAAAATTGGTGCAATAAAACCCACAGGTGTTGGGGAAAAAGACCCTCATTCAATGAGTAACATCATTACTAGACACAATGTCTCAGGAAAAATGAAAACAGGTCTTTAATGTCTTCTAAAAAGCAGGTGGGATTGGAGCTAACTTAATCTCGGAGCAGATGCTGTTCCATAGGATAGAAGCAGGAACAGAGAAGGTGTGTTTCCTGAGTCCCAACAGACTCACTTAAATTTAACTGGAGGTAGATGCTCCTACAAGTAACCGTATGCCATGAAGAGCTTTGTAGTTAAGACCTAACACTTTGAAGTATATCTAGAAATGCACTGGTAATCAGTGCTCATACTACAAGTAATCCTCAATTTACAACCACAATTGAGCCCAAAATTTATGTTGCTAAGTGAGAAATTTATTAAGTGAGTTTTGCCCCATTTTACAACTTTTCTTGCCACATTTGTTAAGTGAATCACCTCAGTTGTTAAATTGGTAGCACAATTGTTAAGTGGATCTGGTTTCCCTATTGACTTTGCTTGTCAAAAGATGACAAAAGAGGATCACATTATCCTGGGACACTGTAACCATCATAAATGTGAGCCAGTTGTCAAGCATCCAAATGTAAATCACGTGACCATGGGGATGCTGCAATGGTCATAAGTGTGAAAACTTTTAGTGCCATTATAACTTCAAATGATCACTAAGCAAACTGTTGTAAGTTGAGGACTACCTGTATAGATGTATTACATAGGCCAGTGATGGTGAACCTATGGCAGGTGGCACGTGGAGCCATTTGTCAGGGCATGTAGTTGAGTTCACCCTTTTCACCCTCCCCAGGCTCCAGAGGCTTTATAGGAGCCTGGGGAGGGCGAAAAAAGCCTCCACCCCCGGAGGCCCTCCGGAGGCTTCATGAGCTTCCCTGAAGTCTTCGAACGCAAAAAAACGGCCCTACGGGCAAACCGGAAGTTCAGGAACGGACTTCGGGTTTGCTCAGAGGGTTGTTTTGACTGCTTCGGAGCCTTCAGAGAAGCCTCCTGAAGGTCCCTGAAGCCTTGGAGGGCTTCTGGAGGGGCAGGGGAGGGTGTTTTCACCCTCTCCATACTCCTATAAAGCCTCTGGAGCCTGGGGAGGGCGAAAAAAGCATGCAAAAATGGGGGGGCACCTGTAGTGCGCGCATGTGCACTGGGGGGATCGCACATTGCATTATGAGTGCGGCACGCCTGCACACGACCCCCCTGCGCTCCCCCACTTATGGCACACAAGCCAAAAAAGGTTCGCCATCGCTGATATAGGCAAATAGAAGTATATCCATGATCATCTTCACTGATCCATTCTGGACCTGCTAAAACTTCTGAATGGTCACCAAGGATAGTTCTGTGTAGAGTACTTTGTACTTATCCAAACAAGAGGTGACTAAAACATGAAAATGCTCTTCAATCCATTAGTGGGAATAAAATGACACAAGATGAAGCTCTGCAAAGATCTGCCAAGCCATGGTTGCTACTGCTCTTTGAGCAGGAGGAACACTACAAATCAATCTAGAACCAAAGTGCAAAATGCTTGTCCCATAATCCACAGATACTTGGTACAATTGCTGAATCTCAAGCTTTTCTCCATCATCCATACTCCTATTACTTCCAGACATCTGACAGAACTGTGACAGTATTGCTTGCAAGGCCCAAGGCTGACAGTACAATCAATATCATCAGCATGCTGATAGTATCAAACAAATTTGAAAAGATTTGTGTTCTTGCTTGATATCTTACACAACAACTCTGAAACCTCATGAGATGCTTTGGGAGAATGCCAAACAGTTATGATTTTACCATTCTGATGAAAACCTCAAGATTGAGATTGCTGAAATTTCACAAAATACTAATCTGACTTTCTAGATAATTTTTTATGGGTCAGGATATCTACCATTTAAGCAGATTTCAGACTTCTGGACTAGTATATCTTTATTTAAAAAATACGAAAGTGATAGAAAGATGAATTCAATAAAATAAAATAAAACTTCAACCTCATGTTGTTGAAGTTTAACTGCATTGTTTGGACTAGTTTATTCCTAAAGTTTACTTGCGTTTTTGGCTCAATTCTAAGTGCCCCAATCATAAGTGAACTGTTTTTAAAAAACAGTTTTTAAAAAAGAGAATACTTTGGTCTCCTGTTTGTCCTTCACGTGTTTTCAACGACTTTCACATTTTCAGATCATAGTTGGGAGTCCTGTTTGGTAGCTACTGTTTGTGACTTGTAAATGTAATTTCCTTTGAAAAATGCTCCCTTTCAAAGTCTTGGCAGAACACAAGGGCAGAAGAGTAAATAATATTTTAGCAAGGGTTAAAAGTTCATTTTCATTTCAAAACAAGTACCATATTCTCCAAGGCCAACGAATGATGAGCACCTGAATTGAGATTTCAGCAACATTTTTGGTTGAAAAACATAGTTATCTTCCTTGGTGTGGAGTTGGTTAATTAGACCCATGCTAATTGCATGGAACAATTTTAAACTTGTATGATTAGAGTACTTTCATATCTAACCCCTGTATTCTAACCCAAGGAGAAAAAATAGTGTTTAAGTGTGAAGCACACAACTCTACTACTATTGCCAACTATTTTGACTACATAACTATAATAATGGTCTTCGCTTAATGACTATTCATTCAGTGACTATTAATGGTTATGGCAGCATTGAATAAATGGTAGTTATGCCTGATCCCTGAAACTACAGCCTTGGCAACACCCCTGCAGTCATATGATCAAAACTGGGCACTTAACATCCTGCCTATACTTATAACCTTTCTCTTAAACGAGGGGTGTCCAAACTTGGGAACTTTAAGACTTGTGGACTTCAACTCCCAGAATTCCCCAGCCTTCCCAAGTTTGGACACTCCTGTCCTAAACTATCTCCCTTCCATATATCTCTCTGTTGCACTGCCCTACACTCTGCTGCCCGTGCTCTGTTGGCTCTGCCCCTTTGTCCTCTGCTTATCCTGGCCCTCCTGCCATCACCAGATGACCTTCTTTGTCTTTTTCTTCCCACTACTAATGATGTGTGCATGGCTGGGAGAAGGCAAGCCTAGGTCTTCTTCCCAAGGCCACATGCAGCCTTGACCAAAACTTGTGTGTGCTTTCTCGCAAGGCTTTGGAACTCTTTGACGACTGCACGTAATTTGGGCAAGGAGCAATTGCATGCGTCTCCTGGCAAGGTTTTGGAGCCTTCTATAGCCTCACAAGAAAGTCTCGTGTGAGTCATATAAAAGGCCTCATGCGGCCTTGGGAAGAAGGCCTGGAGTGGCCAGTAACTTTCTTGTGAAAGGTCAGGCTAGGTGTGCCTCGTCACTAGCAGGAGGAAGAAGATGGTGAAAATCAGCTGCGGGTAGTAGATTGCAGCATGGCAGGACAAGCAGAAGACAGGGCAAATGGAGTTCAAGACAAGTGCAGAGTGAGTACAAGGCAGGTCCAGCTAAGGCAGCAAAGTACAGGATAGCCAAAATGGCACAGTTGTATGTGTATGTGGAGCAAATTGCAGAAGAGGCAGCCCCTTACTTTATAAAGGCTTAGAACGGGGAGAGAGTTGGGAATGACTTGGATTGGGATGGGCCTGCCAATGGGATTCAGTTGGCAAGAACAACAGGAACTGCTAAAATTGCCATTGCTAAACAATGTGGTCACAAGATTTTACACTTTGCAACTGCATCAACTTAGCAATGGCAATCCAGTCCCAAAACGTCTGGAACTTGACGATTACAGTATCTATAATACATATGTCAGGGTTAATGACATGATGCCTATATGCAAATACTTTAAGAATTTGAAAGTAGGATACAGTATGTCATTGCTACCATTATTTTAAAGATAGTACAAAATGAGGATAGTAGAATATTTCTCTGAAATGTAGTGGAATAATTTAGACAATGATGTTGCACATCATACTGAAAGAGTATGCAGGCTAACAGAAAATTTAATTCTATTATTATTCTGCCAAAAACTGTTGAAAGTTGCTTTTACGAGAAATAGTTAAGCTAGTTTTGGCCTCATCTTTAGATATGTTGGCCTTCATACTACTTGGAGACGTGTCTAACATATCTGGAGAGCATCAGGAAAATAGAGGTTGACCTAGAGATTTTTCACTGATAGAAATAAATTATGGCTAAGTCCCTAAAATTAGCAAAAAGGCACAAAGTTTTTTAAATACTTATGTCTTAAGGCTGAGGTCAAATGTAGGAATGAAGTATGTAAGAAGTTTGTCAAAAAGCATATGCTTGAAGTTTAAAATGCATGTCTAGTCCTGAATATTTGTTCTAAATGTCTATTGGCAATAATGATCTAAAACAATAGATATGTTTGACTTTAATTAGTGAGATGAAAAAAATGAACAAGTAATCCAATTGAAGCTTAAATCTTTACCCTTGGATAGTCTGCGAACAACTGGTTGCTATGTATGGGATTCACTGGTACTTTAAACAAAGAGAACTAGCAATCTTCCCTGTGGAAGCCGAATAAAGAATTCCTCATGCAAGGAAACAATGATTCTTCTGAGAAGCCTTCATAATATGACAATGGTGCCTGTCAGTTTGCTAGTAAGAAAGGATGCCATTGATTCTGAAATCTTAGCATGCAAAATGCCAGCCTTTAAACGTAATTGGAAGGAATGGTCACATTTCAAAGTGGAATATGTGAGTGGGTTAGCGGCAATCAAATACAGAAGGCAGATCACACAAAAAATTAAAGAATATATAAGATGAATAATAAATTTACTGTCTCTCCATATGTATGTCAAACTCTAGTTCTTAAGGATTTGAATTGTCTGTTTTGTTGGCATGCTCTGAAATTTTAGAAATTTGCCTCACAAAATATAAGACACATTGTCTCAGCAATAAAGTGCCACCTTGGGATTTATTTTATATTTCTTTCATCTGAACATCAGAGTATCAATGTCAGCCAAAGATGGTTGGGAATATTTCGTTCCTTTGGTCATTGTTTCTTATAGACTTATGATGGTATAACTGCCGAATCATCACCCTTTTTTGAGTGGGTTTTAGTCTCTGACTATATTTCATAACCTGCTTTACTGAGAAGTGTTTCTTCAGTTACTTTTGGCCAGGAGGAAGTTTGCACAATATGCTAGCCTCAGACATGGTTGGTTCATTTGTGGTGCAGTGTGTCCTGCAAACATATCAAGTATCTCGTGCATGATCTGTCTATGATTCTGATTTCTTTTGCATTGCCATTTGCAATCTCATGCCATTGACACAATGGTGGTGTCACTGACTTTCCAGGACAGTAAATGACATTGATTTGGATCAGCTTCTTTTGAGATTCTTGATGCCATGCGTATGGTGGCAAACTTATATTTTCCTGGAGATTATTTCCATACATGAAAAATCATGAAAAGATAGTATAATTAAACTAAATAAACTGAAGTATAAATGAGCCTTTTAACTAAGTAAACAGTTTCTTTTACTTCAATATAATTAATCATCGTTAATTAATCTCGCTTGCCTTTTTTGCTGAGGGTTTGGGGGCTCAGTGATTAAGGTAAGCATGCAAAGTGTTCAGGTTTCTATCACATAAATGAATGAGGATCTACTTCCTAGGTGGCCAAGATTGGGGTCTGTTTTTGTTCTTTAAACTATTCTTGGACATACACTGTGGTTTTTGTGTGGTTTTCCTCAGTAAGTCAATGATGATGTTTCTTGGCACTAGTGATGCAGAAGTTGAAGATTTCCCATCCCATAACTCTAATTTCACATTTTGTCTGAACTAGGAAATATTGTTTAGCAGGAATCTTCCAGCTTCATGCTATGTCCTGCTTTGTTCAGAGGAAAGTATTTCAAACAAAACAAGAAACTTTCTGAAGATTTCCTGCTTTGCCAGCTCCCACCTCAAAGGGAAGAATGAAGGGTTACATTCCGAAGAATTGTTCGTATCTGGGCTTATTAATTCCAGATATAAACATCAAACCTCTCCTTAAGTATGAAATATCATCGGGGATATTTTTTTTCTTGCTCAAGTCAAGAATATTTGTAGGCCTCCTGGAAGACATCACATAGAAGCAGCTGCTGTGAAATCTAAAAGGGAAGCTTTGAAATCCTTTAGGTTTCCCTCCCATTCTACAAAACCTTGCTCCAACCCAGCTGTTTGCAAATATTTGCCAATATTTAATCTAACGGTTAAAATATACAGTAACACCAGATTACAACTGTTCTTAACCCAGAAGCCAAGAAATATGCAATGTCTTTTCACTTTCAATTTGAGTGGCTCTGAGTACCGAATAATGGCTGTGTGCCATTCTCAAAATAAATCCAGTCTAACTAACCCATGGCTTGCTGGACCAAAACCTTATGTTCTTATACTGTATTTCTTGTGTTTCATATGTAGTTATGCAAGTGGTTACTTAAGTAATTCTAATTTTATCTAATATGTAACAACATGTCTCTCTGCTGTTTATATATACTGTACAGTGCAAGAGATTATGATAATTATAATGAGAAGATTAGGATAAATCTGCTATAAGAGTTGTAGCTACAACTAAACTTTCCTATATCTTGTGAGAACACAAATACTTTTGAAAGGTATCATTTTTTGTTTTGTTTTGGTATTTTCTTAGCTACAAGAATGGTTTTGTGGCAAAATAAATATAATTTACAGGGAGCTATTATACTTAAGAATATAGGTTTAACTAGCAATTGTTATAGTGGCTTAACCTTTTGAGGACCCTATCAAAGTTCATCTGGGAAAAAGATTTTAGAAAGATTTTATATATTTTGGGTATGAATGTTAATTGATTTCCCTCTTCTTTGGAAATTTATTGAAATATTCCATCCAGATGATCTGCTGCTGGAAGTTATCATACCAATAACACAAGTCAGATGGCCAAGTAGAATACTGGAACATCAGTTAACTGTTTAAGTGTCATATATATTCCTGCAGCAAAACAGGTTATGCCAAAAACAAAATATCTCAGGTGGTTTAAATTGGAATAGAGGAAAATGTTTTCCAAATTAGTCAAGCAAGAACACAATGAAATTGATATACAGCATTGTAGTAGGCAGGTGCTCAAAGTCCTCAGTATCAACAGCTGCTTTAAAAGGCAGTGGGTGGAAAACAGTGTACATGATCAATTTAGAAGGCCTGCATCTTGGAATGGGACTTTATTGTTTGTAGGATTGGTTACTGGTGACTCAACCTTTCCTTTTGCACTTCACAAAGGGAAACTGGGCAGCAGAATAACACCAACCAATCAAATGTATCTCAACCTGCTATCTCACAGCTGACATCTTAGCTTCAAATGGAAATAATAGGGTGAGTCAATCCAGAAAGAAACTTTCCAGCTTTCACTATTCACTCAATAGGAAAGTTGGAAAGCCTTCAAAAAGGCGCATGGAGGAAAGGGGAAACTGCACATAAGAATGTAGGAAGCTAGAACAGTAGCTGTAGTGTCCCTTCCTATTGCTCAAGAGAAGCATTGATAAAACAGAAGCATTTATTAAATGCTAAGCAATTCAGAAAAAAATAAAGATCCTTATAAACCCATACTTCAAAAACCTGCCTGAGTTGGCCTGCTTTCCCACCTTGATCAGCAAGAATATGAGGAGAAGCAGGATCAAATAATAATGTTTCTTTCAATATTGTTTAACAATCCTTTTTTTAAAAAAAAATGTTTTCTTTTCTTCTAAAGGGATAAAACCTCCTGAGAGTTGGCAAGAAAGAGAGAGGGGAACAGATTAAAATAATTTGCTTTATGTAGTATATAGAGTAAGATGCCAATTTGTGCTGGGTGAAGAGGGAATTCTTAAGTTGAAGAAGAAACTGTGGTACTAAATTTTAACTTTATATTCAGGATTAAATCTCATATATTTACCATTATTACAGGCTTCCCACCCAGGAGAGGGAGGAGTGAGATAGAGAAAGAGAGAGATTGATCATAGCTCTGAACATGAATGTTGACAGAGTTGGGATTAGCAAAGTCAAGATGGCAGCCACAGCCACCTGACCAAAGCACAACTTTTTGTGCATATCTCATGAGTAAAAGGGATAGGTTTAATCATATGGTTTTGTCCTCCATCTTGACTTTTTCAGTCCAACCCTATGAAGACCGCTGATTGCACATTCTATACAAATTTGCTTTCCTTTTCCTAAAAAGTATGTTTTCAATCTTTAATGGTTACAAGAAATTATTCCTATCCTTGAGTTTTTATTAACTTTTGGAAATCTCAGGGGACAAAGAGACCATTCTTTGATGTCTACTTTTTTAAAAGCCTTTATCTATAAATATTAATCCATTTTGTATAGATGTAGAATCCTGTTCTTCATTTCTCCATGTAGCAAACTGAGACTGAATAATTTACACAATCCATGCTGATATACCCCAAATGGTTTACAATATACCTTTTTCTAGACCTGCAGTTAAAGTAACAAAAACGTTTGTCAAGGTGTCCAACCATTATAGTGTCCTCTTTTCTTTCCCCTCCACCCCTACGTCATCCACATTGTAGTTACAATCATTTTGAAATGTCATGAACCAATTTGATCTAATGGTTAAGGCACCAGGCTAGAAAAAGCAAGAGACAGTGAATTCAAGTCCTACCGAGGACCTGAAAGCCAGCTGTGTGATCTTGGGCCAGTCACTCTGTCTCAATCCTTTTGTGAGAAAAATAGGAAGGTGTGTTGGATATGTTCATCGCCTTGACTTATTTGTAAAAACAATGAAGGCGTGATACAAATACATGAATAAATAAAATACATACCTGGTTGGATTTGATGGTGGTTGGAGTACAAAAATATCCACAAGGCTATCACAACACTGGGGAATCATCCATACTTGATTACCATAATCACTCTCCCATTTTAAAAGCTTAGCCTCCTTCCCATGGGAACACCTAGTATGCATACCATTTTTGAGTGTTTTCTTTTCCCAACAAGCTGCCCTTTCCCCCAGTTGCTTAAACCTTTGTCGTTGGAAAACAGCTAGCAAATGTCATGAGCTATGTCTGTGTTCAGCTTTTTTCTCATAGTATTTTTAGTGGAGAAATGGACTTCCTGACCCAGTTGTTTGTAGTTCTGCGTGTGAGAGCTCGGCATTGTTAAGCCACAGTATGCAAGGGAATACGATCCCATGCATGTTCCAGCTGTGATTATCTGATCTATTCCTATTCTGGGAATAGCTGGGTGTTTCCATGTCCCTTGAGCTTGCTATGTTTTGATTTCTCGCCTTTGTCTAATGTGCTTAGATTATGGAAAGAACTTGGATGCTTGCCAAATCCTTATTATTGTTGTTTTGATTTAAATGATTTAACCTAAAATGAATGGGTTCCTGCCTTCCCACCCATAAGTACATTTGTTGGATATTTCTGTGCCCAAGAAGTTGCTTCCCCCTCCTTTCTACTTAGATCCATGTCTGCCTGCCCACCACCCATCATCTCCATATAAATGCTGGCTTTATTTAATTGCTTAACAGCAGCACATCTTCAAGACTGTGTTTTAAAATTTGCAGGGCTGAATGCCACTCCAGCGATCATGTAAAGAAATACGTTTTAAAGACAAGTACAGTTGTATCTCCTGCTAGAGCAGACAATTCTGATAATCCTTTCTCATAGAAAAGAAAGAATCTAAAATAGATCTTAAAAACCAGTAGTCCCCAACCTTTCTGGCTCTGCGGACCCTCAGAGGTGGTGTGTGTGTGTGAGAGAGAGAGGGGGGGCTGGTTTTGCACATGTACCGATTAGTTGCATAAATGGAGCTTTGCGTGCTTGCCCCCCCCACTTGTGTGGCCCGGTCCCCAGTGGACCACAGCACATTATGGCACCATGGGCTGGGATTTGTGGATCCCTTTTATAAAGTATATTTTTAAGCTCTCCTAGAGGATTATACTATTTGAATTATGAGCTGACCAGAGGTGGGTTGCTACCAGTTTGCACCTGTTTGGGGAAATCGGTAGTGGAAATTGCAACTGGGTCACCGAACCAGTAGGGACGGCAGGCTCACCACGCCCCCAAACAACTTCCCCGGTCACCGTGGCATTTTTTAAAAAAATTATGTTCTGCACATGTGCAGAGCTATTTACAGGCAACTGTGGATGCATACGGAGCAAATTGTGCACACACCGGACCAGTAATAAGGCTGGCAGAAACGCATCCCTGGATCTGACTGAGTGATCTTTAGCATGAGAAGATTCTATTGAAACTACGTATCTTTTGGGGGTATACTGAACATAGTAAACAACTTTTACATGTTGTTAAACAGCAAACACTAAGAACTACTATGATGAAGGATGTTTTCCAAAGTATCTAGCAAGATAGAAGAGCACCACTGAGAATGGCCTATATCTCTATCTATAGCTTGAATTCATTCATCTTTAGCTTGAATTCATATTTTATTTTATTTATTTTCATCCTGCCTGAACTATTTTTAGAAATAATTATAGGAGGCAAATGTATCTAATTTTCCTATTTTTCCCACAACAACAACCCTGTGAAGTGAGTTGGTCTCAAAGAGAGTGACTGGCCCAAGGTCATCCAGATGGCTTTTCATGTCTAAGTGGGAATAGAACTCACAATCTGCCATGTTCTAGCCTGGCTTCTTAACCACGAAACCAACCATTTTGAGGCTTTTCTGTTCTTATCATAATCGCCAAAGCCATTTTTGCAAATTTTGAGTATTATTTGATATAAGAGAAACAAAATAGTGAATGCAGCAGATACGGCGTTTTCCTCAGATCAAAAAATACTAAAGAAGAAACAAGAGTGAGAGAATGACAGTCAATTCACCTTAATTAACATGCTGCTTACAGATCTGCATTTCTGAGGACGAATGAGTATAGTACAAAAGAAGAATTTAGTTTGGCTTGAAAGTAGCTCTTTGGGAGCCTACAAGAATGTTGAAGTTTATGCATATTAAGTTCTAATCATTTCCACATTCCATTATGAAATACTGAAACATTTGTCTTTTTTTTTCCTTGGTGAGTTTGCTTGCAAAATGATGACTTTTTTGAAGGATCATTCTTGCTAGTATATTCATTCATCAAGGATATTTTTCACTAGACTCACAGAATTTGTCACATTATGCTGCCACAGGTAGTCCTCAACTCACTTAGTGACTATTTGAAGTACGGCCGTACTGAAAAAAGTAACTTATGATTGTATTTCACACATGAATGCTGCAACATCCACATGGTCGTGTGATTAAAATTCAGACCTTGGACAAATGAGTCATATTTATAACGGTTGCAGTATCCTGGGGTCATGTGATCACCTTTTTCAATCTTCTAACAAGCAAAGTAGTGGGGAACTCCGATTTACTTAACAACCTTGTTATTAACTTAAAACTGTGACAAGAAAGATTGTAAAATGGGGCAAAACACATTTAACATATGTCACACTTAGCAACAGAAATTTCCAACTCCATTAAGGCCGTACATTGAGAACTAACTGTATTCTACTTCATGCAAATAAAGGCAAGAAATCTGCTAGATCTTAATTAGGTGGCCATTTTCCCAATTACATCAATACATCTCTTAAGAATCATTCTGCTAAGACAAAGGAATTATTAATCATCATTCTTTGTGATGACATACTTCTCATATTCCCATTAGTCCGATCCTTCAGACTGGATTCTCATACTATAGTGTTTATGTCTGCATGTCGAACAAAGTTCCTAAGTACTTTTATCCAGTCCAATACAAATACAAACAAATATAAAATTACATGATAAGCTAGGCCTGAAATAATTAGTAGTACAAAGAGGGACTGACTTCTAGAAGCCATAGTTGCTACTAAGAACTTGGTAACCTTTAAAATGATTATCTGTATTTGGTCTTGTTGGACCAAGTGTTTTGGTCAAAGAGCCAATTATGATTTTGTATCATGTGACTAAGTGACAGACAGACACAATCTAACTGTACATGAATTGTTGATTCAACCTATCTATGTCTGAAGGCACAAATAAACTTATATAGGTAAACTATATGACTGAACACTCCATATACAGAGTGTGAAATTCAGAGATTAGTGTTATTCTTTCACTTGTAGTTAAGCAGTATATCCTTGGTCATGTTTATATCATAGATTTTGGAACAGTAATTTTACAGGTGGGATATTGTGTGATACATGGGATACATGCTGGCATGTGGTAAAATCATTCATATATAAATATAACAGTATTTTGAAACAGTACTAATTTACCCTGTTAATGGCATAGTTGCCAGAATGACTGAGATTTCTTGAGTATTTCATAATCTATGGTATTGTGTGTTTGTAAGTGACCAACATACATATGTCAAAGATAGCCTGATTATTTAGCAATTATTATATGTACTGAACATTTTACCTGCAAAACTACAGGTAAAAGCACATGCTTGTTTTTGTACTATCCATAGCTGGAAAAAAAATGAGTAAGAAGTTATAAAAAAAAAGGGATTATTTTGATCCTTTGTCCACCTCAAATTAGTTCATATGTCTTACTCCAATGGGGAGAATTAATCAAATTCATGACTGCTACTAGCTCTTCATTCATCTTCCCAGAAAAGAGGGAAGCTTTTAAGCTCACAATAAGGAGCTCCAGATGATTGATCCTGTGAGGAATGAACTCTAGAGCCTTACAAAACAGCAATCTGTCTTTAAACCTGTATGCAAAAATTTGAAACAGTACCCAATGATCCTGTACAGTATTTCCCTCATCCAGTTCAATATTCTAGATACTGAATCGCACCGGTTCTATGCTGAGGAAATCACGTGTTACTTAAATTCTTCAGAAAGGATTATGTCCTTCACATAAAAACTCCCAAAGGATTTTTTTTCAAGAAGCAACTGGACTTTCTTGTTTTTCCATGAAGACAATTTGCTTCTCATCAGTGGTGGGTTTCCATTTTTTTTACTACCGGTTCGTTCGTTCGTGCGCACTTGATGCTTCTGTGCATGCGCAGAAGCATCTAGGCAGGCAGGCAGAGCCTCCCACCGCCGCCACTAATCAGTTCGCCCAATCCGGGCCGAACCAGCAGAAACCCACTTCTGCTTCTCATCTAAGAAGCTTCTTCAGTTCTGACTGGATGGTGGGGAATGTAAGGATTAATATTCCTTGCAGACAGCTGGTCATTTACATTGTTTTAGAGAGTCATTGAGGCTCTCTTGGAAGTTTACTGTATCTGTGTCCTCAGGGTCACCTGAGTAATGCAAAGGAGTGTGGAGCCTTCTTGGAATTGTTAAAATGATATGTTGTAGACTAGAGATAGATAATGGCATATCCGTCCCCCTCTGTTGACAAAGGGTTGTTCAATTTTGATGCAGAACAATTTAGTATCTGCATAGACATTTATTTCACATAAATTGTATGCACAATTTATGCACATCTACACATGGACACACACTGAGCATATTTAATATACAACCAGACTATCCTGATATATAGAGAATGATTACTGAAAGAAAATATGTCTGTTGTCCACAATTTAATCACCCTTTCCTAATTCATTATTCACCATAACATCTGAAATCCCAAACAATGGCCACATTGCCTGAGAATATGGAGAATTATAGTCATAAGATATCTGGAGAGCACCAGATTGGGAAAGGTTATTATATGTACTTAGCACAGGAAGTAGTAATGTAAAAACAAATATATAAAGTCCAACTTTCCATATACTATAGTTATGAAAGTCATGAAAGGTTTATATAAAAAATTTAAAGCAATTTAGTTTTTTAAATAAAAATTTCTTGTACACTGAGACCAATTAGATCATCCAAGAACACAAGACTGTAAAATTTCAGATCCCTGGTCTACTTTCTTTCTCTTTTTTCTTCACAATTCTGAAACTATTAAAATAAACACATGCTGCTGAAAACCTAGTCTAATAAGATAGTGATGTAATCCTGTTTCCAGGTTTTAATTTTATTGAGTTTCAAGAGCTTTGAAGACAGATGAAACAATTTATTTGAGTTCACCAATAAATAACAATTATTTAAGGGTGTTTCCTGTTTTGTAAAATAATAATCACATCCTAGATTGAATTAACTAAGAGGGCAAAATGAGTTACATCGGTTTATTATTAAGAAACTAAGCAGAATTGATCTCAAGTTATCTGTGTTCCCTGCTCTGTAGCTGAGACTTTAAATATATATATAACTCCTTGGAGTTCTTTCAGTAGCAGAATCTATTGTACCTGTTTAGCTGAAAATAATTTTTGGCTAATAAGATATACATAAGTTCATATGTTCAATTATTGATTTCCCCCCCCCTAAAATATGAAGAAACTGATCACAGTCCGTTAAACTGCTAAAGTTTACAGGCACATTTCTGTGAGTATTTCTAACAAATAAATTGTACCAGTGTTCAAGGTTTACTACTGCAATACACAGCACAATTGGAATAACACTGGGGTGTCCGTACCTATATTTAGTCAAATCCCTTCAAATTCAGGGTGAAAAATATTTGCTGTGAAACATTTTTGACAAGGAACTTCTGTCATGGCACACATTTTATGAGAATGTTCATAAAAGTCTCTCCAAATTTAAAATATGCCTCAGTGGTCCAAAAAGTTAGGAGATATTTTCTGCTTGTCCATTAAGTTGATGAATTATTATCCTCCCTGCATGAGTATATCCAAATCCTGGCATTCATTAAATATGTAAATGTGTATCCATTTTACATCCTGCACAGAAACACATTAAAGTGATGCTCACAGTTTTCTCCCTATTCCTTAATCATTTGTCATTAAACCCTATTTATTTATTATAAATACAATACCTCGAGTTGTGTAATTGAATGAACATTTATGTGGAGAAAATATAAATGCAAACCTTTCAGAATGAATCTAGGTAAAGGAAGTATGATTGGATTGTGAATACATGGATTTCAAACTTGTATACCTTAGCAGAAAACATACAAACTATATACAGAGGTATATAGTATATGTTACTGTGAAGAAGGTTGAATAAGAAGGAAAAATACTCTTTAACACAGTGGTGGGTTTCACATTTTTTTAGAACCTATTTTATGGGTGTGGCCTATTTTGTGGGTGTGATTTGGGAGTCATGTGACTGAGCAGGTATGGCCAACTTGACATCACTCATGCACACTCAGTCACATGACCACCATCCCCAAGCCATGTGGCAAAAAATTTTGGGACTCCTATGAAGGGGGGGGAAGAGAGGGGAAAACCTCCCAAAAATAGACAACTGGAGGATTAAAGGCTGAAATTAGGGAGATCTGAGAAGGCAGGACAGAGAGGAATCCAATAGAAAGCTATCACACGCTGGGGAAAGATCGGAGGAGGCAGGACAGAGGGGAGTCCAAGAGAAAACTCCTGAGCTTGCCGCTGCTGTCTGGTGGATGGTGCCGCTAGACCTCTCCATGCTTCTCTGTTCACCACCTCCACTCCCAGGTATGGGACTTGACACGGAATTGGGCTAGGATAGAGCGGACGGGCGGGGGGGAGCGAGCGATGGAGCGGCTTCCAAACAGGCGGGGGGGGGAGCAAGCGAGCGACAGAGCGGGGCAGGCGTTCCGGAAGTTACTTCCGGGTCCACAGGTCGAACCTCCTCTCACCGGATCGGTAAATTTCACCATCTGGTTCTCCAAAGCTGGTGTGAACTGGCAGAAACCCACCACTGCTTTAACAGCACCATAAAATGACTCCCCTTCAGGAATGGAGAAACATTTGGACATTTGAAAGATGGCAGGAAATGGAATTTTAGCATAGGACAATACAGACAAAAAACTCATATAGGTCAATACAATTCAGTACTTCCCCTTAGAGTCACTATATCTCAGTGATGGTCAACCTTTTAGACACCGAGTGCCCAAACTGCTCTTGTGTCCATGCCCAAACTGAAAGGTGTGTGTGCACGAACGAGTGTGTGTTTGTACATGTGCGCACATGCACATGCGTGGACATGCACATATTTACAGACATGCACATGCACAGACATGCGCATGAACAGACATGTATATGCATGCGCAGCAGAGACCCTAAGACCAGCTGGCTGGCGGGAGGCGGGGCATCCCAACACTGGCAGCGCAGCAAGAGATAAGATCTTTTTCTTTTGTGAGCTGCTGTTTTGTCGCTTGCAGGGAAACCGAAGCTCTCAACAGAAACGCCATTGAGATCTGACCTGGGGCGACAGCGCACCTCTGACATGCATGCCATAGGTTCGCCATCACGGCTACATCTGCACTTACACTTTTAAATCAAGAGGATTTAAAATAGAGAATGCATTTGTTAATGCTATACTCCTTCGTCATACAAACATATTCAGTTCGAAAGATTTAGTTTTCCAGCAGCTCTGTGATGTGAAGGAATGAGTGGCACTAACCTCATGCATTCTGCTCATAAGTTTAAATGATCATAAAAGTATGGACTTCTGCATCCATTTTCCATGTTTAGTTATGACATTTTAAATAATGATTTATTTTTCTGATAGTGTGTAAACCATTTAAATTCTCTTTACTTTAATAGTCAAATACTCCCAGCTGTCTCTGTAAGGCATTAAACCAGTGTAAAATAGTGTTTCACTTATTTAAAGTAAGACTAATCAATCCACGTCCTGCTAGGTGATCATTTCAGAGCTATTTCCTTACTAAACACAGAGAAAGAATGACCACAGGCAGGCAAAAAAAATCAATGGGAGCAGAAGCGATCTCCACCTTCTTGTTGGCTTCCTCATTCAATTTCTTTGTGGGAAATTGACAGTGAGCATTGGAAATTTTCCTTCCTCCTTCCCTCCATCCTCCCTCCTTCCCTGTTACTCCCTACTCTTTCCCTTCCATCTTTTCTTTTTTCCTCCCTCCCTCCCTCCCTTTCCCTTTTCAGCAGGCAAATATGTGGCTGCTCTGGACGGGGAAGAGAATGAGGAATTGTACAAATGGCCAGAAAGCGGTCAGGGAAAATTGAAAATGAAGATCATGTGACCAGAGCAGCGCAGCAGTGGCGCTGAAGCAGCAACAGCAGGGCTGTGCTGAAGCAACCACAACTTTCCCCAAATCATGCCCTCAGGAGTAACGGCTCCCAGCATTTTATAAGTTGGCCAATTTGAGGTAATGTGGTTGAATTTTTCCCCTCTATGATACACCAATTAAAGGTTACAGACACAAGAATTTTACTAATATATAGATATGTCTGAGGAGGTGAATTTCAGATTTCTCTACCAATGACCTTTGATGAAGTTCAGTTGTTAAGCAGAAAATTATGCCATCCAAAACAATTACAAATTTAGAACCTAAGACGCATATAAAAATTGTCTGTCAAAACATCTTAAATTATACCAGATGACATAAGTAACAATCAAGTGGTAATGCTGAGAAAAGAAAAAAAATCACTAAATTACAGTTGACTTTCAATTATATTTTGGAGGCTTGTTGGTGCAGAAAGAGAGATTAAAGAGCAAAACATTAACACCAAATATTCTTAGAAGACAAAAGATACAGGAAGGTTACAAATTCCTTCATCAGCAGGTTTTGTCACTGATTTTATGCTGAAACATTAAATGAAAACGGCAAACTAGCTCTTCAAACCTAGGTAGGATTAGAGATGTTTTCAGAATGTTTTATTTTATGAGTTTGCAGAGGTTTAATCCAATTTATTATTCTTTCTATAGATAATAGGCTCCTGTTAAAAGACAGTCTGGTCTAGACAAAATAACAAAATCTCTTTTATCTGATAAATGGCTGTTCTTTAAATCTGGGATTTCTGAGGATGGGCCCACCTTTGGTGTTATTTCTTTTTTAATAAAGTAGCTGGCATTTTGGGAAATGCAAGTCTCTGACAAATCTTGAACTTTCCCCTCTAATTATTATTTCCTTGCACCTTCTACCTAAGATAAATTGCTATATGAATAACATTCCACCTGTGGTTAAGAATAATGTGAAAAGCAATGCTTAATAAACTCAAGGAAATTACTGAAGATTTAACTCTTGGATCACAATGTAAAGAATGTAAAGGATCAGTGGGTTCCAGATCCCGTCGCAACCAGTACATTACAACGGGGCCGGGTGTCTACCTTGGACACACGAACTGCGCATGCATGAGGAACCCACCGCCCTGCGATGCTCCAGCTGCTCGGTGGAGGTCGCACAGGCGCTGTAAGTTGTGCGTGTGTGCTTGGCTTAAATACAGGTAAGGAATATGGGTGGGCGGATGAGCCCTCCAAAACACTGTTCCGGTATGGTGGTTGCTGTTCCCAGCTGCCACTGGTACTCCTGTAACGGGGTGTACCGCCCGGAACCCACCACTGTAAAGGATGTATGTTTGTGTTTTTATTTTTATAAATCTAATGTACACTGAAGACGGCATTTAAAGAACAGCATTTGTTGTACCATGTGCAATGACAATAAACTAAACTAAACTAAACTAAACTAACTTAGCATGAATGAGCTATTTTATATCCTCCATCGCATATCGGTGCCTGTATACTTGCTAGAGTGACATTGATCATAAACAGGGAATAGGAGAATGAGCAGGGGAATATAGGAGGGCAAGAAAGGAGAGATGAGAAGAGTGCATCATGATACCACAAAGCAAACATTGAACTTACATCAGACACATGCAAGGATGCAAGACAGATGCAAGGATCTGGCATTTACACGGTGACATTACTATGCACATGTTGCAGTTTACTAAGAAGGGGACATTCCCTTATTTGCCAAAGAAGAATTGAGAGAGAATGAATTACTGTATCCTTGGAGTAAGGTTTCTGCTAGGAAAACAAATCTAAAGATAGTAAACAACAGGTGTACTTTTCAAAAATGAGTCAAAAGAAATGCTTCAGGCCTTATGTAACACACAGTACCTTTCTTATTAGTAGTCTGTTGTTTTTCAAGCTTTTGCATAGGCTTGAAAAAAAAGGTGTGGCTGCTTTAGGAATTACATTTGTGTTAGTAGGTCAATTTTTCTCCCAGGTTTTCATGGAAGTCTTATAAAGGCTTAGCTGCTTATTTCTTTGTTTCTTGATTTATTTCCATGATTCATCCCCACCTCTGAGTGGGGATGTTTTATTCACCCTTTAGGTGAATAAGGGGTTGTTTGTGTGTGCTTCAAAGCACACAATTATTCTTGAAGTGCACAATTTATATACAAGAGCCATAATGAGCAAACTAAGTTAATGATCTTCAACAAAAAGGGTTTGAAAAAAAAACCACCTAGATATCTCTTACCTATCAAGTTGGAGCTGAAAGCCATGATTCATTTTTGTTTCCAATTTCTGACGTTTTGCAGAAATGTCAAGAATCTTGGTTGAATGTTAAGCTAAATAAACCATTCATGCAGTGTACCACTTGTGTTTAGTTACTCACACTGGCAGGATGAGTCAACCTTTACCTCTGTTGTGCAGATATAACCACTGTGTATAAGAAAGCTAAAGTTTTAATTACTGGAGATTCTTTGAAGTGGTGATACTGGATAAGCCTTCTGCCTGTAAATCACGTGCTTGGCCATTGAGCTATGGAAAAGACAACCTTAAGGACTGAGCTTTCATTCTTAAAACTTCTATCCGTAGAAATGAAAAAGGTAGCATGTGCTGGCCAGTACCATAAATATTACTCTTCAATAGCATTTGAACCACGCAAAATGCTGCTCAGTTACAATATTTAATAAAAATCAAGTAGTTTGCTGTTTGACTTAGTGTTTCAAATCATACTGTACAATAGTAGAAGAGGAATAATTGTGATTACTAAAATTCCAAATGTTTTTGTGATGTGGCTCATTTTTCACATTTTAGGGATTCTGGCTTTTCCTAGTCTTTTCACTCCTCATATTAAACAGTAAACAGTAGCAGAGTTGGAAGGGACCTTGGAGGTAATCTAGTCCAACCCCCTGCTCGTGCAGGAGACCTGTACTAAGGATTTGAACCACCGAACTGCCAACTTTTCTGATCAACAAGCTCGGCATCATAGCCACTGAGCCACCTAGTCACATGTGAGCCCTGTATTTCTCCCACTGCAAGCCAGAGTGCAGTGAAAATGATGAAATCTGCAACCATGCAGGCAGAAGGTCTCTCACCTAGTTACCTGCGGGATCGCATCCTGCCCCATACATCCCTACAACCAATCCGCTCACACAGAGAGGGACTTCTCCGGGTGCCGTCCGCTAAACAGTGTCGGGGGGCGACACCCAGGAGCAGGGCCTTCTCTGTGATGGGCCCATCCCTGTGGAATGACTTTCCCCTTGACATCAGGATTACTTCCGATCTCCGCTCCTTCCGTGTAAAGCTCAAGACCCACCTTTTTCAATTATCTGGCCTGGCTCAACCGTAGTTTATCCTTTCCTCCTGACAGTCCTTTTAAATTTGTAATTTTATTTGGGGTATTTTTAATGGTTAATTTTATTATTATTATTGTGATATATGTAATTGTTACCTCCTCCGTGTATGTATATGTATGTGTATGTGTGTATGTGTATGTTTATATGTATTTATGTATGTTTTTATTGTACGCCGCCCCGAGTCCCTTGTGGAGAGGGAGCGGCTAACAAATTTAATAATAATAATAATAATAATAATAATAATAATAATAATAATAATAATAATAATAATAATAATTATTATTATTATTATTATTATTATTATTATTATTATTATTATTATTATTATTATTATTATTATTATTATTATTATTATTCACCCGTATCATGCATTTTTGAAGGTTTTGGGGCCCCTAAGTCATAAAAACATCTAAAGCAGGGGTGGGGTGATGCCCCATTTATGATTTGTGGACTTCAACTCCCAGAATTCCTGAGCCAGCTATGTTGCTTCAAAAATTCTGGGAGTTGAACTCCACGTCATAAAGGGGCCGTCATTCCCCACCAGTGTTCCAAAACAATAAGGCAAAAAACCGATCCAAACATTTTTTGGATTGTGTGCCAAAAATGGGGGGAGTGCAGGGGGGGGTCATGCAGAGGTAATGCTATGCGTGTGTGACCCCCCCCCCCACATGCACGTGTATACCATCAGCACTCCCACCCGCTTTTGGTACACTTTTTTCGCCCTTCCCAGGCCCCAGAGGCTTTCTAGGAGCATGGGGAGGGTGAAAACAGCCTCCCTGCCCCCCGGAGACCCTCCAGAGACTTCAGGAGCTTCCCTGAAGCCTCCAGAGGGCGAAAATGGTCCTACAGGCAACCTGGAAGTTTGGGAACGGTGACTTCTGGTTTGCTAGTAAGGCCGTTTTTCACCCTCCAGAGTCTTCAGGGAAGCCCCCTGAAGCCTTTGGAGGGAGAAAAATGGCCTTAAAAGAAGGCCAAACTCAGCTGGGCAGCACACACATGCGTGCTGGAGTTAGGGCACACCTTGTGTGCCCTAACAAATGGCTCCGTGTTCCACCTGTGGCACACGTGCCATACATATGCCATCACAGCAGTAAGGCATATGTAGCCTTCTTAAGAAAAGGAGGAAGTGTGGTTACCATTGTGAATTCAAAATACCTAGGCTGAAGATTTCCATCCAAGTGATGTTTTCTGTGCAACGATAAAATTGAAAACAGTGTTTTAAACCAAGGTTCATCGTGGCAAGGCTGAAAGCACCTTTATTTACGGCAGGATCTGAAAACTGTAATGAAGTACCAAGATGCATGTAATTGTAGGGAAAGAAAGAAATAGTGCTTTCTTGATTAAGGCTTCTGAATGTCTTTCAAGAACCTTCTCTGCCTCTCTTTGCCCACTCCCACCCCAATCCTCCCACTGCCTTCTTCCAGTGAAGAGCAGAGAAGCTAGTCTGTTATTTGTTCCGCAAACTGGAAAGCCTTGTCTGCTTCTTCTTTAAAATTCAGAGTTCCTGGTTCAGCAATGATAATTCCTTCAATAAAATGATTGTCCAGATTTCCAGAATGGCCCATATTGTACCGATACAGTTCCACACTTGAGCTTTCAGCTTACAAATAACAAGGCTCAGTCTCTGGATTGTCCTGGCTTGTAACTCATAGAAATATATGGATAGTCTTTTAAAATAGTTTTCTGAAATTGTGCATTAAAATATAACTGAAATATGATGTTGGCTTTACTGGCATTGCAGTGATTATGTTTGTACAGTGACTCCACATTCATATTTTATTTGTTAGGGTTAACAGTTTGCACATCGAGAAATATTTGGGGAGGGGGGAGTTTGGTCAGATTGTTGTGATTTACATTTTCTCAAGTACCAACCCCGCAATATTTCCCACAAATTTCTGACTAAGTTAAAATGCTGCTTGGAGGAAACTATTCAGGGAGGCAAAAATATTTTTGGGATGATTTTGTGCAAATGTCCTATGAATAATTGGTATTTTCTTCCAGTTTCTCCCAATTAGTTTTAGCTTGCTTGATGAGATTTTGCTTTTTGTGATTCCTAAAGTCAGAAATGTAGCTTAGAAGCCAGCCATGTGTTTTGAGGTGCTTCAGAGCTGACCTAGCACTATAAACATGGCAAATTCAAAGACTAATTGGATCAATTGGCCACCAGAACTGGTTATACTTCATTGGTAATTCTAATGTTGCATGGAGCAATTACCTTGTTTAATGACCATTTGCTGTTACAAAGGTAATGGATATGTAGCTTTATGACCAGTCCTCAAATTTATGACCTTTGCAGCTCGGTAAAGCTCTGGAAATCTAAAGTAAGATCACAAGCACAATTGCAGTTTTACTTAGCAACCACTTTAGTTAAGACCAAGTTGCCAGATGAAGTTGTGATTGCTATATAAGGACTATCTATACGTCAGTTGCATACTTTGAAGTATCTGTCCTATGTGTGGCAAGAGAGCTGGGAGGGAAGGAACCTCATCTTTAGTATAGAATATTTTATTTGTATGTATTTATCTAGTAAAATTAGGGATGTTGTTTATTTAAATGTGGATTATACAATGCATGATTTGTTGAATAGGTATGTATCAGCTGAATAGATATGCATCTCTTTGTGCACATTTGTCTAAATATTTATTTACTTTTTACATTATGAGAAATTATTTTTGGGAGAAGCCAAATTCTTATTTAGAATTTAGGTTTATTCTCGGACTTAGATACATGCCTATGAGCTTCCTCAATTTACATTATGTAAAATGGGTATGAATGACTGATAAGTATTCACTCTCTATGTTCTGTTTGTGTCTTTTCTTATCCTCACATGAGGGAATACATTTTTTTTAAAAAATGACCATTTAATAAGAGTACTCATAGCACACTCTTTGTTAATTGAATTCAAAGGTTAGCAAACTTCTAAAGTCACATAGACCCAATTTTAGGAAAACTAAACCAGACCTGAAATTTTTTAATCTCTGAAATACCACTTGGAGTCATGCACTCTATGTGAATTAGCAAAATATAATCATTTTTTAAAACAAGCAAATATAGTATAGTATCATTATAAAATACAATTACAATAAAACCAGAACATATACAGAAAGAAATAGATGCTGTTTTTATATGGTAACAATGGTGCACTAATACGGTTGACTAATGATGTTGATAGGAGCAAAACATTGCTAATTTTCCAGACCAGACCACTTTAATAGTCACCTGGCAAAGAGTTGAGAAATCAAATGAGAAATTGTTTTTTTTTCTCATTCCTGGATCAGTTTAGTCTTTTCCAGAGCCTCTCCCTCAAAATGGGACAGTGATCAACATTCATTCTTGTTTTATTTATGCTGGATTTAGAAGTAATAACCGGAACAGTTCAACAAAAACAGGTATTTCTTGTTTTCTGTTATAGTTACTCATTGTTTTAGCCTATTTTTACCTTGAAGACTCAGGCAAGTGAGTAGCACCAAAGGGTTCCCTTGTCAAATGCATATATGCAATTTGTTCCTTTACAAGGGTCAGTTTCCATTCAAAGTGATCCAGCTGTTTTCATCTGCCACTATCAGCACATCTGTTTCTTTTTGCTGTTCAGAACAGCATTCTTCTGCTGTTGTTGCAATTTACTTTCTCTTTCCCTAGAGCAGCTGACCCTTCTGAACCTTGGAATGTACTTTGTAGAATACTCTGGGAAATCCATTGTAAATCAACCACATTTGCTATTCTGCCACTTGAAAGCTTATTGCACTGAAATGATCAGCTGGCCTGGCACTTTTCTGCAACAAAGAATAAAGCTACAGCTAGAAGGAAACTGCCTTTTGCCAAGACATTCTCTTCAGAAAAGAAATTGTGCCAGCTTAGAAGGTTTTAGGTCATGCTTGTTTTGGATTGTTTTGTCCAATGAGTCTAGAGGACACCAATTTGGGGTAGGCTCTACACAGATGTTTTAAAGGGAATATAGGTAGAGGAAGAGGAGTATGCAGAAAAACATATGCATTCAGTGGTTTGGTGTGGATAGTTAGGTTTGGGAAAATGGAATTGTCTCTTTTACTGCTTTTCAAAGTTCTATTTATTTTGATTAATAGTTTACATTCTTAGTATTTAATCATTCAGTCTACTTTTCATGTTAAAATAAAAAGGATTATTACTTTTATAATGTTAAATGTGCTTGCTCTATCATGAAACTTGCTTATAACTTTATACAAATTGTTATCTACTCACAGGGCTAGAAAGACAATAATAGAGAAAAGACAATAAGCAGGAAACCCTATAACACTTCAGACAAATGGTTGTCCAATCTCTTCTTAAAAGCCTTCAATGTTGGAGCATTCACATCTTCTGGAGGCAAGCTGTTCTGCTGATTAATTGTTATAACTGGGAAGAAATTTTGCCTTAGTCTTAAGCTAGTTCTCTCCTTGATTCGTTTCCATCCATTGCTTCTTGTCCTGCCCTCAGGTGCTTTGGAGAATAAGTTGACACCCGCTTCTTTGTGGCAGCCTCTTAGATATTGGAACACTGCTATTGTGTCACCCCTAGTCCTTCTTTTCATTAAACTAGACATACTCAATTCCAGCAACCCTTCTTCACATGTTTTAGCCTACAGTCCCCTAATCAACTTTGTTGCTCTTCTCTGCCCTCTTTCTAGCGTCTCAACATCTTTTTATATCATGGCAATCAAAACTGGATGTAATATTCTAAATGCATTCTTATCAAGGCATTGTAAGAGGTATTAACACTTAAATGCATAATAATGTTTGACTAGCACAAATAGACAAACTCTATAACTTAGAGTTCTCCAGAAATTTGTATCATTCACAGTTGGCATATCCAGTGTTGATCGCAGATGATGAAATTTTGTAGTTCCAGATGGGGACCCAGACTGATCAGGGTGAAAGGATCAACATTTTGCTAAATGCTCATTTTGGGGCAGTTATCTTCATTTGCTTTATTTGGTTCCAATATTTTCTGCGTATGTATGTATGTATGTATCCATCCCCACATTTGTTCTGATTCGTTTTTTCTTCATCTATGCCTACATCTTCAACCTTTTTTATATTATGGGAGTTCCCATTCTGATGCCTTCCAAATACGTTGAATTTCATCTCCCATAATACTCAAGAGAAGATTTCCTATAAATTGTGGAATGCTGCCCTATTGTTTTCAGTGAACTATACTGTGCTCACAGCTTTAGGCAATCCATTTTACCACAGAAGCAAGGTCCACTAAGTACAACTCAACATATCCATTAGAACAGAAAGCTTTATTCAGTTGAAGGAGACATCCTTATGACTGGTGGGTCACACTATACCAGGCTGGCCACAAAGTGATGGTCCTAGCATAGACTGTCCCATACAAGTAGAAAGGCCCAGTTTCTGGTCAGCTGCAAGTAAAGTTTTGAAACTGGATCCATCATATGACACTCTTCCTTGAACTGAGCAGAGGAAAAACTTCTTTCCAATCTTTTCTGAGCCTAGCATAAGCTGCACAAAGTAAAAATGCTTATGTGTATTATTTGCTTACAAGTTGATTGGGAACAAAAAATATATACTAGGACTAGGGGAGACATGATAGCATTGTTCCAATATCTCAGGGGTTGCCACAAAGAAGAGGGAGTCAAACTATTCTCCAAGGCACCTGAGGGTAGAACAAGAAGCAGTGGGTGGAAACTAATCAAGGAGAGAAGCAACTTAGAACTGAGGAGAAATTTCCTGACAGTTAGAACAATTAATCAGTGGAACAGCTTGCCTCCAGAAGTTGTGAATGCCCCAACACTGGAAGTCTTTAAGAAGATGTTGGATAGCCATTTGTCTGAAACGGTATAGGGTTTCCTGCCTAGGCAGGGGGTTGGACTAGAAGACCTCCAAGGTCCCTTCCAACTCTACTATTGTATTGTATACAGGTAGCCCTCAACTTGGAACTGGTGGCTTAGAACCATTTGACGTTTCAATAGGCCTACCTGGGGATATATATAACCCAGATTTGAATTATAACCATGATGGGCAGTATCCATTATGGTTGTAACTCAAGAACTCCCTGTAATTAATATTTCTTATATTTTATTCATTACCAGGAGGGGGAGCAATGGAGTTGCATCACATACCTCTGTTTTCCTTTCATATTTGTTTTTTCCAATGCTGGAAAAATTCTAATCCAAAACTAGAAAAAAATACTTGATACACAGACATATAAAGTGAGGGTGTGTAGCCCGAATCATACAAAGACAAAAAAAAATGTTTTAAAAATTCCTGGATTACATAAAAGCCATTTGGCATGGGATGCAATAAATAAGCTAGTTTATTTCATATCTCTTTTAGCTCTGGAACAACTGCTGACAGAACTTGAAGATTTTCTGAAGATACTAGATAAAGAGAACCTCAGCAGCACAGCTGTAGTCAAAAAAAGTTTTCTGGCTGACCTCCTTCGGCTGTGCACAAAATCAAGTGGTAAGCAAAATCAGGTGAACAATTATTGACTTTGGAAGGTTTATCTTTCTTGCTGGTACCCCAGTCTATCTAGTTCTCATTTTTGTTTGAACCTTATTCCCAAATGAGATGTAAAAGAGAAACAAATATCATTTATCAGCATGAAAACAAACTTATTTATTGGGATATATGTGTTTGAGGACGGGGATCTATTTAATTAGGTGCAAATCTTGTTATCAGTTGCTCAGAATATGTTTACAATTTACAGATGGTGGTGGGGATTAAAAATGGATAAAAAGAGGATGGAATTCTTTTCCAGTTGTGTTTCTATTAATTTGCTTAATTCAAGGTGACAGCAAAGTTCATAGGAATGTGCAAAAAACTTATTCCCTTCCTTTTATTGTAAACATCATAAATTATTTTTATTTGCTGAAGTTTGCTAATAAAATTAATTTGCAAGGGATGAATCACCTTACCTTTTGCTCTTTACAAAGTTCTCATTTCCCTGTTTTACTCAAAATAACTTCTTCAGGAACAAAGTCCAGTAAAGTATTTCACATGAGAACAGAAAAAGGAAGGGAAAAGCAAAATGCTTTTTTAACTTGTTTAAAATATCTGCCATAGAGTAAAGCACATAAATTAGCTTAACAAAACTGCAAGTGAAAGAATCATGCTGGATAATGACAATCGGAACGATGGTCCTTCCACGCATCATTGCTGATACTGCTGTACATGTACACAGAACAAAATGCAAAGCAGTACTTTACAGTATTTTTACCCTGTAGGTGGTGATGAAGAATACATTTATATGAACAGAGTAACCATAAATAAACTACATGGGGAACCAGAGAAATCCAACAAAGGTAGGCATCAAATGCTATTATCATTCAAATGTATCTAGAGGGCACCAAGCTTGAAAATAAACTATTCCAGAAACACGAGTATTGCCATTCATTGGGGGGGGGGGGGGGGAGATACTGTGGTCACGTAATCAGATTTGTGCTCTTTGATATTATTTTATAGTGATATATGCACACATACACACACAGAGAGTATTTTTTCTTGTTTGGCTTAATACGTTGGCCTAATAGATAATATAAATTGTTGAAAACATTATTCTTCTACGTTCATTTAGCATTTCTGAATAGCACTTTTCAACTGTATAACATCCATCCATACCAAAGCATGGGGAACTGCCACATGTAGTATGTTCTATTCTGTGACATTAGGTTAGATAGTAATTGCTTGTGGCCTCTCAGTGGATGGATATTTTGCCTTCAGAAGCTTTTTGTATACATAGATCCTCTTTCTGTGAATATGAAAAAATTCTGTGCATAGATATTAAATAGCATGAGTACTAAAAGCTCCATAACAGTGGTGGGTTGCTCCTGATTGGGCACGGTTCAGCTGAACCGGTAGTAATGGCGGTGGAAGCCTCCCCCCCCCCCCCCGGATGCTTCTGGACATGTACAAAAGCATTGCCCGTGCAGGGGAGCATGCCCGAACCAGTAGTAAAAATATTTGCAACCGACCACTGTTCCATATGTAGAATGATTCCTTAAGTCAGTACATAAGTCAGTGCATATCATGTTTATACTTTTATCTGTTATCTTACATATGCCTGACAAAATAAATAAAATAAAATAAAATAAATATATCCATCTCTAACAAAGTTGGTTTGAGACGCCCTTATTACTTAATCTGTTTTGGTTTCTGCAGCTGCCCTGCTTAGGTTGAGCCTATAACTGATTCCATTTTGGGATTTATAGATGGAAAAATGTAGTCCCTGGTATCTGTCTCTAAGTTGTATAGAAACAGAAAATCTGAGAAGATGTGGGAAGAACAGCAGATGTCTGATTTGTTTGGCTAATAACATTACTATACTATGCATAGTTTGTTTTGCTGCTTCCCTTCTTGTACCAGAAAACTATTAAAAGTTTCAGATGTTATTGTGGCTCCTAAGGCTTAATCCCAAAAATACTGTGGTTCTAACTTTATTTTTAAATTGTACAAGAATGTAACAAAGTTCATGCCAGATTCTTTTCAGCGTCTTGGTGACCACTGCTTACCATTTGGGTAGCTATCAGACCATCCAACTTTAGAATACTCTTATTTTCAGTGAAAGTTTTGCTTGGCATATTTATAGGGATGCTTGAAGTGATTTCAAATATAACCTCTCTGCACATAAACATAATTTCCAACTATAGAAATCATGTGCATCTCTCTTATGTCACCATACCAGAAAATGACAGGTCTGACCCCGTCAGTCTTTTGCAGTATATTATCCTTGTCATATTTTGGATAATGTCCTTCACAATTTTTAGTCAGTCTAGAGCACACTGATAGGAAAACTTAAAGAGAGTTCTAGGAGATACATTATAATATACTAAGACTTGTTTTAGGTAGGTTACTGCACCGGAAAGGTTATAAATAGGGAAAATATAATTTGTTTTCTCTGTTCCAGGAATAAGCAATTTGGTGGTTTTCTCCGTGCTTTGCATTTCAACTTCCATTCGTCCCAGCAAACATGTCCAGATAGGAGATAATTGTTAAACTGCTTACTTACATCATGTTTATTCTTATTTATCATTTAAAAGTCATTGAATCCATTTAAAAAATCACAATGTTTGTTGAATTTGGTGGGGGGGGGGGACGACGAAAACATCTCATGTTTTAATCTGGTTATAATCATTATGAAATACACTTTTGAGGGATTTTAAACAGGTGTTTTATTCATTTCTTTCCACACACTGTCAAATCCCAAAGAATGAAATAGTTTGTTCTGTACCATATTACATTTGCAAATTAGCTGAAAATCAGATTGGCAGAATTTACTCTCCTACCACAATTTTTTTCCCAGTCAGGTTTTTCTTTCTTGGACTGAAAAGACTGAATAACCTGATAGTTTAAACTATCCTTAGCAACAGTAAGGAAAGGTGAATACTTACAAAAATTTGATTTAGGCATCAACTGGGCCTTATAAGTAGACTGATTATTTATAACATTATAAATAATGGACTTTGCAGTTTTCAATGTTAACTGAAGTACTGAAGTATTTCTGTACGCATAATTCTGCAAGCACCAAAAGTGTATGTCTTGAGCAGTATTATTTTCCCCCACCATATTTTTGGAGTGAAATCAATTGCCATTATGGTGCTCTAGACTAAGGAGGCTAATTAATCATATCTTTCTTTCAAAACAAAAGTGAAGCATCTGAGATTGTAGCTGAGTATAATTATATGTAATTACCATTTATTTGTTGTGATTTCTCTTTGGATTATGATGTTAGGTTACCAGGATTCGTTGACTAATGGAGAAATGGAGCAGTATTTGTATCCTCCACAGAAAAGCTTGCCAGATCTTCCACATTCAAAAATAGTAAGTCCCTGATATATTATTTAAAAATAAAAACACATGAATACATTAGAATTTGAAGATCTTCTAAGTAACCTGCAAGATATATAAATTTGTTGAAGTTCATAGAACACCCACAAATACCACAAGAAAAAAAGAGAAAACCATGTGGGGATACTATTTATTTTTGCCGGAACTGAACTTTCATTTTCGTTATAAATGTTAAAAAACTAGCAAAAAAACTTATTTTCATCAATTTCACAGATAGCCCTACCTGAATATTTCCTAGCTATTCTTTTTGCTGTTGTTGCCCAGCTACGTTGATAATTGTCTGACTCTATAGAGCTGCTGACTCTATATAGCAGCTATTTTTTGTTATTAATTATTATACAGAATATTAGAGAAAATCAAAATCCTATTGTTTGATCACTTGTTTAATCTTGGCTTCATTTGGCATGATTTGTCTTATAAGAAAATCAGTTCCTGCTCTTTTTGAATACTGTGAAATGAGGTTGCATTACTGAGGTCACGGACAAAAGCTCAGGAATGTCATGCGTGATGTACTTTGTGCATTAAAAAAGAGAAAACCTGCAAGAAAATATACGTACAGCATGGACCTAGTGTGGGAGGAAGTGAAAACCTGTGGGTGGTCTGCTGAGGAAATAGCTGTGTAAACTGCAGTCAAAGAGTGATGAGACGGATGATTACAGTGAAATCCTGCTGCAAGGATTTGGCGTGAGTGATCCCATCAAGGTAGCTGGAGAAAGGAAGCCTGAGAAAAACAATGACTTTAAGACGTACAACTTCATTGTCCAAGTAGTGTTTTTAGTCCATTCAACTAGATAGTTATAACTGACCGTTTTTTGGCGGGCTGGGTAGAATGAGAAGCTGTTTTTAGAGACAGCAATTTCCAAATGCTCAATCCATCCTTTTCCCTATTACTATTCTGTAATTTTAAAAATTACAGTAGATGCTCAAATGTAATGTATATTTAAAGGCTCCCCTCCCCCTCCTAAATACAATTTCTTTGAAATTCTGTGCTTTAACACAGGTGAATCTGGATTGGAGGCAGATTGTTATACCTATGATATGTAAATGCTAATGGTGACTTAACATCTAATTGGCATTTTCACTCAAGCTGCAGGTAGACAACCTCTTCTCTTCCTCTTTTTCTGTTGATGAAATGCAGCACCCAGCATGCTGGAAGTCCTATTTCAGCAACCTTTAGCTTGTCAGAAGTTACCTCGCACTGGTCTAGAAGATCAGGTCTAGGATCTGGAAATTCAAACTGGAATACATAAGAATTCAATAGTTCAAGCTATTCTATTTAAAGCCTGGTGTGTGTGTGTGTGTGTGTGTGTGTGTGTGTGCATGCATGCAGCATTAAATAAGGTAGACAACTTTTCTGACTTTTGATGAACACGTGCTAGTTTTTCATAGTCATGTTATACCACAACAACTACAGCTAGGTTGCTCTATATACATACTAGCACTTGTTTGGTGGGAAATATTGCCCATCTCTTCATTTGTAGAAGAGTAAATAAAGAAAGGCTTTTCGCTAGCTGTCAGGTTGAGGAGAAAGATCATTTCACTTAATTCTTAATTCACTTATTATTTCTAAATTTATTAGGTAATCTACAGCAAAAGCTGCGAGGGCAGTATACAATAAATGTGTGGGTTAAAAATTAACATAAAAATAGTATAAAACAAGAATGAACTAAATAGCTGCTAAAGGAGCAGAGAATAAAACTGGCATTGATTTAGATAAAAGAACCTAATAAATAATCAAAAGATCACCACATGATACTTGATATTGCAAAGACTATAAAGTTGTTGCCAAGGGACCTTTGTTTAGGAAAGAAACTCTACACTTTTAGGGCTGTAGTTGGTAAGAATCTCACATCTTATGTTATGAGATCCACTCTTGCTTCTCTTTCATGCCCTTTCTTGTCAACCTTATTTGTAGCTAAGGTTTTCTTAAGATTGTAGCTGGTCAATCACAGTAGATGCCAGTAACCATTCTGGGAATTATTTATGTTTCCTGTATTTAATTAAGAGGATAAAGGCATGAAGTGAATCCTGTACACATTACTCGATTGTTAGGAGCAACTCTGACCATTCCTGTTAATTTCAGAATGGAAATCCCAGGAGCTAAGATTGGATCTGTTTCAAAACAATTCATCAGTGAGGATTTCAAAGCAAGCTCTGGAAATTCATAAATAACCAGAAGAGAATTCTACTTGCAAGCCTCTAGGTCATTATCAACACTTGGTTGTGACTGTTTTAAAGAAGTGTACATGGGCTATTTCTGTGTATATACACCAGTAGTGGGTTTGTACCAGTTTTACTACTGGTTCGCTCATGTGCCCGCATGCTCTCTCTGTCGTGTGTGATGTTTCTGCACATGCGCAGAAGTGTCCGGGTGGGTAGGGAGAGTCTCCTGCCACTGCCACTACCAGTTCAGCTGGACCGGGCCGAACCAGGAGCAACCCACCCCTGATATACACACACCTACCCACACCGAATAATCACACAAAAGCATCAGTTTTAGAATTGGATCTGAAGCACTGTATAGGTTGTTTCTTTCCACAATGGAAAAATGAGAGAGTTGTTAAGTTTAACTTTGAAAAATAATGCTCAAACAACCCCTACCCTTTTATAAATTGCTGGATGCATTTTTCATTAACTTCTTTATACTTGTCTTATTTAACATTAGGGCATAGGCATTTGTAGATTGTATGTCACATATACATTTGGAAGTTCCCTTGAGAGTGTATAATAACTTAGCTTACTTCCTGCAAGTCTGTCTAGAACTTTTTTGAAACACTTTTGTGGTGACTAAGTCTTTGCAGAAATAACTAAATTATTAACCATTCATTTCCAAGCAGGCTATATACTCAATTTGAGGTGCCTTAACCTCAAGTTTTGCTTGACTTCAGCTAATGGTAAAAGTGGATTATAGTGCCATTGACAAGATTGGAAGGTTCATTAGAAAGTTAATTAAATGTGTTTCTTTGACATCTTCTGCAGAGACTTAAGAGGGAAGGGAAGAGAGACCATCATCCAAACAATATTGAAGTTCACAAAGGAAACACACAAAATAAATTAGAAGTCATAGCTGGATCTTTTTTACTCTAACTTAGAGGAGAATCAAAGAAGCTGATTGGTTGCTTCTTAGTCAAATCAGTAAAAAGGACTCTAGCAGAAATATTTGCCTAGGGATTAACGCTATGACTAATGCTATCTGCATTTGAAGTTTGTTACTATGTAGATTATCTATAGAATGTGCCAAACAGATAGGAGCAATATGTGCAGCAATTCCAGTAACGCCTGAAATTCACCAATATCTGATAATTTAGTTTATCTGAAAAATATCCACCCTTTGCTAGTCTGGCTAAATGTATGTGTCATGTAAGCAAGAAGCTGTTGTTGATGCAAAGTTGTTATCACTGATCAGGTGAAGTGATAAGATTAGCAGTGGTTTTTATCAGCTTTTCATAATAAACACCAAGATCAGAAAGAGCGAGTTGTTTAATAGCCATAGAAATAACTGGATAGCTTCTAGGTGTCTGAAAAAAAAAGCTTTTTCTTGAACAAAATACCTTTTGGTAAAAAGGTGAAGGAAACTGAAAGAATAATCTGGCACTGGATGCTTTTCATGTTTTTTTTTTTCTTGCAGAAGAAAATCAAATAATTCTGTTGGTATGGCAGACCAAATAAGAGCCATCTTACTCCCAAATGAATGTTGATTGCAACACCCTTTACTGGGAAAGATAGTAAAGAAAAAAATCCATATAGTTAAATGTCTTGAAGATGAGAAAGTTCTACAATCTTTCAAGCTACCATAAGGTTCCTCACCGATAGATAGAAGTTAAAGTAGTAAAATGGAAACGATGTGGTTCATTTTGATGAGACACAAGAATGAGTGACAACTAATCTCTCCTGCACAAGGAACAATGAATTAGTTTCTTTCCAATTTTCTGATGAACAGAAAATTTATTATGACAGCATATCCAGGCTGTACAAAGCTGGTTTATAAGTAGGGTATCCCTGTTATTTAGACTTCTTTCAAAAAATACTTATTCCAGTATATTCATATTCTTTTTTGCTGAGTTGAATTTAATTTCTTCAAATCCAGTTTCTTACTAAGTGCAACATTCTAAGTTACAGCTTCTCCAGTGCTACTCTCGAGCCCCTGTTTCAACATCCCATGACGTCCACAATCTTTGTGGCTAATTGGTCTTGCTGTTAGGAAGTGTTTTTCCCCTGACATTTGATTGCATTTTTTTAAAAAAAAATCTTTTCTTTTCCTTTTGACTGATAAGAACTCGGTGGCATTAAAATGACAACCATAGCAGAAAACCCCCGAGACTTTGATTTGTGGGAGAATCAAAGAATCAATAATAGAGTTAGAAAACAAGGCTCAGAAACATTTTTTTTAAATCCTCTTGCCCATCCTCTTCCCAATTTTTTTTTTGTACTTTCTTATCTGTAAATCAAAGCAACAAAAAGTAAGGACTTGAGTCAGAAACAAAGGTATTTAAATTAACAGTAATGTTTATTTTTCAATGCCAGATAATTGTTTAATTTTAGAATGGGGCAGAAAACATTAATCTTCCTGTTCTCAGTTCCAGAACTAATCAGAAAATAGTGATATATTCCTGGCAGAAAGTAATTAATTGAGCTTTGAACTGATTGAAAGATGAAACTATTCTTTCTCTTACCGCCATCTGATTCCCATTGTTAATAGAAACAATGCAAAGAAGTCACTTTCTTTTTGGTCCATTTGAAATTTATTTAATAAAGAACAAAAATGTTTGTTTTAAGACTGTAGAGCAAGATAACTATTTTAATCTTTCTAGACTTTGTGATAGTATCTGGTCCTGGCTAACTATAAATGTATATCACAATCAGGTTTCCTGCCTAGATCCAACTACTGAAAACATAGTTTAATACTCCAGTGTGGTTTTTAAGCACTTTAAATATTTAAGTAGGTTTCTAAAGATTGTCTATAAATACTGTAAAAACTGGACCTACCATTTTTTTACATTAGTGTTTATTGTTTTCCATTTAACCATTTTCAAAGGGAGTAAATATTTTACCAAGGGAACAATCAAAAGCAATTATTTTGTCATTATTTTAAATTAAAGCTTACCACTTAATATTCTAATTACTGGGCATATCCTCACTCATTTATTGGTATTTGAAAGTTAGGGATTGGTGCTGGAAATCCTTTGCAAATAGAGTATTGATGTGGCTTATCCTTAAATGATGTGTATAAATTCAGTCTAAAGCTAATTGGCTGAGATTCATTTTAAAATGCTCTAAGTCATTTCAAAGTTTTCAATTTTAAAAGCTGTACTAATAGTAATGGAATAAGGCGGTTTGATTTGTTTTCTAATCAACATAAACAGGTTTCAAGATAGAGAGTTCCAAGTGTAAGAGACTTCACAAATAGGCCTCACCATATCTCCTATACCCCCAGCAAATTGAATGGGCCGTCTCTATTTTGTTTGTCACTCAAATGTCTGCGTTCCTTTACCCAAACCTGTTCATCCCAAAATTATCTGAATTGCTGATTGATGCCGAAGGCTGATTGTTTATCCAGACAATTGCCTTACACCTATAACAATATTGCGGAAGGAACTATTGTAGGAGATCTGGCACACAAATATCATCTACCACTCCCAAGAATGCTCACTGCCAAGTAAACCTTCTGATGAAGCAAATATTACAGCCTGTCCTTCCAGCACTGAGAGTTCAAAATGCATTTAAAAATGCCCACCACTGAAATGGTGTTGATGGAGAAGTGTGCAAAATGCAGTGCAACATTCTAGAACTGGAAGAGCATGGTGTACAAATAGATGCATTTCCAACATGGCAGTAAGCAAAAAGTTATAAAACGGATCTATACTGTGCTGCCATGGGAAAAGGTTCAGTAAACTTGACATCCAGTTTCTTAAATGCATGTATGTGGGGAAGACATTTCAGGTGAGTTTCTCTAACAGTGGTCAGGGAGTCCTTCTAGGTGATGATAATAGAGAACTTGTAAGATATTTTAGTGGAATCCACTTGATTCTTAAGAGTGCTGAACTTATGGTATAAGAGGGGAGCACTGGAAAGCATTCAATTACAAGATGAGATGACAGTTATAAGTGGCCACAGACATGCAATTGTGTTAGTTGAGTGGAGGTATGCGCTCACTTATAACTCAATATAGTTCTATATAAAATATTAGGCTAGATGTCTTTCTGGTAATTTACATAGCAACAAAAGTAGTATTCTAATGTAGAATTTGTCCTCTCAGTGTAGTTTATTTGGAAGATGGATCAAGCTTAATATACAGTAACTAAAACAACTTTCAAAATGTGTCACAAATTGATGCCATTTGTAAGAAATTGTTTGGACAAACCGTAGTTCCAGAAAACTTTTTGAATGAATAGGCAAGCTAACTCAAGGCTTAAGGGAGATTACAACAGATAATAAAATATGCCATTTTAAAAAAGAATTCATCCACCATCAGAATGATATTCAGATCTTTGACACATGATAGCTCAGTTATAAAGTCCAAGGAAATTGTATTCCAATGCCTTGTAACAGTCTGATAATTTGCTGGGCAGGTATTTTGACAGTGTTGCAAGATGAGATATTAGCTAAATCAAGACCACCTTAAGTTACAAAGAAGGGCATGAGTCATTTTAAATCCTCCAAAATACCCAGTAGGCTCACCACAGTACTGTATATTAAACTTTGCTTAAATTCAGGAGTAAGTCACTTTATCACTGCATCTACATGCCAGGAAGATGTAATTTGACTTATTTTTGATAAACAGAATCAGAACAATTGTCGGAATAATCAAACGTCACATTGATGAGGGTTTTTCAGAAAATTCCATTGACTCATGTTCAGAGAAAAATATACAGCGTTATAACTGTAGCACTGTTACACTACAATGCTTGCCTTTTGTTCTTGGTTTAATACGAAATTTCTTATTACACTAAGTTCTGTGGACGGAATATATCTTGCTTTCATAAGAGAATGTTCTTTTTAATTTTGATGATAGAACATTTAGAACCTGCTTCAAAACTTTTTATCTTCTTATTTCCTGTCTTTTATTTATATTGCACAGATTCCAGAATCAAAACTACAATTGGGCCTCAAAAACGAATCTCCAGAAGGGTACTATGAAGAAGCTGAGCCTTACAGTATTTCTATGAATGGTACATAATTGTATATGTCTAGAGTTTCATTGTTGTTTTGTTCAGTTGCGTGCTAGAAAGAAAGAAAACCGTTATTTCTAAAAACAATCAGTTCAACCACATGGCAGAAGAGATTTTCAAAATGTAATACTGCTAAGTAAATTTTGAAAAAGGACATTAAATGACAGAATTGCCTAGGTCCTATTCAGCTCAATGTGATATTGATGCCATTATAGTTAGATTTTCCCCTTGGTATAATAGATTTTACAGATATCGCTATGGACGCGCTAAGACTTTATATTCATGCTGCATCTTTCTCCTCTATTTAAAATTGCCTCAGTTCTTCAGACAGCATGGGTAGGTTTTTGAGCTACTTTGACCTTGGCCTGTCCATTGAGTCTAATGATTGCAGTGCTGAGGTCCTCCAAGCTGAACTGCAACCATTTGTCAGCCTCACAAGTAAATCATGACAATCAATATAGGCTGTATCCTTCAGAGTACATATTGAATGCTAGCTATTTAGCCTGAATCAGCACCATTTGATTTTATTTGCACTGATCATGACCATAAAGAGCTTGTTCTAAGTTTTTTAGAAGACTGAGTCTAATTTTCACTACCAGTGAAATTGATGTTCAGAAGTCTTTCTTTTTCTCCTTCTTCATCTCTCATCATGCATATCTTTATGTTAAGTTTATGGCTACTGGGACCAGAGCCATAATCCTAGCTACTGGTGGGATTCAAATTTTTTTACTACTGGTTCTGTGGGTGTGGCTTGGTGGGCGTGGCATGGCTTGGTGGGCATGGTTTGGTGGGTGTGGCTGGGGAAGAATACTGTAAAATCTCCATACCATTCCCACTCCAGGGGTAGAATACTGTAAAATTTCCATTCCCTCCCCACTCCAGGTTATTGCAAAATCCCCATTCCCTCCTGATCAGATGGGATTCAGGAAGCAGAGAATAGATGGGGTGGGGTCAGTCAGAGGTGGTATTTACCGGTTCTCCAAACTACTCAAAATTTCCGCTACCGGTTCTCCAGAACTGGTTAGAACCTGATGAATACCACCTCTGGACCAGACCAGCATCCAGGTTATTGAGAGAGTAATCTAGGTTATGTTAACTATGGGTCTGGCATGTTTTAAAATCTGAATATTCTTGCCCTGGCTGTCAGTTGTTTTGTAAGAGTCTTTCACCAGATCTTATTTTTATCCTTAAAACATATCCATGTTAGGACCATTAATAAAGAAATAGCACCAGGTATAGATTTTTAAAAGCAATGCCTTAATCAGTCATGATCAATTATAATCGCTCAGTGCTTCTAGACAGAACATTTTTGCTTTGTAAGAAGCAACTCTCTGTCAGCATTCAGAAGCTCTTTCCTGGGGCTCATTGAAGTGCAGCTGGGGAACAGCAGGCTCTCCAGAGACTGTAAGTTCTCCTTTCATAGTCTAAATTCAAGAATACAAGAAAACTAATTGGAGATAAAGTCAAATGAAAAAAAGTCAGAGCATTGTGTCCACAAGTCTGAGGAGGAGGAGGAGGAGGAGGAGGAGGAGGAGGAGGAGGAGGAGGAGGAGGAGGAGGAGGAGGAGGAGGAGGAGGTATAAAAACAATTAGACTATCCAATTCATAGCATTCACCTCTGAGAATACAAGGATAAATTGGCCTTTTTGTGTCCCATATCTGTAATTTTGATTAAATTCAAGATTAAGTCTATCACTGCATCTACATGACAGGAAAATGTAATTTGACTTATTTCTGATAAACAGAATCGAAACAATTCTCTGAATAATTAAAGGTCACATTGATGAGGGTTTTTCAGAAAATTCCTGACTGTGAATACAAAGATAAAATGGCCTTGATTAATCTAGTTATGCCAATCTTCTGTCCAGAATGCTCCCCAGATAACAATGAGCCAGGTGTTTTCTTAAATGCAACCTGCCTCGCAAGATTGTTATATGGGGAAAGTCCAGAGGACTGAGTGCAGTATTTGGTGAATTAAGCTTCTAAAGGAAAGGCAATCTTTAAATCTAGCAAACAAATTCATAAGTATATTTCATGTCTATGGAGATTCTCAGTCATTCAAAGTCATGGTTGTCCCAAAGGTGTTTTTTTTAAAGCAGTAACTGGACGTTCGGGTTTTTCTTTGACGATATTTCACTCCTCATTCTGAAGAAGCTTCTTCAGAAAGTCCAGTTGCCTCTTGAAAAAAGGGGACAAGTATATTTAATGTGAACAGTTCCCTGATAGATAATACAGTGCAACTGATGATGATGATGATCACTAGACACAGTTTAGTGATTTTGCCTTCTGGTGTTATGCAATCCAGTACTTTCACGTTAGGCAAACTTTGCTGTCCAAGGAATACGCAGCAGCCTTCTCCAGCACCACAGCTCAAATGAATTGATTTTCTTCCTGTCTTGATTTTTTAAGGTTCAATTCTCACACTGATAGAGAACATCTACAGAGAACACAATAGAGTGAACTAACCTACTTATTATTAATAAGTAATTAATAATAATTAATTAATAATTAATAATAAAATTATTAGTGTACTAGTTCTATCAAAATTAATGCAAGGGTTGATGGGTGTATGATTTAAAGAAAGGGTTAGGGATAGATCATAATGGAGAAACTCTACTTATCTTCTTGGGATCAAAAACAACCTGATGGCACATAAATTATTATTTCATATGAATGTGATTCATGCCATTCACTTTTCAAATTATATTAGTGTTCTATCTATGATTTCAGCCTATATATGATGGCTATTATTATCAAATTTAAAAATTGGATTGGATAATGATCTTCTGCATGCTGATCAAAGTGGAATGCGGGTAAAATTGCCATATTTTCTTGAACATATTGTGATGGTTTAAACTTGGTAAGTTCTCAAGCCATCTTTATACAATACAATAGTAGAGTTGGAAGGGACCTTGGAGGTCTTCTAGTCCAACCCCCTGCCTAGGCAGGAAACCCTATACCGTTTCAGACAAATAGCTATCCAACATCTTCTTAAAGACTTCCAGTGTTGGGGCATTCACAACTTCTGGAGGCAAGCTGTTCCACTGATTAATTGTTCTCACTGTCAGGAAATTTCTCCTCAGTTCTAAGTTGCTTCTCTCCTTGATTAGTTTCCACCCATTGCTTCTTGTTCTACCCTCGGGTGCTTTGGAGAATAGTTTGACTCCCTCTTCTTTGTGGCAACCTCTGAGATATTGGAATAATGCTATCATGTCTCCCCTAGTCCTTCTTTCTCTTAAGCTAAACATACCCAGTTCCTGCAACCGTTCTTCATATGTTTTAGTCTCCAGTCCCCTAATCATCTTTGTTGCTCTTCTCTGCACTCTTTCTAGAGTCTCCACATCTTTTTTACATCGTGGCGACCAGAACTGAATGCAGTATTCCAAGTGTGGCCTTACCAAGGCATTATAAAGTGGTATTAACACTTCACGTGATCTTGATTCTATCCCTCTGTTGATGCAGCCTAGAACTGTGTTGGCTTTTTTGGCAGCTGCTGCACACTGCTGGCTCATATTTAAATGGTTGTCCACTAGGACTCCAAGATCCCTTTCACAGTTACTACTACTGAGTAAGGTATCACCTATACTGTACCTGTGCATTCCGTTTTTGTTGCCTAAATGTAGAACCTTACTCTTTTCACCATTGAATTTCATTTTATTAGATAGTGCCCAATGTTCAAGTTTGTCAAGATCCTTCTGTATCTTAAGCCTATCTTCTGGAGTGTTGGCTATTCCTGCCAGCTTGGTATCATCTGCAAATTTGATGAGTTCCCCATTTATTCCCTCATCCAAATCATTGATGAAGATGTTGAAGAGTACTGGGCCTAAAACAGAGCCTTGGGGTACTCCACTGCATACTTCCCTCCATGTAGATGCAGTTCCATTGAGAACTACACGTTGAGTGTGGTTGGTCAGCCAGTTACCAATCCATCTGGTGGTGATGCTGTCTAACCCACATTCTTCTACTTTATCTAGTAGTAGGTTATGGTCTACCTTATCAAAAGCCTTACTGAAGTCCAAGTAAACTATATCAACGGCATTCCTCTGGTCCACTAATTTTGTCACATTATCAAAGAATGCAATAAGATTAGTCTGGCATGATCTGTTTTTGACAAATCCATGTTGGCTTTTGGCTATTACTTTGTTTGCTTCTAGGTGTTCGCAAATTCGTTGCTTGATTATTTTTTCCAGAATCTTTCCTGGTATTGAGGTTAGGCTGATAGGTCTGTAGTTTCCTGGATCTAATTTTTTCCCTTTTTTGAAGATGGGAACCACATCAGCTCTTTTCCAGTCCTCTGGTAGTTCCCCGGTGTTCCAGGATCTCTGAAAGATATAATTCAGTGGTTCTGAGATCTCGTCTGCTAGTTCCTTCAGAACTCTGGGGTGTAATCCATCCGGTCCTGGTGATTTGAACTCATCTAGGGTAGACAGGTGCTCACTTACCATTTTCTTCCCTATTTCAATTTGTGTTCCTAATTTTGTGGTGCTGCTTTTGATAGGTTGGACTGTTTTATCCCTTTGTGTAAAGACAGATGCAAAACATGAGTTAAATAGTTCTGCTTTCTCCCTGTTGCTTGTCACCTTCTTGCCACTTTCTCCTAGCAATGGACCAATTGTTTCCTTAACTTTTTTCTTGTTTTTAACATGTTGGAAGAAGCTTTTTTTGTTAATTTTTACTTTTGTGGCAAGCCTTTCTTCATTGTGAGCCTTAGCTTTCCTCACTTCATCTTTACAGGCTCGGGCTATTTGCTGATATTCTGTCTTAGTTATGTCCCCCTCCTTCCACTTTTTATACTTACTTTTTTTGTCTTTCAGTTTGTCAGATAGTTGTTTATGCAGCCATGCTGGTTTCTTTTGGGAGCTGTTGTTTTTCTTCTTCATTGGTATTGTGTTAGACTGGGCTTTTCTAATCTCATTTTTCAAAATTTCCCAAGCTTCTTGAGTTGTTTTCCCCTCGAGGATTCTCATTGATGGAATTTTTCCCAAGCTCTCTCTAAGTTTATTGAAATTAGCTTTCTTAAAGTCCAAGACTCTAGTTTGACTTTGTTCTACTACTTGTGTTTGGATAATGTTGAATTCCAATATTGCATGGTCACTTGCCCCCAGGGTTCCTATGGCTTCAACACCTTCTATCATTTCCTTTCTGTTAGTGAGAATTAAGTCCAGTATGGCTGATCCCCTTGTTTCCTTCTCTACTTTTTGGAAAACAAAGTTGTCTGCTAGGTTTGTTAGGAACCTGTTGGATCTTCCACTTGGTGCAGAGTTTGTTTCCCAGTTGATGTCAGGGTAGTTAAAATCTCCCATTACTATTGTGGTGTGCTTCCTACATACCTTAGTTAGCTGACTAGCAAAAAGTTCATCTTCTTCCTCTGCTTGGTTGGGTGGCCTGTAGTATAGACCTATGGCAATGTCATTTCCCCCACAACCTTTAATATTGACCCAAATGCATTCAAGATAGTTCTCATTATTGTTGTGCTCTATTTCTGTAGAGACATAGTTATTTCTTATATATAGTGCAACTCCACCTCCTCTTTTATTTGGTCTATTTCTTTTAAATAATTTAAATCCTTCTAGCTGTATGTTCCATTTGTCAGTTTCATCCCACCAAGTTTCTGTAATGGCAATAATATCATATCTGCCCTCTTTTACTTGAATTTCTAATTCTCCCTGTTTATTCCTCATACTCTGTGCATTGGTATATAGACATTTGAGTCCATTTTGATTGACCTTGTGTTTACTGTCTACATAACCTGTATTATGCCTGACTGCCCCTATTTTCTTGCCACTTGTGTGATTCATGCACATGGTATGACAATCACTATTACATGCTTGGTTTTGCTTGACAGCAGGAGTGATAATCTTACCCACACACACATCTATGTTACATGCATTTATAACCCTATGAATTTTAGTTTGCTGGGGACAGAGATGTTCTGTATCTATTAATTCTCTGTCCCCGCTCTTCAGTTTAAATGTTTATCAAGAAAATCTGTGAATTTAATGCCAAGTAACTCAGTTCCTTTCTTGGATGGGTGCAACCCATCTCTTTTGTACAGTTTTTAATTGGACCAGCTACAGGCTTCATGACTAATAAAACCAAAGCCTTCCCTTTTACACCACTCCTTTAGCCAAACATTAAACTCTGCTACACGCTGGCCCTTCCCTTTTTGTTCCTTATATACAGGTAAAACCTCTGAAAAGATAAGCCTACAACCTATACTATTAAGTTCATACCCCAAGTTCTGGAAATCATTCTGCACAGAAAGTACATCTTTCTGGGATAGATCATTAGTGCCAAGATGTATAATAGCATCAACGTCACAGTCCTTACTTGCATTCTTGACTATCTTAAGAATACGCCTCTTGTCTCTGCTGGCAGTAGCACCTGGCAGACACCTGACCTCTTTTAAAACCTCCTTATCCTCTCCTAAATTAACATCTCTTACGATTGAATCACCAACCAGAAGGTGACTTCTCTTTTTACATACCTTGATCTTCTTCTGCGACTGATGTGTGATACCTGGTTCCCCTTTTCGCCTTTCCAAAGAAAGTTCTTCGTTTTGGACCACGATCCCCTGCTTATTTGAGTCATCATTATCACAACTGCCTTTTTTTTTTTTTTTCAAAAAGTTTTATTGGTTTTTTTAAAAACATTTATGTGGAAAAGGGTAGGTGGAATTACAAATTTTGGCAGTTGCAAATGTGGCAGACGCCCCCTCCCTCCAAACTCCTAGGTTACATCAAAATATCAAATCTTAATACATAATCATAAAAAGTCAGCATCTTAATTCTAGAAAGAATAATTTTCAATCAATTTATATAATTATAATATATAGTCTAGTTATAAATTCATTTTTACTTTCGGTCTGTTTATAACATTGTGATTTTCTTATTTATTTTTGTGATCTGAGCTTTCTTGGTGTTGACCCTTCACCCCCCGCTGGCAGAGCTCCGGCCCCTCCCGTGTCCTGTATGACCGTTGTGGTGTCTTCTGTTTTTTCTAGGTTGGCTTTATTTTTTTCCATAAAGGCCTGTGCCTCTATGGGTGTATTGATTCTGATTCTTGTCTCCTCCCAGAATATCAGCATACCTTCAGGCATCAACCATCTAAACCACACCCCCTTCTGGTATAATTTATTCGCCAATTGCGAATAATTTTTCCTTTTTTCCCTAATTTTTTTGGGAATCTGCTTTAGAATGGTTATCTCCCTGTCACAGTATGTCAATGTTTGCCCCCTTTGCACTCCCAGAATTTCATCTCTTGTGGTTTTCCTAAGGAATTTAATGTGAACCTCCCTGGGTACATTATGTGTTCTGGCATATGCTGAATTCACTCTATAAGCTAGGTCTATCTCCCATTCCATCTGCTGTTTGTCTTTGTGTATGTATTCAGCTAAAATATTAGTCATAATGTCCCTTATATTTTCCCCATCTGCTTCTATTACATTTTGAAATCTAAGATAAAAGGACATTCTCTCAAACTCTATTTTCATTTGTTGGATGTCAAGTTCTTTGTTCCCCTTCTGTAAAGCCTCTACCCCACCCCCTCGCCTCCGCCACCCCACCCTCCACAAGGTCCAGTCTCTGTGAGTTCTTAAAGATTTGGGCTTGGTTCTGTTTAATTTCATCTTTCATTTCCCTTAACTGTTTCTTAATTTCCTCCTGGCCCTGTAGAATTTGTTGAAGCATTTGTTGAAAGTCTATCTCTGTAGTCTTGGGTTGCATCAGTTCTGTTATCTTTGACTGTGTAGCTGGGCTGGACGTTGCAGACGTTGGGGCAGAAGTAGCAAATCCAGGCTTTCCAGGAGGTGGTCTTTTTGGAGACATGGTTTTTAAAGCAAGGAAATCAGTCAAAATAGAGACTGGGCAGCTGGAGAAGTAGAGCAGGCAGGCGAGTCCAGAAGGCAGAAGATCCAAACAGATGGGGATTTCTTTAGTCAGTCTGGCAATAGATGAAAACTTTTTCCCCAAAGAGTTCAGAAAAGAACAATCCACAAGAGATTCCTCTGGGTGACTCGGAGACAAAGACCGGAAGCCTGAATTTTAAAGGTGGAGTCAGGTTTCACAGTTCATGAAGACAACGGAAGTGTGCCATCTTGCCCTGCCAGCTTTGGGTTCAGAGGCATAATAAAGTTTTAAAAGTTCAAAAAGTTCTCAGTTCACCCATAGGTTCTGGAGCTAAGTCCAATGAAAGTCACTTTTATGAGGGTGAGGCATCATTAGTTGGCTCTCCCCCCTCCTCCTTCCCCTGGGGGCGAAAGCAAAATCTTCTCAAGCCGCTTGTCCAAGGGGGGGGGAAATCCCCCTCCCTCTAGCCGCACCTCTAGCAGAAGTCCGAAAGTACTTTTTTTTTAAAAAATGCTGAAAGGTCCATAAATTCAAGATAGAGGGAATGGAGAAGGGAAGCCTCTCACCACATTGCCGCTGCTTCGTTCAATAGCGCGTTCTCCGATCGGCATGGGGCGAGGCGCGCGCACACGGGCGCCCTCCGAAACTGCTCCCCGGTGCCTAGAACGAAGCGGAGAAGCCCCCGCCAGCCGCCGCCGACGCCAGGACCCTCCGCGAGCCGTTCCCTCGGCAGGACACCTCTCCGGGGCGTCCTGTGCCCCCCCAGAAGCGGGGGAAGCCCACCGGGAGAGCGGGAGCAGGCAAAGGCTTGCCTGTCGCCGTAGCCGCCGGAACCGGAAGTCTTTTATCACAACTGCCTTGACCTATCTCTTTAGTGTCCCCATTAAGGTCAGCAAGGGCACTATTATCTTTACTTCTGTTTATCTTTGTGGTACACCTTGGAATGCTTTGGAGCTAACATAGTAGAAGAAAGAAAAATCTAATCCCTTTGTAACCTTGATGTAAATGTAGTGGTCTCTTTCCCTTGGATGCAGATGATGAAGCCGTCAGCAGCTCCTATGAATCCTACGATGAGGAAGAGAGCAGTAAAGGCAAGTCAGCCCCTCATCAGTGGCCATCACCTGAAGCATCTATTGAACTTATGAAAGATGCCCGGATCTGTGCTTTTCTCTGGAGAAAGAAATGGTTGGGCCAGTGGGCCAAGCAGCTTTGCATGATTAAAGACAACAGACTGTTGGTAAGTATTTGGTGAGCCAGAAGCTATGTTTAAAATATAAATTATTCTTGAAATTTTTCTGTTAAAATTTTGAACATGAAGAATTCAGAAAGGAGAGGTGGCAAATAAATCCAAAGAGTCTAAAAACTTGATTCCTCCAGATAAACAAACAAATACTTCTGGGAAGCCTATAAGTAGGATGTGAAGGCAACTTTACTTTTACCATACATAATTTTCAGATGTTTTGGACTACAGATTTTATTATCCTACCTTTGACAATCAGTTAGTAGGTTATGGAAAGTTTCTTGGTTTTCTGTTCTTTAAATAAGAGCTAATCGTGTTTGCAAGTGTTTGCAGAAGAGCTGTTTGGGCAGATAGGAAATGAGGTATACAGTAGTACATAGTATGACACAGGAAGAAATCACAAATATAAAGCCAAGGTAACCTTATTCTATTCCAGGGGTGAGTTCTGGCTACTGCCGGTTCATTCGGGGATGCTCTTTGGGCGTGCATGCACTTTGGGCGTGCACATGCTTGATGCGCACTGTGCGCACATGAGCAGTAGGTAAAAAAACAAGATCGTGACGCCTATGGTGCCACAGATAGAACCGGTTTGGGGGCATGGCCAGCCGAGTTACTACCTATTCAGCCGAACCAATCTGAACTGGTAGGAACCCACCTCTGCTCTATTCTCAATTCCAATATATTTGTTGAGAAAGAAGCATGTGTGGATCACATGTATTCTTGTGGGAGAAGTATAGTATAAAGGAATACTATAATTAAGATATTAATACTGTAAATAAGACAAAGGAATACTCTAATTTAGAGATTTTAATGCTTAAGATAAATAACAAACTGCTTCCCCCTCCCCTTCCTCCCAAATATCATTTCAACATTGGTGATGAGAATGTATGCTTGAATAAGTTTAGGTATATCTAAACTTTGTTACATGGCACATGTAAAATTTGTATTAAATGTGAAGGTTTGGTAGAGGCCTTCCTTCTACTCTTATTGGATAGTTTTAATCTTTGATTTGTAACTCCCAGCAATTCTGTTTTCATTCATTATTTCACGAAACATTTATTTCATATTTTCATATGTCAGTTGGCTTCACTTTAAATAAATATTACTTATTACCTGTGACATACTGTTAATCGCAATACTGTCTCTAGATATTCGACATTTAGTAAATAGCAAGCCTATTTCTTTAGATATTGACATTAGGCAAGTGTAGTCCCCATTAAACATGGCATGAGTTAGTTGTACACATTCTTCTCTCTGGGGCATCTGCCTGTCCATCAGAATAGATAGGGTAGGCATATTCCAAGTCCTTTCCATTAAACATTTCTATTTGTGGGTCCTTAGAGGAGCACCTTTTCTTTTGCAATCTCTGTTCTAAGGAGCACCATTGGCCCTGAGACCAGCAGCCTTCCCTCTTTAACCTTCAGGAGAGCAATTAAGATCTGGCTCTTCCCCCAAGGGTTGCAACAGGGTGAGTTCAGAGTGGGATGAACTCAGAGTGGGATGAGACTGTGTTGAGTACCATCTGGGAAGTGCGATTTTGGGGCCAAGTTTTTCTTCTTCTTTTTCTTTTAGTTTTATCATTTTTTTGCTTTATGATTATTTATTGTTTGACTGGTTGTAAGCCACCCAAGAGTTGGTTTTAAGTTGGGCAGCTGAACAAATGTTTTAAATAATGTTAACGAAAGTAATAAATCATCTTGCTATATTTCTTTTGTTCCCAGTGCTACAAGACTTCCAAAGACCACAGTCCTCAGCTGGATGTTAATTTGGTAAGCTGCAGTGTCATTCACAAGGAGAAGAATCTGAGAAAGCAGGAACATAAGCTGAAGATCATCCCCACGAACGCAGACGTGATCGTCTTGGGTTTGCAAAGTAAAGACCAAGCAGAACAATGGCTCAGAGTGAGTGGAGCCCCCCCCCCCTTTTTGGCAATGCCTGTTACTCCAGGTTGAAGGATTTGTTGAAGCCACAATTGCAAATGCCAATACTGAAATTGGGAGCCAGTGTTCTTGTGTTTTACCAGCCATGTGATTTAAGACTTTTTCTTAAAGAAACACACAATGCCTTTAGGAAAATATACTTGATGAGCTCACTAGAACCCAAGGGCAAATGTATGATTTAGAAGAGCAAAGTTCCTTGTTAAATTAATATATTTTTAGAGAATTTTCAATAACGTTAATTTAAATTTTATACAGGTAGTCCTTGAGTTATGACCACTCATTGGGCAACCATTTAAACTTATGACGCCACCAAGTGAATGATGCTTATAACTGATCCTCTAATTTCCAGGTTTACTTACACATTACTGTGCTTCTAAGCTTTTCAAGAGATAAATGTTCAATGTTATGTGGCCGTGCCCTTGCTGTTTGATATTTCTGTACTTATTATTTTGATTTTTCTGCATCTGGATCATCTTGATTTTCCATACCGAAGACCTCTGAACTGAGGTTAGCTGTGAAAACACAAGGAAATGCTTAATAATTTATAGTCAAGTAAAAATGTCGAAGTACAAAGCAAGTACACGCTGTTTGGTAAATCTTTTAAAAGCACAAGAACACTGGCTGGCAAAAGACCAAGCCTCTGTTTCTAAATTAAACTAACCACAGCAAAAAATACATGTACGCACTCATATTGGTATAACACAGGGTCACTTTGTCAGCCCAAACTGAGATAATCTTCTATGCCTCTCGTGAGTGGTTTTAATCTACAGTGGTCAATATAGCACAGAAACTAAAATCATTTTCTTCTAATAGGTGAAAGAGGATTTTTTTTAAAAAAAAAAAACTGTTGTTGGCTCATGTAGTGTTTTGCATCTTGATATCTCTACTGACATGCCCAGAGACTGTTACGTAAGAAACCATTCCTAATTAGAGTAGAACAATGGAGGGGGTTGCCCAGCACATCCTCTGATTTGGTGTGCTGTTTATATATGTGTCCTAGGCTTCACTCGCAAGCACAAGTTTCTGAAACAGCTCAACTTTCATATCTCTTAACTTAAACATTGCTTTGCTTAAATTGAATTCGGCTTCGGTTAAAATTAGCCGAATGCTTTTCAGCACAGAAGAAAATAAAAGCTGTAGCTGGCCATAAGACACAAAATTGCTTACGTCGTGTTTTTTCCCCTCCTAGGTAATCCAAGAAACAAGTGGCCTCTATCCAGAGGGACCATGTGAAGGAAATCAGTACGTTCCAGACGTCCAGCGGTTCAATAATCCAAAAGTATGCCTTATCTTTTGAAGGGGATGCTTAAAAAGTAGCTCTTAAATGTTCTGCTGCATAATATTTTAAAACTACTTGCTTATATAAGGGAAGTAAGTCCCACCATCAAAACAGGAAAATGGTTGAAAACTCCAGCCTGTTTTGGATGCTGCAATTAGAACAGCTTCAAGCATCTTTCCATCCTTTCACAACAACACTTCTTTGTATCCATTTATCTTTGTTTCAAATTGCTTTTAAAGAGAGCATATAGATTTAGTACTGTTCAAACCCAGAGGAAAACATTATATTAAAAAAGCATTCTTTTTTTTTCTTTTTACAATCATTTAATTCCTTGTTTCAGGGTGGAGTCAGGGCTACTGAGTTGAGCTGAGTGTTTACTGGCCTTTATAACATATATAAAACTATGTTCTTGTTGTTAGTTGTGAAGTTGTGTCCAAGCCATCGCAATCCCATGGACAACGTTCCTCCAGGCCTTCCTGTCCTCTACCATCCTCTGGAGTCCATTTAAGCTCACGCCTACTGCTTCGGTGACTCCATCCAGCTAATTCATTCTCTGTCATTCCATTCTTCTTTTGCCCTCAATCTTTCCCAGTATTAGGCTCTTCTCCAGTGAGTCTGTGGGGTTGTATGTGGGGTTACCACATACACCCCCACAGAAGTCTATCTGGGATGGGAAACATGGAACAAATGTAGTCAAACATAACCTAGAGGAAAAGGCTACTCTGATGGTAGTAAGGTCTTCTTTCCTACTGGGGAGTCAGCACAGAACTTGCCTTAGGGAGTTGTTGATGTTGTTTAAGTTGGAGCTACTATGTTCTGAGCTGCAGAAGAGAAGGGAGTGTTCCCAATAACCTGCTGAGATACATTTGCAAAACAGTTTGCTTATTAAATTGCTTACCTCTATTCCAACTTGGATTTGTTCAATGAAAGTGATACTGTTCAGTATCCATAGATAACACTTAACTCATTCGTTTATGGACCCAACAATTTTTTTAATGGTGGGAATGGGAGCTAAATGATTCTGGGAGGCAAATGATTAACTCTACAATCCCAGGTATTTCCATCCAGCAAAAGAGGCTGAAATAGTACCACTATGTTGTTCCAATACATTATGCCACTTAATTCAGCTCTGTAGGATTCTGTATGCTTTTAAATATCTACAAGAAGCTGCTAACTCATGTGCAGTTTTAGGGAGTGGTCTGATTATTATTTGGGTGGTATCTAACTCCCTTTTTTGTTGCCAATTGATGCCAAGGAGTTTTTAAAGTTAATTTTCCACATGGCCTGCCCCAAGAGGGACACATAAAAAGAGCTGTATTTTCCTGGATGTAGTGAACATGTCTTTCCCCAATAGATTTCTTGCTGGATCATTAAAAAAGAAAGCTAAGAAAGCTAAACTGAGAGTAAAAGGACATTTCATAGAACATACTGCTATATTTGTTTTATTTGAATATCAGTATTATAATTAAATGAACATGTTTTAAGCTAATCAACCAACCATTGGGCAAAGAGGAAGCTTGGTGGAAAGACCAAGTTTCTCCAAGTTTTGTGTACCTGGTGTTCCAATCAAGCTGTGTTGCTGTTTGCCTGAAATCAAATAAAAAAAAGAAACAACTGTTTATTTAGAGAGGATTTGTAAATCTGATAACATTCCAAGAACAATAGATACATCAATATTCATGGTTTTTCATTATACCATCCATCATTTTCTCACATTTCTCCAAACACAAAATATAGGTTTCCAACAGCAGAAGAGTTCTTCAACCCAATACTTTATAATTTTCTCAACTTTAGTCATGGGGATTGTTTTTTGTTCTTTGCAGGTGGAGCCATCAGAGAGTGGAAGCAACATTGATGGTCACATGGAGCTGGTGGAAACAAAAGATGGTAACATGACTTTCAATTCAGAAAGTTAGCCTGATTTTCATGCCTGTGCCTAATATAAGCCCTACCCCCAAAATAAATCATAGTTAAGTCCCAGCCACCATCTGGTTGTACAAGGTGGGGCGAGGCACATATGTAAAAATCAAGCTAGGGTGGCGGTGAGGGGGTGGAACTGCTCATGTGCCCCGCATCCGCTTACCTTAGGACCACTATGGCCAGGCCTCCCACACCCCAACATCTGTTGTGCTGCTGCACTTCTGCTGCCGCTTGCGGCAGGATGCTGTGTGGCTCATCACACTGGTGCCACCACTTGCTGCATGCCATGTGGCTGATTGTGCTGGTGCTGCCGCTTGCGGCAAGACACCATGTTACACGTCGCACCAGTGGTGCGAGTGACAGGATGCTGTGTGGCTCATCATGCTGGTGCCACCACTTGCAACATGCCATGTGGCTCATTGTGCTGGTGCTGCCGCTTGTGGCAAGACACCATGTCGCACGTCGCACCAGAGGTGCCACTCGCACATGCAACTGCCCAACACACCATGCAGCCTCCTGTCACAACAAGTCATGTAGTGTCTGGTTGCGAGTGGCTGCGAGCAGCTGCAGAAGAAGTTGGACAGTAAGACATCCCCCCAAAATAAGACCTGGTGCTTATTTTGCCCCCCCCCCCCTTAAAAAACAAGATCAGATCTTATTTTGGGGAAAACATAGTAGTACCTTTCATAGATGTTGTGAATTGTAATCCCATGACAACTGCAGTGCTCTGGGCAGGAGAAATTTGAATTAGAAGGAGGAAGAGAGAAATTAAAGCAGCTGTCTCTGCTGTATATTGAATTTGCAGATTGCCTGGTTGAAATAGAATTGGCAAGAAGAGCTTCTCTGCCAAGTAAATTTGTTATCCACACTAATTGAACTATGTAGCTTCTACCAGGGATAAAGAAATAGAGTACCTTGTAGAACATAGAAAACTTCCACATACCTGTTTGTCAGTCCAATCCACTACTGTTTTGACTGGCAATGGTTGCCCAGGGTTTTGAGCAGAAAGAAATCCTTTACATCTCCTATCTGAATTTTTAATTAAAAACCAAGACTCAAATGTGGGACTTTCTGTATAAAATGCTTATGCTCTCTTGCTAAGCTATGATCCCTTTCCAAAGGAGGGAATTTGAAAAAAGAAGGAATTATATCGTGATTCCTTCTCTAAATACAGAATGAAAATGTTGCTACTCAGAATAATATCATAAAGAGGAGGCATTTTACCTGAAACTAAATTTCATTTAATGTTGGAATTTGAAAGGAAGCATATTTTAGATTTGATTATTAGCTGGGTAATTTTTTTTCTGGAACTGAAGCATTGGAAACAATATCAGGCCAGAAGCTTGTAACAGCTTTGTTAAATTGTTGGTAAACTGCAGTAAACCTAACCAGTGAGCTTACATGCCAAGAGTATATATTGCAGTTATGTGCTTGCTTACATGAGGTATCATGTGTATTTAGCCCAGGAATTAAAGTTTCACCAAAATGGCAATACAGGATTTAGTGTAAATAGAAACAGAAAATGACAACCGCAATAAGAGTCGGTAAACACCCTCTATTTGTAACAGACCTCATCTGAGTTTTCAGTCATCCCTTGCAGATTATTGTAAAAACCCGATGAGCTTTGCAAATACTTGAAAAAGAATGCTTGCAAACGCTTTCCCCAGCTCCTCAGTAAAAAGGATGGTTCAAATGAAAAGAGCTCAGCTTTTTATCACAAGAGTCTTTCTCACCTCCCTCCAACCATAACCATGCTTTAGCATTTATTTTTCTCCTGCCACGTACTCATTAAGTGGCTTTTGTCTCATCCCCGGCCCATATCTGAGGCATTTGAAAATGGTCTCCTCTCCCAACGCAATCTTTGCTGTGGACATGATCTGGCAGACTTTATTGATCATTTAGCTGATGATGTGGCTTGGAACTAAAATCTGCTCACTTCGCTGCTTTAGGCTCCTGCAGGCAAATCCCTTCCCTTTAATTATTGTGAGTTGCTATCCACATCCACTTTGGAATAGGTGGCAGAGGCCTACCTTCTGCAGAATCATCTTCCCTTAGAAAATGTAACTGGAGTTTCTGAAGAGCTGATCCTAAAAACGTGCTCCTGGCACGCTTCTAAACCTGAAATTTAGACAAGATTACAATTATTTTGAAAGAATAAACAGGCTGTCCTGGGAGACGGACAATTGGGTATATCCTGCCAGTAAGTGTTCTGAAGTTGTTCCGCTGCTACAGTAGATAAGGATTTTATATAGCTATGGTAGGTTTCTTTTACTGTTTATTATCATCATTATGTTTGAGGAACAATAGAACTTCCTCCTGATGGTAAATGCTCCCAGGACCAGAATTATACAGTGGTAGTTCCTTCATCTGTAACTCCACAATGACATGCTGTGTTGGGAAAGACAATCTCATTGTTTACTTCATTCTGACTTTGGTGACACTAAATACTATGGTAACTGTTTGGTGACTATGGGAAAACAAAATAACAAAATTCAAGAAGTCTACTCTGGCATGTAGGTTCTGTATGATCATCCCACGGCTACTTCCTCGTTTGGCTAATTCTGAGGTTAGAACTGGACTTATGGCCATTCACTGCATGTACTGTTGTTCTCTTGCAGTTCTAGTTATGGAATTAAATTCTCCCACTTCATTCCGCATGTCCCTCTGTGCTTTTAAACTATGATTTGCTGTTGTTGTTGTTTTAAATAAGGATTAATGCTGTTTCAAAAGAGCATTATTTCTGCACACAAAATAGCCTGCTGAACAGCTATCAAATCATTACCCCTGTGCTCCTCCTCTGTGCTATTCTCTTTCAATATTTTAGAACCCAGATATATAGCCATACACAGAAATAGCTTGAGAATAGTTAACAGGCAGAAAAAGTTGTGTGGAGTAAAGTCTCTCTGGATGGAGCCCCTGCCACTATTTGCTAATCCTACTAAACTTGGCCCATCCTGTCCTATGGGGATCAGAACGGGTAAGAGAGGGTTAAACACTTAATGGTTGGGGAATAAATTTGCAGAACCCACTATTCTTGTTCCCTACTTTGACCACCATAAATAAGGACCTCGCCAGTTAATGGCCTCATTGTTGTAGCACAGGGGTGTCAAACTGGACCAGATACAGCCCATCCAGGCCATGCCCACCCCAGCTCCACAAGAGCAAAACCAATCATGATATGTGACGATACATCCCGTGATGCGACCGGGTTTGACATCCCTGTTTTCAATAGGGGCAGCAGAATACTTGCTAGAATACTTTTCTGCCAGCTCAAGACCTGCTAGGTGATGCTTTCATACAACTTTGAGGGAGAACCTATGCAGTCATGAAACAGATGGGCTTATTTTAGCCCCATCGAAATCCAATTTTATTGAAATAGTGGTTCAGAAATTATTTAAAGATACAAAATAGCAGAAAGTTATAAGCATGTGTCAACAGTCAGCATATTTTTAGAAGGTTAAAAAGGACAACCTACACATTTGGTGTGCAGTGCTGTTACTTACGTCCTATCCAACCTACCTTACAATGGTTCCAGTGACAGCAGGAAAGAAATGGTATGAAAAACAAGCTTTGTTTTGTTCCAAGCTGACTTAAAATAGGAGGCATTTTTTCCAACAAGTGTACTTTTCATACCTCCCTTTTTGAATACTTGCCTCTACAAGTGCATATTTCATAATTATCAAGGTAATATCACTCAGTCGAGAACAGCTAAATATCTTCAGGCACATAAGTAGGTTATCATTTCTGTAACCCTTTGCATCCTTTCAAGTATTTCCAAGAAGGAAAATGTCTGGTTCATTATGGCCCTTGTAAGAAACAAGCTTCACGTTCAGAAAATAGCAAAACACCTTGCTTGTTTTTAAAATCTTGGATTATCTAAAACTGGTTTTGTTATGCAAGTATTCTTCATACTGTTGAGAAGATGGGTCATATATGAAGTTGCATTCCATTTTATAATAATCATTTTCTTCAGCAACAGAATTTAATATGTAGCTTTTTAAACTATTTAGCTAAGAAGAAATGCACACCTGGGTTAAAATTTAGCAACCTAATGCATCTTGGGAGAAAGAAGTCTGCCTCCATGGACAGTACAGAAAGATCTTTGGATACCTGCAGTAAGTAACTTTTAAGAAATGCACATACTTTTCTCTGTTTATTTGAATTTCTGCTACCTGCAGGGAAGACAATCCTAGAGAATGATGCAGAAAAGAACTATAGTATAGTCACTGTGACTGGAAAATAATAGAAATCATGCTTCCAGTGCTCTTTTAGATCTTGTAAAAATCCATAGAAGGTATAGCAATACTTTTGGGACAATTCTGAGAGTCATTCTACGATTCCTCTTGATGTTATTTTTGCTCAAAATGCAATCCAATTTTAACCATTAAGCGATAACTTATTTATATAGCATGGGTTGTATTTGGTTGGGGGTTGGACAGTGGATGGTGATGGCTGTGGTTTTATCAATTAATTAGTTACAATAGGTGCTTTTTAATATCAGAATTTGGATCACAGTTTGTATGGTGGCATCACTAACATATTCATTGTGCTGTAGGGTTGGAAGCAATATTAGAGATCTCTTAATTTAGCACTAGGGCAATAAAATTATGTATGTTAGCCTGTTCTTATCCACTAACAACAGATCATCTCTAGAGGGCATTGAAAAAGTATTCTGGGTTCCATTAAGAAAGAACATATTATGAAAACAGCATTTCTTTCTTCACAGCATATTTAAATGTACTGGTGAACAGCCAATGGAAATCCTACTGGTGCCATGTGAAGGATGGTCAGCTCCACTTCTACCAGGACAAAAACAGAAACAAGGCAGCTCAACCAGCTTTGAACTTGGTGGGATGTGAAATCATCCCAGACCCAAGCCCTGACCACGTCTATTCATTTCGTATCCTGCACAAGGGTGAAGAATTGGCCATGTTAGAGGTATGGGATGTCATTCTCTCCAGAAGCTGGTAAACACAGTTTAGTAGCTCTTCACGGCAATCTATCACAATGCTGTGTTGGAATCAATTTAAAGCTTCCTTTCTTTGCATAGAGCCAATTTAAATAACTTATCTTACCTATCCACAGCTTATTTGATTGAGTAGCATAGAAACATAACACAGAAAGCACAAGAGTGAGTGAGAGTGAGAGTGAGAGTGAGAGAGAGAGAGAGAGAGAGCAAACTGAACTTTTAATTTGTTTTCCTTACATTTCAGCCAAATTAATCCAGAAGGTAACTTATAGTGAGAAAATAAAACCTGTAATTTTAGGTGAAGCCCTATAAGTAAAATAGCAACTATAGAGTAATTTTAAACAGCAGGAAAATAACACTAGCAATAAGTCCTCAATATTTGAGTTCCCAGAAAGAGATGCAGGACCCAGCAGTATAGAACCATTTTTCCCTTTAAGGACTATTCTTTGAAGAAAATGTTTGGGTTAAGATGCTGGTATAACAATGGGTCGAAACTTACAGTAAGCAAGACTTTGTGTCCTTTTTTCTTATTCTCCCCTTTTCTTTCTTGTTTTCTGGGTTCATTGATTGATTGAAAGTAGGGTCATCACTAGATGACCCTTCTTTTAAAGTCTACAGAAATCTTAAGCTTTTTTCATTGGCCATATATATTTCCTCTTTATATTTGGCAATGCCTAAGATAATACTTCTTGTTAGATCTGTGAGGAAAAAAATCTGTTGAGCACTGTATCAGCAGTTTTATAGTTCAATAAATCAATGTGCATTCAAAAATAAATAAATATGAATCTGCTTCAAATGATTCCTTGCCCAGAACCTTTTGTTCTACCTCCCACTATTCACTTTTTAGTTGTTGTTTTTAATTTTCTAAAAAGTTCAGGCTGAGGGCCCAACTTCTTTTCTTCATATTGGCTGTTTCCACCCTAGCTCCACTTCCAAATGGCATATTCTCTCTCTTACTCATGCCTACAAACACACATAGGAAACAAAGTACTTAAATTTATAAGGAATGATATTGTGAGCTCAAGAATGCTGGAGGGAAGGGTAAAAAAAGAACAAGAAAGTAAAACAACTGTGGGAGTATCTAAAATTAGGCCAAGGTTCGGAGGCTGTGCACAGATTGCAAGATATATAATATGTAGTTAGCTGGTGCAGCTTTCCCTTATGTACATGGTTTGCATTAAAACAATTTGAATACTGTCAGCAATATTCATTCCCTCCCTTTCTAGAGTTCTGCTCCAAGTATAATAGTATCTACGTTATATATGGGGATGTACAGTATAAATTCAAATTTTATCTTCTAATTCTAATCTTGTAACTTCCTTTTTTTGAATAAACAAGTAGTAAAATGCAATCTTAATCTCCTATAATCTCCCTTGAGTTATATTTAATTTCTCCTGGAGGAAAAGCTGATTTGAAAAACAAGTTGCTTACCTCTATTACTTTCACTCAGAGTTGTTGTTTTTTCTTTGTTTATTGCTAATCTTAGATTCTCTGACATCAGCAACATTTGAGTAGGAGGAGGAAAATGTGACAAATTTCCTACATTTTGTAGTGGGAGGAATGTTTTCAGCCAAGGGTAGGATTGCCAGAGCCTCTATTGTTTTGTTTTTAGAAGTCAAATTGCTGAGTACGGTGAAGCCAGAATAAGGACGACTTCAACAGTTATTTCAAACTAGTTTCGTTCACAAAGTTAAGGTACCATATGGATACAGCAGTTTAGCTCAAGGCAGCTAGAAATTATGAAATCATTTCTCATAGATTTTTCATGGTGCTTACTGAATATTTTCAATAGGCATCCATAGGCTCACACAAACCCTGTTACTTATGCATGACATCCGATGTCAGAATACAAATACAGAAAGCTGGTGTCGGTATCCTGTTGCACATTACTACTTTTTTTTCTTGATTGTAGAGGTAGCCTGTGATGCTTTCCTTCATGTTTCACCACCAAATTTCAGTATTTATTTTAGTACCCGTCTGAGGCAGAAATGTTTAGAAAATCAAATTGGTGCCATCTTCTGGGGAAAAAGAGAAAGATCTTTAGAGGAAATGTTTTTTTTTTTTTGGTTTTTTTTTTGAAACTCTGGCATACTTTCCCCCCTGAGCAGCTAAACTCTCACTTATTATTCAGGACAAATCTTACCTTGAATATAGAATTTTCACAAATATTTAAATAATTAAAAGTTTATATGAGTGTGTGAATCGTTGAATTTCAAGCATGAATGATTCCTTTCCGTGGGATTTGGGCAGAACATAATTTCCTAACTTTTTTTCTCCCATCCAAACTCTGTTCTTTCTTAAGTAAGGACTCTTTGAACAATGAGCAAAATTGTGTGCTCACTCTATTCAGCCAAAGAGTCTACAGAAAATATTATTGAGACAAGGCTGACTGGAGAAAGGTGCAAAATTTGTCTTTTCTTCTGCTTACTTCCAATTTTTCTTTAGATCCACGCCATTGGATTTGTAGAGACCACTGATTAGAGATTTACTAAACTGCTGATTAGAAGAGGTTTGAACTATAGCTATAACGATTGGTTGTATTTTTATTTATTTAATAGACAAAGTCTTCTGAAGAAATGGGCCATTGGCTTGGTGTCCTTTTGTCAGAATCTGGCTCTAAAACGGATCCCGAGGAACTTACTTATGATTATGTTGATGCTGACAGAATTTCCTGCATTGTCTCTGCAGCAAAAAACTCATTATTGTAAGTTACTTATGCTAGCATTCAGAATCTGCTTCCTTTTGGTGGTTTAGTAGTATATTTATTAACTCTGCTAAATAAGAGTTTGGGATTTGCATTGAAAAATAATCAATGCAAATTTTAATAGGATTATTACTACTTGTACAAAGAAACAGTTGGAAAAGAATAAACACTACTATGTAAATATATCCCATCTATGACACATTCTGATGAAACTGCTATACTAAAGAAAAAGTAAGAAAAATATCTTGATGATTATTTCCATATTATGTCCCCAAAGGCAACCTTTGAATGAAGATTCTACCCCTAAAAAGAGAGATTGGATAGGGAGAAAATCCTATTTTCCCACCATTTTAAGGAAAATACAGTATGTATAACAAATGAATGAAGATGCAAATTGTTGTATTTATCTGAAATACAATATCTCATTTATTTATTTGATTTCTATAGCCACCCATTTCTTTAACTTTCCAACCTAAAGCCTACCAAATATTTTGAGACAAACATTTGGAATCAAAATTAAAATTCTTGGAAAACTGTAGTGGACCCATTGTTGCATGATTACACAGGTGTGTGACATACTTGGCCTCTTACTAATAGGAACCAGTGTTTTGGTCTTTGTTGCACACTGCTTCATTGGACTCTTACATGGTAACTGCTTCATTGGACTGCACAGACTTGGCTGTCTGGTACAAGATGGAAGTCAGGCCACATCCGAAGATAGACAGTAACTGTCAGGATTTAACAGCTATCATTGCTCATGGTGTGTGAAACTCTATGATAGCATGTTTGCTTTCATGTCTTTCAGCTTAATGCAAAGAAAGCACTCTGAACCCAACACTTACATTGACAACCTGCCAAAGAGAATGGGGAACCAAGAAGAACTCTATGATGATGTGGACATTCCAGAGGCTACCATGGTGAGATTTTTGCAGAATTGGCTAGTTTATTTATCATTCTAAAGCAGCAATCACTGAGTTTTGGAGAGGGAGGATTGCAAAGTGTTTTTTTTTGTCAGTAATATTTAAAGAAAATTGTGCTGGATTGCTATTATAAATTCATTGAATGTAAATCCACATTACTAAACAAGGTGTAATATGTTGAATTCACATTGTCAAATAGACACTTCTTACTCTAAGCAGAATATTCTTCTTTAAGTGAAATTATTATTTGGAACATGCCATCTTTTACAGGATGCTGTGCCTCCAAATGGAAGTAAATGTGAAGGGGAACAAGACAGAGTCTATCTGGACCTCACTCCAGTGAAATCCTTGTTGCCTGGAGCTGGTTCAAAGCAGGGTCAGTCTACTCCTTCGGTGTCTCCACCTTTACAAAGATCCATGAGCAAGAGTTCGGTGGACTTTGAGAAAGACTCAGCCATGGTGCAAAAAGAACCAGAACTAAACAGAAGTGCAATGGAAATTCCAGAGCAGGTACTATAGAGCAATAAAGTTTTATGTATTCTTACAATACCCTTATCTAGACTGACACATTCCACACATGCTGGGTCTGCAGTTCCCTATATTTTTAAATAGTATGGTCATCTGGAATGATAGAATTTGAAATGCAAAGATAGCAGGTAATAGGAAATGCATCTGCTTAAGGCTTTGGATAGCCATTGTCAGCGATAGAACAATCTAATCTCGTGTGAAGGGGACAAATAATATTGTATCCTTTACTGGAGGTTCTGAAATGGATATTGGACAAAACAGATGAAATGAAACAGATGAGATGATCCTGAAGGGAAAGAGGAAAAACCAAACTACTGTCCTTTTCCCTAGTTTGAAAGGAGCTACTTACAGTAAAGGGTGTTGTACATGTTACAAAGAGCTAGTGTCAGTAGAAGGCGGGCCTAGAGCTTTTGTAGTAATGTGAAATTTTGAAGCACTGAGTCAGATCATAGTAAGGTCAGCCCATAGTATTATCAGAAGTAAAGCTAGTACAAGCTTCTGTATGTAAAGCTTATACAGGTAGTCTCAGGTTATGATGATAATTGGGACCATACTTTCTGTTGCTAAGCTATCTGATCATAAAGCACATTGTCACTTGACTTGGCAACAGAAAACCCATCAGCCTGCATCTTCCATTAACTGAATCCCACTGGTTGTTAGACGAGATCTAAGACATTCTACCTAACCCCAAGCCTGGGCAGGGTAAGAGACTGCCTCCTCTTGAACACTTCTGAGACAAAGTCACAAGAAGATTGTACCTGCCTTTCCCCAAATCATTTGCACTCTTCTCATGATGCTTCAGAAGGCTAATTCCACCATTCTAAAGCATCATGAGAGGAGTGTACATGATTTGGCAAATGGGTGTGCAGTCTTGGGGAGAAGGCCTTGTGCAACCAGCAGCTGCCTTTCATAGGAACAAGCTAGGTGCTCCTCAATAGCAGAAGGAAGAAGACAGCCACGGTCAATTGGGCAGCTGGGGCTCTGTGTTGGGCTTGAGGCACCATCAGAAGCACAAGCAGCACCAGAGCTGAAGCTTGGGAGCATCCAATTGCGACTGCTGAAGGCCCCAGGCTTCTACTTTAGTTCCAGTGCCACTGTCTCCACCATTGCTTCCCAGAAGTGCTGCTATTCAGGGTGACCAAAAATGCAGAGATTGAAGGGAAATAGGTAGGCGGGGGAATTGAAGTGTCCCTGCAGGTGTAAATGCAGGTGGGCTGCCAACTGCCTGAATTTTGATCATGTGACTGTGTGGGTATTACAACTGCCATAACTTTAAGGAGTGGATGTAAATAACTCTCAATGCCACTCAACGTTAACCTCAAACATTAACCAACGACTACCCATAATACTATTTACATCCTATGTAACAATTCTGGTTGTTATGATTAACCCATAACCTTGCTAGGTTCAAAGCTTTTCTTTTTCACAAATCCAAGGCTTCCAATGCATTTTTACAGACCCAGCAATGTGCTGCATCTATAGAATCTCCAAATGAGTTTGTTCCTTGCTTAAAGGAAGACAGTTTTATTCCTAGTATTAGCTCTGTACTTAACTCATTTTAACAAATTTTCTGTACAAACATGCCTGTACTACTTTCCCCTCCCAGTTTCCCTATAGTATAGGGAAGTATAATATAGTAAGGAAAGGTGAGGTGGGTGGGTTGAAAGAGAATGACTGTCTCACATTCAGCTGGCTTTAATGCTTAGGGCAGGACTAGAACTCAGTCTCCTGGTTTCTGATGCCTTAACCACTAGACCAGGGGTGTCCAAACTTGGGAACTTTAAGACTTGTGGATTTCAACTCCCAGAATTCCCCAGCCAGCCATGCTGGGAATTCTGGGAATTGAAGTCCACAAGTCTTAAAGTTCCCAAGTTTGGATACCCCTGCACTAGACCAAATGGTCTCTTCTCATCTTATTTCTCGAACAGAGGCCTCCAGACATAGATGAGGTGCCACCTCCTTGGACAGGTACAATAAAAATCCAGACACAGCAGCAGCAAATTATATTTCCTCAGAGTGACCCCACTGTGGTTATGGCTGCACCAAAGGAAAAAACAGAAAAGCCCAAAGTGATGAATCCAGGTAGGTATGGTGACATCAATAGTATCTATTTAGTTCACATTTTTATTAGGCAATTGGATCATCTCTATTTATGGCCACAGTTCGTTAAGTCATAAACCTGCTGTAGATCTATTGGCTAATTGTTAGCGAGGATTTAGTGAACAGCAGCCTAAATTGGGACCTCTTTTATTATTTTTCTGATACCTTCTAAATTTACTGGCTTTCTCCCTCCCACATGACAACAGATTAGGACAGAATTTGTCTACCTCATGGTTACAGTCAGCTTTTGTAGTCAGGTCAGGTGTTTTTTTTTTTTTTATCTGAGCACTTCAAGTAGCTCAGAAGATAAATGTAGATATGCTGCCGCACTTTTTTTCAATTGTATTCAACCATTGTATTAGTGTTTCTGTCACTGAGAAAGATTCCTGCACTAAGAGAGCGTAACTAAATTCACAGCCCCCGTAGAAACAAAGCTAGGCAAGAACTGGACGGAGGCTGAAGCGAAGCGATATTCAGAGGAGAGAGACCGTTTGGAGAAAGACAAAGAAGAAATCCGCTCTCAGCTGACAAAGCTTCGAAAAGAGAAAAGGGAGCTGAAAGAGATGATGATGAACTGCTCAGGTAAACTTCCATTGCTCGTCTTATTTTCATTCCCTGGTGCTTGGCGTAAAACAGGAAATCGTTTTAAGCATTAAGTGATGTGATTGTTTTTTATGAGGCTGCTGGATGATGGCTGAGTTATCAGCAGGTTCCTGCCCTGTTGATTCTTTAGAAGAAAAGTTTCATATAATCTTCTGGAGACTAACAGATACACTATTTTGATTCATTTGATAAGTAGCTCTTCTTTTGTTCACAGTTGTCCCTAACCTTTCCCTCTTGGAAGTGTGTAATGGTCTAAACTAAGAGTGCTCATGAAAAGTGATTGAGGGAATAAGCTGAAGTCAATATGATAACTGGAAGAAAGCATTTAGAATACTTTACATCTATTTTGCTAATCTGCACTCCCAGTTTGATTTTCTAGAATCTGTTCAAGTTGCTTAAAAAACGTAAATGCTTTAAGATTTGGATGCCTTAAAGACCATCCCACATATTCTTACCATGTAAAAAGGCTTTGCTTAGAGTGTCTTATTGCCTCTAATGTTAATTTTATTATTATTTATTTTATTTTTTATTATTTCTTTCTGTCCTATAACAAAAAAATTGAAGGGAAGGAAAGGATAAGATACAGAAAATAAATCCATGGGGGCATAGATAGATAAGATAGATCATAGGGATAGACAGACAGATAGACAGACAGAGAATTGATTGCTTTTTCTATATCCCTATTCTTCCCTTGGCAGATAAGACTAAGTTGTCTACAATGGAACAGAAGCTAAAAGAGATAGAAGAAGAGTGTAAGAAGAAAGAAGATCAGCGTGTTGACTTGGAACTAAGACTTGTTGAAGCAAAAGAGAATCTCAGGAAAGCAGAGTCTGGTCCAGTTACACTTGGCACCACAGTGGATACCACACACATGGAAAATGCAAGTCCCAAAGTATGTAGCCTGTTACTTTGAGAAGCAGTAGGATGCTTGTCAGCAACTTGTCCATATACGTGTGAGGCAAAAGTTCTGTGATTGAATCTTTTCTCATACTTTAAAAAACACAATAGCTAATAGTGTAGGCATTCAATTCACAAGAAGATCTCTTGCTTCACTGATATTGTAAGGCATACAGTACCCATATGGCTCATTAGTACTTTGGCCAAAATTGGAAAGAATTCTAGCTTCATTCTTGCTACATGAAAGCACAACACCAGAATCAGTTGTTTCCATAAATTGCCAAGACCGAATACAACATTAATTTATACTTCCACACTCCACATATCCACAACCTGAAGATTCCAGGAACTCTGATATGCAACTGACAAAATTTAATTTAAAATAATAGAAGTTTGTGTGATCACTATCCTTTTTTTCCCCTAAATGTAGATGAAAGTTGCTAATCTTACGAATAACCCAGAAAACTCACCTGTCAATTCAGCAGTGGCATTAAAAAACCGTCCTTTATCTGTCAAGGTCACAGGGAAAGGAACAGTTTTGCAGAAAGCAAAGGTAAGGCATCTGGAATTATGTAGCAAAACAAATAGCAACAACAATAGCACTTAGACTTATACACCGCTTCATAGTGCTTTACAGCCCTCTCTAAGTGGTTTTACAGAGTCAGCATATTGCCCCCCACAATCTGGGTCCTCATTTTACCCACCTCTGAAGGATGGAAGGCTGAGTCAACCTTAAGCCTGTGAAATTTGAACTGCCGATCTGCAGCTAGCAGTCAGCTGAAGTAGCCTGTAGTACTGCACTCTAACCACTGTGCCACCACTTGGCATTCCAGGTTTGGTAGGTCATTGGAATTGGTAGTAGCATCTGGATGGGAGATCAGGAAATATCAGATCTGTAGATTATGTGCAGAAATAAAATAAACAAAAACACTATATAAGCTAATTGCAACTCCACTAGCTATTAAGCACTCCCCCCACCTTTTTTTCTTTGCAGGAATGGGAAAAGAAAGGTGCTAGTTAGGAAATCCTAGCCTCAAGTAAAGACTGAAGATTCAGATTGGTTCTTTGTGGACTACAGAAGCCGACTGCCAGTAGCAAAAATGTCCAGATGAAGAAAGCCTGGCAAGTGGGGAACTGTATCATACTGTCTGGAAGAAACAATGGACCTTGGCCAGATGCCAGTATGGCCTTTCTTAGACTAAGGCTGTTGCTCCTTTTAGCAGACTTGCACTGTGTAGCTAGGACAGATAACCCAAGTGGAAACAGTACTTCTAACCTTACTGGTATCCTGAAACTGTTGCTGTATATAAGGAAGCTTTTGTCTACTTTTACTATGGTGTTTTATCACTGGACAGTCTAGGATTTGTCGTTAAAATGACTTTTAGTTGGACCTGTTTAATATTTCTGTAGCATACCAAGGCATGACAGGAGACAGAAGAGGTAAAGTTGAGCTTCACATCAGCCATTTCTTTAGGAGAGAAGTTTTCTTCACCAATGACGCAAATTTGAATGATACTTCTATAGAATTCCAATTAAATGCAGCTGTTCTGGCCAACACAACATCCACAGGAGAAAGTGTTAGGTGCTCAAGTTCAAAAGTTCAGCTGGCAAACCAAGTTTATTCAGATGCCCTAATTTCAGATTAGGTGACCTATTGCTCAGCATAATGACCTTATATGATCCATGGATTTGAACATGCCATTTATTTTATTAAATAATTTTATTACACCAGTATGGCCTTTCCACCCTGTATAATTCGATACAGAAAAACCAAATGCTGACATGTTGTTGAGTAGCACTCAGAGCAGTAAATGAGCTTAGGAGGCATGTAGTGAGTATATTCATACAGCATTATCTCTTCTCTCTCCGCTACGTATATACCTCCTGGGTCTGCTGATGCTTCATTGTACAATATTGGAACTGAATGTAGGAGTTGATGTATTAAGTTCAGAAAAATACAACAGAAATTCTCATTTAACGTTAGAATGGATTCTTCACCAAATATACCAGATTCTATATTTTATTCTTGGATAGGAGTAATTTTTCATGATATATGAACAGAAAGCATCATTGCTAGGAAGCTACTGTCAGGAAAGTACTGAAACGATTTAGTGGGCTTTTGATATCTGAGCACCATTCCAGACAATCATGATACTGTGCAATAGATGTGCCATATTAATTATTTGCTCGTTGCAGGAACTTCAGACATCAGGTTTCCCATTATGATGGGCCAACAGCATTGCATTGCCTTGGGGGAAAAAAGCATCATTTATCGCAAAGAAAATATCAAGACTTTAGATCAGGAGTGTCCAACTTTGGCAACATTGTGGATTTCAATGCTCAGAATTCCCCAGACAACCACAGGTCTTAAAGTTGCCAAGGTTGGACACCATTGCTTTAGATAATATTTATATCGATAGATGTTTCTATACTGATTGGTTAGCATTCATTAAGTCAGTGACAATCCTACTGCTCTACCCTGGATTATTTTACAGCATCTTAGCCAGAGCTCTTTCTCTTCTGAACTAAATATATGGGCTGCTCCATCCATCAGAAGCCCTTCGCTCATATGTGTATACAATTTCAATTCTAAGTATACATCTGACTGGCTTATCATATATTTATTTTTAGGCATCTAAAACTCAAATACCTCTTGATTACATCAGGAAGTAGTCTGAAAAAGTGGGTGGAAAGTCGAGATTAGCAGCAGAAATAAATCTCTAGCAGTCTTCAACTGTTCAACTGTTGTTTGTAGCCCTGTGTGGTTCTTTCATACCCTGAATAACTATAAATGTAAATGCTACAGGTGTTGAAGGTCATATTCAAGTAAAAATATCTTTTAGGGTTCCTAAAGGTAGTCATCTAAGGTAGCCATCTAAGACTATCTAAGGTTTTCTAAGGCTGTGTATTAGTATATGTGAATGGCATTTTGTAGACAACAGGCAGACTTAAGGGGTTGCAGGACTGTTTTTAAAAAGTACCTCGGATCCAACCAGTTAAAGAGAAGCAGGTAGTTAATTAATGAAACCCAAGACTGCTCCTGTATATATGCCTTCAGGGCCAGTAAACAGTGTTTTATGATGTCTGTATCACATGTTAGTGTAAGCTAATATCAATGTGTTAGAGCAGGGCTGTCAAACTCCCAGCCCATGGACCAGATGCATCATGTGCTGGCCATGCCTCTGCCCAATTTAGCAAAGGGGGAAAAAGTCCTGATATGTCACATGACGCCACCATGATGACATGAATTTGACAGCCCTGTGTTAGAGTGAGAGTGAGTTAAAATGCTTGCAAACTTTGAAGCCCATACAACTAGAAGCATCAATAGAAAAGGTACTGGAGGAGTAGCAACTGACTCATTTACTCCACTCAGTTCAAATAGGTCACTTCAGACCATAAAGTTGTGTGTCTCAACCAAAGTGCCATGGCTGATGGTGTCAGCCAAAACTGAGGAATTCAAATCAGATCCAAAGCTTTCTTTTAAATAACCCTAGAACTGTTATTATGTCCCTAGAGTTTTTTTTTTAAAAAAATATTGTACAAGTGTCTTTTTAGTCAGTTGCCATTTCAGATAAATCATTTTTAAATAAAAGTGTTGGCTGTATTTTAAATGTGTATTTGTTTTTCATTTTCATTATTACACTGTTGAGCTAAGTTTCCACTGAATATCTGGTTTTATGTAAGCCTACGAAGTTGAACTTTTCAACTTTCTACAAGGAAGAGTTATTAATATATTCCAAAATACTTTAAGGGAGCCTCACAATTTTTTATGTGCGTTCATGGTATGATATGTTCTTGTCCTGCAGGGGACACCCTTGTAGCATTTTTAATAGAATGCATTAATAACAAACTTCTACTGACTATAGAAACATTCAAGGATTCCTGAGATACATGAATTATATAGAAAATATAGAAAAATGCTAATTCAGAGTAGGCTGAAAAACCTTACACTAAAAATGCATACTTCAAGGCACTGATTTTAACAGGCATAGCCTGATACAATTCTGTTCCCAAGATGGCAACTATAAAGTGCTCACTTCCAGTTAGTTTAATAACTACTAGTTCCATTGTTAATCAGTCTATACTATAGAAGAATTGGGGGGAGGATTATAACCTGCAGTTCTGATCAGGGTTGTTATTCACTTACCTTCACTACCGGTTCGCAAATGTGTGCGTTTGTACGCTCCATCTCCACAGGACATTCTGCACATGAGCAGAGTATCAAAAACAGGACATGATGATGTTCAGGTGGGTGGGCAAAGCCTCCCACCAATTTGCCTGAACCGGATAGAACCAGATGAATTGCACCACTGGTTTTGATATGTAAAACTTTCTGGGACTTAAACTTAACACTCCAAAAGCCAAATTGTCACTATGACTAATAAATAAAACAAATACTCAAAGTTAATTCTATGTGGTCTAAAGCAATCACAGGATCCTTTGGTCCTCACTGAATTTGAAATACCTAAAAAGATCCATTGCTAGAATGTTAGGGTCTGAAATCAAATGTATCAGTATAACCTCTTCAAACGTTGGTATTCTCTGCTCTAGGAATCAATTTTGGAAGCTTTGAAAAACATTGAGCTATTCCTGATTTGTTTTCAGCAAAGTTATAAACAGCATTTCCAGAATCTTTCAAAACGTTCCAGATTTTGGGTAGCTTTGAACTTTGTTATCGTGTATTTATAGAAATAGAACAATATTTGAAGCCCAGCTGCAATATCTATTTTTTAAAGTAGATGTGTTCACTTTTTTTCACCATTTTCCAAATCCAGTAAGAACTGTATTTCAGATGCACAATATATACCTAAAAAGTATGGATTTTTATAGTGTATATATTAAACACAGAAAATATCTGATACAGGTTGACTTACAATCATTCATTAAGTGACTGTTTCAAAGTTACAATGATACTGAAAATTAACTTAAAACTGGTCCTTGCACTTATGACTGTCAGCATTTTCACAGTCATGTGATCAACATTTGGGTCAACTTAGCAACCATCATGTATTTATGACAGTTGTACAATACTGGGATCACATGATTGCCATTTGCAATCTTCCTTGTTGGCTTTTGACAAGCAAAGTCAGTGGGAGAAGCTGTATTTGCTTAATGACCATGAAATTCTTTTAACAACCATGCCAAGAAAGGTTGTAAACTCCAGTGCAATTCACATAACAACCTTCTTGCTTAGTAATGGAAATTCTGGTTTGAGGTGTAGTCTTAAGTCAAGCAGTACCTGTAGTATGCTCTATGTAATTTGCACCTCATAATTCCAGTATAATTATATGTTGGTATCTGATTTGTACGAACATTTTCAAAAGTAGGACAATTTAAATTACTCCTTAATTTGGACTCTGTGCTCAGCTGAGTAAAGTTTGTCTCAATGTTCTTTAAGACAATCTAATGCAATTTGTGGGGGATTTGATCTCTGTAAATCAATTGCATTTATTAATCCTGGAATGTAAGCATGTTGCACAGTAAAAGGAGTGGATGGATAGGAAAGAAACGTTTATCTGGTGTGTATATATTCTGTATTGCTAACCCAGAAGTGTTCCCTGAAGGTGAATTTTTCCGTTTTTGAAATATGGTATTCCCTTGGAAACCTAACCAGAATTCCCCCTTTGGAAATGCTCGTGTCTGTGATCCGTACCTTATTGTAAAAAAATACGAATACACTTCTAAACCAGTGTTTCTTAACCTTGACAACCTTAAGACTTCAGGGCTTCAACTTCTAGAATTGAAGTTGAGCTAAGTTGGCTGAGGTATCCTGGGAGTTAAAATCATTGTTAAGTAGCTCACCATGTGACTACATCCGATTTTATGACTTTCTTGCAGTAGTAGTGAAGCTAAAGCAATGATGGCTGCTGTATTTTTCGGACTATAAGATGCACCAAGATTTGAAGATGCAAGTAAGAAAAAATGTTTTTGTCTTCCCTGGCCCCCAGAAGCACTTTGCAGGCTTCAGCAGAACCGGAGTAAGGCAAAAACGCCATTTTCACCAAACCGGGGCATTTTTCCCTTCTCCCAGCACTGCTGAAGCCTTCAGGGTGCTTCTGGGGGTGGGGGAAGGCAAAAACACCCCTGTTTTGGTGAAAATGGGATTCACAAAAATGGGATGCGGTGGCAGGGCTTCGGGGGGCCAAAAATGGCTGTATTCTGTGTATAAGATGCACCAACATTTCCACGCTCTTAGGAGGGGGAAGGTGCCCCCCAAAATACGGTAAATAAATATGGCAGTTATTAAACAAATCCTTTTTATACAAAGGGTGGGGATTTTTTAAACCAGAAAATGGAAATACTGTAAATGCCAGAAATCAGAAAAATGAATGAATGAATGAATGAATGAATATCATGTGATCACAGAATGCTGAAAACAACTGTAAACGCAAGCCAGTTGCTAAATGCCTAAATGTGATTCTGTGACAACAGGGACTACATGTGGCTGTCAGAACTTAGGTATCAGGTCGTAAATTCCTTCTGGGGAAGTCCATCATAATCTAATGGTTGTTAAGCAAGGCCTACCTGTAACCATAGTATCATGAGCATAGTTTTGACCTGGAATGCACTTCATGGTGCAATATGAATCAGTCCAACCATTAAGGAGAGTGCTATTCCCCATCTCATATTTTGCTCCCTTTTGTTGGCTCCATGGAAACTACATAACCTGTGCTAACCTGTCCTACTCTAAGTAGTCAGCCCTCACCTCTGTGACAAGAAAGCTTTCTTTGCCACATCAGCACACAACAGAGAAAAAAATGTGCCACCTCCTCATTTCAGGTAACAGGAACCTGCTTCAATTCATTAATGTACACATTTTTAAATCAAAGTTTGAGGAATCCAGTTGGAGGAAACCACAGCACTGTGTCTCTGGTGAGACACAAAGGGAATTGGTATGAAATGAGTATTCCTACAAGAAATACATTTTTGTCGGCTTAGAGCTCAGGCCTGCTTTCTCAGCTCCAACTTCTTTGTATTAACTCCTAATGTTATTATCACTTATCAGCATGTTTTTTAAGAAAACATTTATGTTGTCTCACATAAAGTGGACCCACATATCAAATGACTGCAGTATGTTAAATATTTATTAAACACACCAATATGAATTGCTGATGTTTTTGATTTGCAAACGGATTATTCAAGAAAAAATGGCTCTATGTACTCCTTTTTTTCCCCACGTAAGAGAAATATAATAAGTAGAGAAGAGAAACACCTTCAGAATCAGCAGAAAAGAACACCAAAAGCTTAGCAGCTGCTTTTCTGAACAATATAATATCTTTACTGTCTTGCTTGAAAAAAAAAGATGCAGAATTTTACGAATAATGCTATTTCTATAATAAAAGAAAGCCTGCCAGATGGATACACTGCTTAGCTAACTTAGGTTGAAATCATAAAACCTTTTAGTGATGAGTAAACCTACACTGATGGGATTTACTTTGGAGCAGACGCATATAAGATTTCAAGGCTGGATAGCAAACTATTATCTAGGGAGCTCTAAAATAGATTGGTAGTAGTTACAAAATAACTTACCTTCCAGATATATAATTCCTGAGGAATTTCTTGCCAAATAATGTTCCTAATACAGTATTTCTCTCTATCCCTTCCCATCACTGCTCCAATTCCCTATTTATATGTCCCTCACTAAATCAGCCTTTCTTAACTTGTGAAATTAGGGAATCTAGTACTGTAGTCACTACATTTTATCTGGCAAAGCTTTAGCACAACTTTTAACTGGGGTAACTAAAGGACCATATTTTAGCTTTAATCTCTTGGGATCTATTCAATCAAGATTCTAAAAATCATTTTTTGAAGTGTGATACTTCAAATGCATCTCAAATGCATCTCTTAGGCTTGGAGGAAGGCAGATCAGAGTAAAGATGATTCAATTATTGCCTAAAGCTCATCTACCAGCCCACTGGACTGTACTCTGTTTCCAGTGATATTTTCCCATCTTTTTCTACGTACCAAAAGGAATGAATCAGAGGCAGTTACCCTACATTTTCTCCCTGATCTTACTTCAACTATCAAAGCTGTTCTTTCAGCACTGTTAAGGAGAAATATTATAGACTCCCTGTGGTTCACCATTTCTACTCTTGTAGCACACAAGAAGTAGAATCAATAATGCATGTTCTTTTTTTACTGCGGTTTAATGCAACATTGCATCAGGATCCTATTTTTTCACTTCTACCAGAAATACCCGGAGAATCAGCCAGTTACCATGTTGAATGTCTTCTCACTGATTAGGTTTTTATATAACCTACAATGTTAGAGAATTTTGTAATTTAGCATCTCACAACTTTGGCATGGAACTCACAGTAAGATTTCAGAGGGATTCTTCTACAGGCTTATTTATTTTGACTTTCTTTTTTTCTTTTTTTAATCTCATGTTTATTTGCTAACCATAATAAATAAAAATGAATTGATTTACTATAATTTTGGATGTGTGTGAAAGGTAGCAACTTAGATGATTTTTAAAATGGGGACAAATTTATAAAGAATGTGTCTATCAAAGTTACCACCATTCTACTGTACTCTACCATCTCTGGCTTTGCAGACAGTATATTTTATATATCAATTACAGTGAAATGATGCTATATCCATATTTTTATGTTCGACAGTTACTTTAAATCAGTTTTGGATTGCTATATAACAAAAAAAGCTAGATTAGATAATCATCTCAGAGTTCTCACAACAACTTCTATAAATTCTGGCTTTTGGACTTTACTAACTATAATTCTGTACGATTAAAATTGTTTCAATATCTTCAATTGCGAAAGCATTTATAGAATCTAGGGACATCATATTTGAACTGGAAAAAAAGATGATCTCTAGATAGTAGCATAGAAATACTCTTCTGTATTTATCTATTTGCTGGAATTAGTGGTTGTCACAACCAAGACATGGTATACTTAGTTTATATTATAAAAGAAATTTCAAGATAGCATAACAGTTACAATTCAAAGCTGTATAAAGGCACTTTGGTTTTCATATGGAGAACTGAAACATAAAATACCTATTATGAGTATCATTAACTATACATTCTGCTTCCTTTTCCTCCACCAGAATGCTATTATAGGATGTGATATAACATAGAATGCAATTTATTTGTTACCTTGGAGATAAAAGATAATAAGCAAAAGAAAGAAAAGATTATTAAGAATAGATGAATAGTTCGTTTCACCGAATTGAGGCATAATCAGTAAATTCACACATTTGGCAGCTAGTTTGCTTCTCGTGTATGTTTCTGTTTGAACTACAGCAATGTTGCACCATTAATATCTGTTCTCTTAGCTGCAATTTCAGCATGCCTGCACTGAACAATCTTTTCCATTATAACACAAAGCAAACTCTTGTTTATCTTGTTTATCCATAGGACACTACAATCCTTCTTCTCTGATTGATTAGATGGCAGATGATACTTTCTATAAAAGCATAGGACTTAATTAATGAAACTATAAGAGCAGGGTATAAGAACCACTTCCTTTTGCAGTTAATGGTAAACTTGACATGGTCCCAAAATACCAAAAAAATAGTTGGAAATGGGAGTATATTTTATTCCTGCTTTGGTCAAGGGGATAGAACTCCCTAATTAAAGGACAAAAAGGAAAGGAATTGCAGTTGGAATTGGGAGGAAAGAATAGACCAGCCATGTAAAACCATGCATACAAGTCATTATCTTTGGTGAATTTGCCAATATCTAACATTTTATATAAACCAGTAGATCTGGAAGTCATAAAAGGGCTAAAATGTGCCTTAATTGAATTCACCCTGTATATTTGGAAATAAACTCAGGTTTCACAAAATCAGCCTTCAGTGATCAAATCTGGGTAACTATTGTGTATGAAAGCTTCTCACTTGTTATAGTTGTATCTAGCAACATAAGTATAGCTTTTGTAAGCCATGTCAGAGCTTGTCAAGTTGTACTACAGTTAAACCTTTGGTTTATGACAATCGTTATATAGAGGTAATGTTGAAAAAATTGTATATCAAACATAAATATGCAATATAAAATATGCTAGATTATTAGTCACCTTATTTTCAATTACAATAAGATACTTTTGTGCAAAACTTTTGAGCTTAGAAACAGCATACTGCTTGCAAATGTATATTTCGCTTCCCTGATAAGTATGATTTCAGTAATTAAAGGCAAAAGTTCTTTTGTCCATTTTAGTGCATCTAGTCCATGTGTCTTCTTCTTCTTCTTCTTCTTCTTTTAATACTGATGAATTCTGTATAGCTGCCCCAACCACCTCAATTTAAATGAGTATGGATCATTGCAGGATGTTTCCATTATTGTGAAGTGTCCCTGCTTTGAATTCCTGTATTTTAAAAAAGGAAAAGTAATCCTAATTATTAGTTCTCACAGCCAAGTACTGAGTGCCTATTCTTTTATGCATTCACAACCTAATTAATTTATTAACAAAATATAGGTGACATTACAACAGTGGTGGGTTCCGGATCCCGTTGCAACTGGTACGGTGCAGCGGGGCCAGGCCTTCACCACATGCACTGCCTGTGAAGTTCCGCAACGGCTCCACGATACTTCAGCTGCTCGGTGGAGCGTCGTGCAGGCACCATATGCTCCATGTGCGTAAGCACCGATTGGCTCAAATACAGGCAAGGAGGGCGGGTGGGTGGGCCCTCGGCAGCATTGGACTGGTGCTCCCAGCAGGCACTGGTACACCCGTACCGCGGCATACAGGTCATATCCCACCACTGCATTACAAGGTCTATTAGAAGCCTTAAAAGAACTTTAGAGAGACATGAATTCCAAGAGAGGAGAATATTTGTAGCTCACTCTTGGTGGTCTCTGAGTGCACTGATGATGTTACCTTGTTGGTAATAAATCTATAAGAAAACAACTAAGCTCAAAAAGCACTAAAGGTTCCACATAACTTCAGGTGAATATGAAGTATGTTTATCATACTGAGATCTTTTGTGATCAAGTCTTTAAAATATTAAGAACCACTTTTACTAGAATAATATTGCAGAGCCAGTATGAAACTAATATTCAGAATCATCAGCTTTCAATTGTCAATCACCTCCTAAGAGATGCCCTTGAGATTCCCAGGCTCTTCAAGGCAGATGGTTGGCGCATTCTTCACAGACAGAACAAACTGTTTGCCAGATGCATTTGCAGAAACTCTGCCGCTCAGCAAAATGACAACCAGCCAATTGTTGGTGTTTTATATCGTCATTAAGTTAGCACACCTACTCTTTTGGAATAAAGCCAGCAAGATCTAAGCAGAACAAATACAATTAAAATCAAGCCATGTATGCTTTAAGGGACATTGCCATGAATATACTAATTATACTATTTTATTATGCAACAATAAATACAATGTTACATTTTAGCCTCAAACCCACATATCCCTTTTAGAAATGAAAACCATTGGGATCCCCATATCAATACAACATACCTTCTGTATGGCAGAATCTGAAAATAACATTTAACACAGCACAGTACGTAAGCAAAATGGTTTGGTTGAGAAGAACATATGTGGAACTGATTGGGGTAGTTTGTAGGGGTGACACCGATGCGTAATTTGACTATATTTTATTTATTTATATATTAAATTATTGTATTTTAGTCCCATTTCATGTTAAACTGTATTTTAGTTCAATTTCATTTTAAATTGCATTTCATCCAATTCCATTTTAAATTATTTTTATCAGATTTTAGTAATAAAATTTGGAACTCTGCATTTTGATATGGCCCAAGGGATAATCAATAAAGTAAAGTGAACGTTAAATGAAAAACGTTAGAAATGTTTAGAAATTAAAAACCCATTTCCTATTTTCCAAGAGGGCTTCCTTAATTTTTAAGTGCGATTGGGTTGAGAATGAGGTCAAATAAATAATTAAGATGGCATAGAAGTTCTAAGAAAAATGCCTGCTGATCAAAGCAATACATACTGTTTTCACAATGAAGTCCTTCCCAGCCTTGGCATTGACACCAGTAGTTGTCATTTTTAGGGATACAAATTCCATAATTCATGCAAGGGTTCGGTTTGCAGATATTTACTGGCATTTTGGCTTCTGTAACAGAGAAAACAGAAAACAGTGATGGCTATTTGGGAACAACTAAGTTTCATCTCTCAAAGCTGCATACCTGCCTTTTGTTGCATTTGTGATAAATGGAAGTCAGTGAACACATCTTTATCTGTTTGAAAGAACTCCCCAGTATCCAAATTGGGTACTGGAATAACTGCTGGAAAGTAACCAGCCAGGATCTGCAATTTACAGAATTTAAGAAAAGCAGATGTATCTGGGGACTATGGAAAATAAAAGGGCCTTAAAAGAAGAATGGTGTAGCTTCTACCACAAATCAAGAGGTGTTACCTTAAAGACTAGTTGTATTTACGGTGATACCTTGGTACTCAAGTGCTTTGAAACTCATTGAATTTGCTACTCAATGCATTTTGACGTAAAAATTTTGTCCTAAAATTTTGTCATTGTTTGTTTGGGCTAGAGCTTGTCGCTGTCACCTACCTTGTGACTCACTACATTACTCCCTATGGAAAAAATGTGTTTGGTACTCATTGTTTTTGGTATTTATCGAAACTTCCGGAATAAATTAATGATAAGTACCGAGATACCACTATATTGATTTAACCTAATTCAAAGTCAGAGACCAAAGCAATGCTTTATTGCTGAATACAGTTTAGTATTATCCCTTATTTATGGCATATTTCTAAATTCAGAATTATTGTTTAATATCTCTCTCTTCATGACTCATTATATTCCTTTCTTTCCCGATATAGAATCTGATAATCTATTACAGATGGTCCTTATTTAACGACCATTCATTTACTGACTTTTCAAACTTGCAACAGTGCTAAATGAGTGGTACTTATGACTAGTCCTAGAAGTTCTGGCTATTGCAGTGCTCTCATAGTCACATGATCACAATCCAGCAGAGGTGGGTTCCTACTAGTTCGGCCAAACAGGTAGTGATTTGCTGGCCAGGGTCACCGGAACTGGCAGTGACTCAGACCTGCCATGCCTCTGAACTGGTTCCCTGGTCGGCGTGGCATGTTTTTTTTTTAATGTTATGTGCATGCACAGACCCATTTATGGACAACTGTGCACGCACCGAACTGGCAGTAATGCTGGCAGCAACCCATCCCTGCAACTCAACTGTTACGCAGTGGCCTGGATTTCCAACCATTGCAGCATTCCATGGTCCCTTGTTAGCAATTTGCAATCTTTCCTACCAGCTTCCCACAAGCAAAGTCAATGAGAAAGTTGGCAAGAAGTCATAAATTGTAGGAGATCAATTCACTTAACGATGGTAACCAAAGATTGCCAGAACTGCCACTGCTAAGCAGTGCAGTCACATAGTGTCATTATTTGCAACTTCATCATTTAGTAATTGAAATTCTGATCCCAAATACTATTATTAAGCAAGGACTACCTGTCTCACCATCTACAAATTCAATCCTATCAAAACATTGTTTGAAAAAGAAAACAAACTCCTCTTTAACAGAAGAACAAAGTATTTTATCTACAGTATTTCCACAGTAATATACATACATACGCACATACATACATACAGTACATACATATATACATACATACATACATACATACATACATATATTCATTGTTTTAGATTTTAGCACAATCCTAATTTATTTATTGACGAAGTACAGAGTATTTATCATTCTTTTTATTTCAAGTATATTTTTAAAAAATCAGTAGCTATTTTAAAGTAATTCTTGTTGGAGATGAAGAAGGTTAAATCTAGGTCTTCTCATTAAGCATAGTGAGGTAAAAATCAAGTCAGTGTTTTCAGGAGAAATGGCGTTAATACTGAATTTTTTTTACTCTTTCTCATTATACTTTTGTATTTTGCCGCCTCTGCTGGAAGTTTGGAGCTGACTAAAAAAGAAAGTAGGTTAAGAAAAAAATGTTGCCGCAATTGTTGGCTGTAAAACAGAAAATCAAAATATACCTTACCATCACACAATTTTTCCATGATAAAGTCTTTGTTATGTCTGAGATCTTCATAAGAAGAAATCCTCACCAAACTGTTAGAAGAGCCTGCAATCCTCAACAAAAGGTCCATTTGTACACTTTCTGTCACAATGATAAGAAGCAATACATCATTACCGCGTAGCTGTTGGGCAGGGACTACGGCATCCTCCACTCCAGCTCCACTTGTGAGGACTACCACAACTTTTTTCACACCAGGCCTTGCTCCTTTTTGGACAACTGTGACATCATCGTGAATATGAAGCAAGGCACTTCCAAGTGAGGCAGAGCCCCCCATAAAGGGAGCTTGTTTGATGGCTTCCTGTACAGCTGAACTAGTAACATGTGTATCTAGTCCAAATACTGTTTGAGGCCTTTTCCCAAAGACAACAAGGCTTACTTGCGTTACATCCCTATTGATGCCAAAGTGGGAAGAGAGACTGCTGACAAAGTTTTTCATCTGGGCAAAGTTAAACCTTCCAGTTGAAGCTGAAGAATCCAGAGCAAAGACCAAATCCAGGGGCTGAGATAGGCAGCCTGCGGAGAAAGAAGAAGTCATCAGCCTTTGAAGAACGTGACATATTCATGTGGATACCTACAAGTCTTATATGATACAGTAAAGGGAATCACATTTAAGTAAGGTTATGTTGGCAGCAGAAGTCTTCCTCTACAGGTTTCTCATTAAGACTGTTTCCATTAGCAAATCATGGAAAAGGTGGTTTCACTTCCTTCTGCAGCTGCAAACATGCACACAAATGACAAGACTTTCTATAGGGGAACTGGGATACAAATAAGGTTTTGCTCTTACAAACTTTCATTTCATCAATATTTCAGACTAGAAGTTATAAATCTGGAGATTTAGTGATAACACCAGGAGGTGAGTTGGCAATAAAACAAAATGAAATCTGTATCTTGTAATATCTCAAGGGTTGCATTAGAAAGAACTGAAATCTCAGTGAATTATGAAGCTTATTCAAAAACTCTCTGCTATGATCACCAATATGTAGCTTATATTATGGTGCTACTGGAGGAAAAGGGGAAAAGGAAGACAGCGTATATCTCTCCGAACTCTTTGGAAAAACAGGGGGATAAATATACAGTAATAAAGAGAATTAATATTATGGAGCTACTGAAAAAACAATTGATATGGTAGCTTTATCTTGAATTCTTACCTTGGTTATCAATGCTGCAGATTTTTCTCTGTAATTCAGTAATTTTATTGACTAGATCTTGAGTTGTGGAGTAGATAATTGTCCGCTTTGGATTCCCTGTAATCTCATCCAGTTCTCTTCTTAAAAATTCACTGCCAATTGCAATGATAGAAATACCTTCTTTCCTACTGAATTTAGCTGCTTCTACCACTGAATCCTCAGCTTTTGAATCTGTGAGCAATACGACCACGTGGGGAAGATCTTCAGGAACATCAGAAAAGACTGGTGGACGCTTAAAACCTTGTTGTGTAATAAATTGTAAAGCTTTGCCGGTCAAAGTGTTCCCTCCAATTAACTCCATGGAATCAATGATCTTCACCAGACTGAAAATATCTCTGTAATCCCCAATTTGGACAATCATCTTGACATCATTGCTATAATGGGCCAGGGCCACATTTCCCAGAGTTTCTGTATTCCACACTACATGGAGAAACCTTTTCAGGAAAGCTTTATAATGCAAGAAGCCTTCAAAAGTAGTGCTGGATGAACTATCCACCAAAAAAAGAAGGTCCACGCTGCATTCCATATTTATATTTGGTGCTGTTTAACAAAATAAGCAAAAACTATTAGAAACCCAAAAAGAATGCAGAACAAGAATCTTCTAAAATAGAATATTGTACAATATATAACTATCACTAAGGTTTGATTTTGGGCCTGTCATTTTTTAGTTACAGAAATGGTACAGGGTCTCCTGCTTGAGCAGAGGGTTGGACAAGAAGACCTCCAAACTCCCTTTAGTTCTGTTTTTATTGATTGATTCAAATATTTAATCACAAAATGTAACCTAAGATGGTGCTAAAAAGAACTAAGACTTAGTTCATTGGCAAAATGTAATAAATGATGGGTGTGTGAGAGAGAGATGGGATTTCTTGTTCAGTTGTTTATTTAGGTTACTAAGTCATAAACCACAGATAAAAACATCTTCCAAAATTCAGTATGAATAAAAGCATTAGAATAGGTAAGCAGAGATATAATTATGTCTAAAAGAGCCCCTTTCGCTTCTGTATAAATGTCCCACACCAGAGAGATTTGAAAAATGTAATTTGGATATTTCATATTAATAATTTTCACTCTCATAATTCCTCTTTCATAATAAAGTATAAATTAAAAATGTCACCCAGACAAAACATACTTCTTATTAACTACAGAGGGGCTGGATAAAAGGTTCTATCCTATACAAATATTGAAGAGTTTTTGCTTGTTTGGGAAATTAAATCAACATATTCTGGTATCCTGATCATATATGATGCAATTTATGAAATATATGATATTTTATTTTAAGGAACGTTCAGATATGGATATCACATACGCTAATTCTTAATGATGATGGTGATTTAAAACAAACTGTCTAATTCTTATCCCATTCTGCTTTTCCTTATTAAAGAACAAACAATGATAATCAGAGATTTTTGTAGAAAACTGGCTAATGTTACCAACACATTAAAAACAAGATTCCAGTCCTTAAAATAAAACAACATACCACAGTTGGAATCTCCTCCAAATTTCACTGGACAGAAACAGTGGTAGCCTTCTAATCCCTCTTGAATGCAAGTGCCTCCGTTCTGGCAAGGGTGGGAATCACAAGGATCTAAGTTCAGAAAACAGAGATAAATGGAAGCTTATAACATTGTTTTCCTCTTTCAATAGCAAGCAGCACTAACCTCTAAAAAGCAACACATTTCATAGTATATCTAATTAAAATCTATTACTCCATCACCCCCATTTAGTGTCTACCAGGCATCTCTTATAATTAAGATAGTAAAAATAAATCAAGAATAAAAGCCCTTAGAATTATGGAACTTTGTACACTGTGATCGTTTCCATAGAATAAAGGTATTATAAAGAGATATAAAGAGATAAATGGATACTTGTCTTGATTCATGCAATTATTTTTATTCCAAACATAATTTAGTTTGGTTAATAAAAGGGTAATGATTGAGGGTGGATGAATTTTCAAGATAAAGTTTTGAATTTATTAATTTCTTCAGTGTTAATATTTTATTGTAGATTAGAAAAGCTCAAAGGTGAACATGTAATTTTTTTCATTATAACAGTAAAATATGTATGATCAGTCTTGAGTTGAAAGAACATAATTTATTGCTCAATTAAGGACCTAACACAATTCAACTGAAACTGATTAATATTTTTCTATAATCGAAGAATTTGACTGAAAGAAAGTAAAAATGAAAAATAAATAATGAAGAAATCAAGTTATAAATGTTTAAAATTGTCTGCATGGGGGACAAATGGAATACACTTGATAAATCGGTTTCTTCTGTCCATAGAACATTTTGAATCTAGTGAAGAAACACCACTGGCAGAATGGATGAAGCGTCTATTTTTATTGATGATTGCTCTTCCTAGTGCCCTTGAATAGCTATCCTTGTGCCTATATAGTTTGGGGATTCTCTTAAATAGTGTTTCTCAATTGTGGCAACTTGAAGATGTATGGACTTCAATACCAGAATTCCCCTCACTGATGGGAGAATTCTGGGTTGAAATTCATGTATTTTCAAGTTACCAGGTTGCAAAACATTGTTCTATAACAATGCCAAACCAGAGGGAGGAAGAAATTTGTGAAAATAATCTCTCTTCTTTGAGGGAACCATTCATGTTGCTAATGGAAAAATACCTCGGATCTCAGCCAATTATTAATAGATATGCTCCTTTTTTCACCTTACCACTTTTATTTTGAAGCAGCTATATTTTAGATTTTAGAGATCTGGACCTTACCTGAGCATATGGTTCGATAGCACGTAGATGGATATTTGATGAAAATGTTTCTCCAGCTTAATTTAAAAAGCCAATATTAAAGAAAATGAAACTTAGATGAGTTTGTATTTGAAAATAGTGAAGCAATGATACTGTATTTAATTGATTAAATTATTAACAATATAATTCTCTATCAATTAGTTTTTTAAAAACAATAACATTCCCCTACTTTTACATTTGTGTATCATATTTTTTCAGAGTATAAGACGCACCCTTTTCAATCAAAAAAGAGGGTGAAAATCTGGGTGCATCTTATACTCTGAATGCAGCATTTTTGGCCTCTTCAAGCCCCCCCCCCCTTTGCAAAAATGGCCGTGCATAGCCTTTAGGAGGCTTCCAGAGTGTTACTGGGGGCTGGGGAGGGCAAAAATGAGCGAAAAACAGGCTGGTTTTTGCTCGTTTTCCCCCCTCCACCAGTGTGCAGGAACACTCTATAAGCCTCCTAAAGACTATGCATGCCCTTTTTTGATAAAAAATGGACGTTTTTGCGAAAAACAGGTTGTTTTTTCCTCCTTTTTGCCCCCAGCCCCAGGAATACTCTACAAGCCTCCTAAAGGCTATGCATGCCTTTTTTTTTACAGAAACAGGCTGTTTTGGAGGTCTGCAGAGTGCAAAAACTTTTTTTTTAATTTGTCTCTTTAAAATCTTGGTGCGTCTTATACTCCGCTGTGTTTTATACTCCGAAAAATACACACACACACACACACACACAGACACACACACACACAAACTGTACTTGCCAGATTTCTTCCTGCAAAGCTTTGTGAAAGGCCACAGGTCAGAGAAATAGAAGAAGGAGAAGGGGGGGAAGGGGAAGAGGAGGAAAATTAAGGTGACTTACTTGTAGAAAGGGCAGAGTGATGTGCGTACAATATTACTGCTTTGGGATCCTTTCCAACAGAAATAGTTTCCAACCAGTTCTTTTACTCGTTCAAGTGTTTTGCGTTCACAGGGATGAGGTTCAGCCCTGCAAGCTTGTGCAAGAGGCAAGAATTCAGAATCAGTATTAATTGTGTGCGACAAGAAACTTAAACATACCAAAATAGTGGTGTAACAAATCTGTAGCACTTTGACTTTACATGGATAAATCAGATTTAATAGCTTCTAACATCAGGTAACATCTTGGGAAACATGGTTGCCTGAATTTCTGGGGAGCAACTGCCAGTCAAAACAGGTAAGATGGATTAAATGTCAGGTAGATGGGCTGATCTAAAGCAATTTTTAGTATTTGACGATTGAGCACTTTGTCCCTTGACATGTTATTTCTCTGATTTGCAATAACATTTTGATTAAACATTAATACAAGTTTAAGTAAAGGAAAGGGATAGCTCACTCTCGTTCTCTCTCTCATTATCTCCAACATACTTATTCAGATGTGCAGGAAAAATCATTCTGAAAATATTTCTATTTGCAGAGACCACCTGTTGGCTACACAGAAAGAAACTGCAACCAGTATCTATACATGTTGCTATTTATGGTATAGCAATGCACACCCTTTAAAAATCAACTTTCTAAAATATTTGTAATTATTTTTAATACCTGAATCTTAGAGATGGAAAGAGTCATTTAAGTTTCTGAGCTCAATCTTCTGTTTAATAGAGGATCCAAACTAAAGAATTGGCCTTGGTTTTACTTTAATTTACCCAGTAACCTAAACACTCCCAATCAATTGGAATCCACTTTCAATAATTTATTCCAATGCTGAATTACTGTTACTGTTGATTCCCCCCGCCCTACCATTCAACTGGAATCTGCCTTCCTATAACTTGGATCCAAAATTCCATGTCCTGCACTCCAGAATTCAATTTTAACTCAGACTACTCCTTTATTGGGTTATGTTGCTGTTTGAATCTTTCTTAGATGCTAGAAAAGCTGCACGACATTTTTCTCCATCAAACAAAAAACTGTGGGAAGGTTGCAAAATACATAATAACATCATATGGAATCTACTCTTAACATTCTTCAAATTACATCAAAAAACAATAGAAAAGCTCCCTTATCCCCTATCTACCAAGGAGTCATAAAATTAGTTTTATAGCCATCTAGAGGTTTCTGGAGTCTGGCTATACCAATTGACTAAATTAAATCAACTTATATAGAAACAACAACTTTCCAGGGGGGTGGGGGGGGGAAGGACACAGTGAAAACATAGCTCTTAACTGAGCAATGGAAAACAAGGTACAATAAAAACAGAAGGTACATAAATAACGCTTAATCTGAGTGCTTAAAGTAAACTGAAGATCCAATTCTCGGTGCTCTTCTGTTTTCTTGCAGACTTTCATTACCCAAACTAAGTAACATCATCAGTGCTAGTCTCTAGCACTGATGGTGTTCCATAATTTGGGTAATGAAACATCTGCAAGAAAATAACCAAGCTCAGAAAGCATCAAGGAACTGTCCTTTCAACCCTGAGCTACAAATATTCTTCTTTATTGGTTAAATTAAACTTAAAATACCCGGAAATGCAGCATTGCAGATATCAGAGAGTGTAAGCACGGTATAAAGCCCATTGGAAGCATCATCAGTGTCTTCTGCAAACAGTGTATAGTATTCTACTGGCTCACTTGCTAGTATATACAATTCTTCCCACCTGCACAAATGCAAAAACTTTTTAAAAAGTACATTGTACATCCTTACACATACAAATCTTCGTTGTACAGAACTGAATCATTCATGCTGCTTATTTTTTTTTTAATGAATGGCCTAAGATTCTTCATTAAACAACATTATTTTTGTTATTTACAATAGACAAACATACTGTATAAACTGGTTACAACTCTTAGGCTACCTTTTTTTTCCAGTGGGAAGCTTCATTTCATACCTAACACCTTTCTGGCTTTTTCCTTGATGTAGGGCATTATGTGCTCAGTTTTAGAAACACTTTTTACCGTACTATTCAATTTATATGTAATCCTCAATTTACAATCACCATTGAAACTGGAACTTCCATCACTAAGCAATGTAGTCCTTGAGTTGCACCAAAAATGATGCCTTGTTTTGCCAAGATCATAAAGCATATCGCCAAGTGATTTAGCTTCTCCCAATGACTTTGCTTGTGATGGGCTGAAAGGTTGCAAATAGCAATCACGAGGACACTGCAACTATTGTAAACACATGGCAATTGCTAAGTTCCTATATTGTGATCACAGGACTGTGGGGGTGCTGCAATGGTTGCAAGTTGAGGACCAATCACAAGTAACTTTTTTCAGTATCCTCATAACTGCAAATGGTCACAAATCAAATGGTCCTAAGTCAAGAACTTCCTTTAGAATTGCTTCTAAAATTTAGAATGAATTTTACCAGTTTCCCAACACTTCAGATTAAAATGTGTCAATATTTAACTGGAGATGCCAAGGAATGCACTGGAATCTTTGGTATGCTAAAGATGTAATTAATGACTGAGTTTTAAAAAGAACACCCACTGTTGTTCTTTTAAATTCTCAACGGCAATAAGCTCCTACATAGTGGATCCTCTCTGTTCTTGAAAAAAGTGGATGCCAAATCTTCTGTCTACTGCAGGACTTCCCTTCAATTCCCTTTAACTACTCTGTTATCCTGAAATAAGACCTCCCTGGATAATAAGCCCAATTGGGGTTTTTTGAGTGTATGAGCTAAACTAAGTCCTCCGTCTAAAATATTGCAACACAGCAGCAGCCATGAGGTGACCACGCTCACCGCCTCCTGCACCTCAGAAATAATAAGAACTCCCCCAAAATAAGGCCAAGTGCTTATTTCGGGGGGGCGGAGAAAATAAGACCCTGCCTTATTTTCTGGGAAACACAGTATTAAGTGGCAACAGCAATGGAACATTCCATATCAACTCACTTTGGGAAGTTGACTCCAATTGCAAACACCGCAATCCCCCTTTCTTTTATCTGCTGGGCTAAAGTTGACACGTTGTCCTGAGATCTCCCATCAGTTAAGATTATAAGGATTTGGGAAACTGATGAGTTCCTGCCTCCACGGAATCCATGTTGAAGAATTTGTTTTAGAGCAAGACCTGTTTTTGTTCGCCCACCTCTAAAGCAAGAAAAGTGAGCATTAGGAAAGCTTCAGGCACCCAGTTTTGTCTTCTTAACTTCTGATAATTCCTTATTAATATCTATAAATAACATATATATTTTCAAAAGTAAAGAGGAAATGAAATGTTTTATAACTACGGCATACACATATGCCTATTCAATTATTTTAAACAGCTTGACAAAGCTAATAGTTCAGTTTTTATCGAAAAAACAACTACTCGGGATCTCTTTATTGAAACTTTCTTATGAAGATGGTACTTTATGTTCCCTGATATTAAACAATTTAATTTTGCTTATTTGTTAAACTTCATTAAAAATGCTACTACATTGGGAATTCAATCTGAGAGTTACTACTAAGGACAGTAAACTCCTGGCAGGTTCTTGGTTCTAATCATTGTGAGAATTTCATTTATTTTTTCCTATGTTGAAGGTGATCAGACATATTATCACTTACTAAACAAAAAATTATAGTTGGATGTTCATCTTCAAGAAATATTGGATTTAGGAAAAACTATTAAAAATGGATGGTAAATTATTGCACATGAGATGGTAGATATCTCTCATTTAAAGATATTTTATTACTTCAGACAAAATACATTATTATCAAGTAAGATAAAGGGATGAAAGATCAGTCTAGTAATATATATTAATCAAAGTCCATCAATAAATTGAATGCACTTAATTGGATAATATGTCAAATTGAATGTAGGAATTTATTACAATCACAGCCTCATACATTATTTAGGATTTCCATGTTCAGATACCGTAATACTGGGAACCTGCTTTGATATATGTAACTATGGGAATTTTTATTAAGAAAATAAATCCATATTTTAGCAAATAAATAAACAAATAAATAAAAATGCATCTTATTGTAATTGTCTTCACAGCAGTCAAGTTCATTTGTATTATTTTGAAGAATAAAATATGATTGTACAATCTGCAACATCTTTTTTCAGTTTTTAATCTCCAGTCTTGCAGTTCTACTTAAAATCTGAAAAAGCTTGAACACAATGGAGAGAGAGGAGGGAAAGGAGGGAGGGAAGGAGGGAGGGAGGGAAGGAAAGAGAGAGGAAGGGAGGGAAATATATATGTGTGTGTGTGTGTGTGTGTATGTGTGTGTGTGTGTGTGTGTGTATGTATATATATATATATATATATATATATATATATATATATATATATGTATGTATGTATGTATGTATGTATGTATGTATGTATGTATGTATGTATATATATATATATATATATATATATATATATATATATATATATATATGTATTAATTCAATATGTTAACTAATAATCAGCGAACATAGAAGTAAATTCACATAAACATAAATTTCTGTAACAGAGATAGGACTTTTGATGTGGTAGATTTTAACAGTTGTCAGATAATGTCATTTGTAAATCAATTTCAGACAGGAATCTTTTATTATTTTTGACCATTTTAAATTTATTTCTAAAAACATCTTGTTTCCATAATTGATATTTGTATTTCTAATAATTCATAGTTTTGTTTGGCTCTATTTAAAAAAGAAAATACAACCTCCACATTCATTATAAATTAACAACCCATAAAGTTTGGTAACTGTGTTTTTGGCCTTTGGTGCTATTTTTACACATTCCTTTTCAAATAAGCTTTAAACTGCCCATTAAAGTTAATTTACTTTGAATCTGAAGTATCTGTGGTCAACTTTTGCCCTTTTTTCAATATATTTATAGTATAAATAACACACACGTTTCTGTGTTATTTATACTTTTTATTCTTTTTGTCATTTTAATATTTTTAAATGACATCTGCCCTGGGAACCTTGGTTACCAGAAAGTATAATATAATTATTATTATAATTATAATTATGTTTCATAAGCTATGATTTCAAGTTGTTTACATTTATTCCTTCACATCCTTTCATAGCAGTAGAAACAAATCATGTAATTACCTTCATTTGTTGTATGATGTTATTTATACCACCCTGGCAGCCCAAAATGGGCTCAAAACAAGCCAGGGTGGACAGGCTATCAAACCCTCGGGCCTCAGATGGCATGAGGCCCGGCAGCAGCCCTAATCCATCGGGGAACTCCGCGGCGTTCTCCGGAGCTCAGGAGGCGACCGCCATCACCGGAAGCTCTCCTCCTCTCCCTCTAGCTAATTATCGTCCAGTCTCCAACCTTCCGTTTCTAGCGAAGGTTGTAGAGAATGTGGTGGCGCAGCAGTTTCCACGGCACCTTGATGAATCCGAGTATCTAGACTCACGCCAGTCCGGCTTCCGACCCGGGCACAGCACAGAGACAGCCTTGGTCGCGTTGGTTGATGATCTCTGGAGGGCCAGAGATAGAGGTCTATCCTGGTCCTATTAGACCTCTCGGCGGCTTTTGATACCATCGACCATGGTATCCTATTGCGCCGGTTGGAGGGGATAGGAGTCGGAGGTACCGTTTTGCGGTGGTTTGGCTCCTACCTCTCCAACCGGAGGCAATGTGTGTTGACAGGGGGACAGAGGTCGACCCCGAGGCCACTCACTTGTGGAGTGCCACAGGGGTCGGTCCTCTCGCCTCTCCTGTTCAACACATATGTGAAGCTGCTGGGTGAGATCATCCATGGTTTTGGGGTTGAGTATCATCTCTACGCTGATGATACTCAGCTGTATATTTCAACTCCAAACCACCCCAACGAGGCTGTCGAAGTGATGTCCCGGTGTTTGGAGGCCGTCGGGGTCTGGATGGGGGACAACAGACTTAAACTCAACCCCTCCAAGACTGAGTGGCTGTGGCTACCGGCACCTCGGTTCAGCCAGCTGATCCCATCGCTGGCCATAGGGGGCGAACAATTGCCCCCTGTGGAACGGGCGCGCAATTTGGGCGTCCTCCTTGATGCCCGGCTGTCAATGGATGACCATGTGGCAGCCGTGGCAAGGGGGGCGTTCCACCAGGTTCGCCTGGTGCGCCAATTGCGCCCCCTACTGGACCAGGATGCCCTACGCACGGTCACTCATGCGCTGGTGACGTCCCGCCTGGATTTTTGCAACGCTCTCTACATGGGGCTGCCCTTGGGACGCGCCCGGAGACTGCAGTTAGTTCAGAACGCAGCCGCACGGGCTGTGATGGGGAGTACGAGGTACTCCCACGTAACACCTTTCCTGCGCGAGCTGCACTGGCTGCCTGTGGTTTTCTGGGTGCGTTTCAAGGTGCTGATTACCATCTTTAAAGAGCTCCATGGGACGGGACCTAGTTACTTGCGGGATCGCATCCTCCCACATACATCCCTGCGGCCAATACGCTCACACAGGGAGGGACTTCTCCTGGTGCCGTCCACTAGGCAATGCCAGCGGGCGACACCGAGGAGTAGGGCCTTCTCTGTGATGGGCCCAACCCTCTGGAATGACCTCCCCCCCGACATTAGAACCACTTCTGACCTGCGCTCCTTCCGGCAAAAACTGAAGACCCACCTGTTCCGACTAGCAGGCCTGGCATAATTCAACTGTCCCTCCTGGCAAATGTATTATATCTGGTTATTTTAGGGTTTTTTTAATTTACTGTATTTGTTTTTAGGGGTTTGAATTTATTTTATATCTGCTTTGTACAGTTCTTTTAACTACATTTTAACCTCCTCCATGTCAATTGTCAACTGTACATATTTAATTTAATCTTATTGTATCCTGTTATATTTTGTATGAACTGTACACCGCCCCGAGTCCCTTGCGGGAGAGGGGCAGTCTAGAAGCATTAAATATTATTATTATTATTATTATTATTATTATTATTATTATTATTATTATTATTATTATTATTATTATTATTCCCTTTTTCCTAACATGTGGGAAAAATATATATTAAACATCTTGAGAAAAATAACTATGTAATTGTATGAATGTAGGGGAGACAGCTAAAACAACTGGACAATATTCTCCCTCTGGTTCCCTTCAAATGGGAGTGACTGTTTGAGTGTCCTGGGGAAGGGGGGAGAACTAGAGTGACAGTGAGTCATTGAGTTGCAGTGAGTCACTGCTTTAGCCCACACCAAGAACTATTTCCAAATCCAACAGCATCATGGCAAGCTCTCTTGTCTCAATCCAGGAGAAAACAATCATTTCTTCCAGCCAGTCTCTTATAGCAGGGGTGTCAAACTCGATTTCATTGAGGGCCACATCAGGGTTGTGTTTGACCTTGAGGGGACCCAGGGGGGCGTAGCCAGGATAGGTATGGCCAGCTCAATGTCACTCTTGTTGGAGGTGCCTGTGGTGGCCTGCCAACAAAAATGGGCTCCTGAGCTCCATTTTCAGCTGCAACGGCTTCCTGCAACCTCTGCCAACAAAAACAGACTTCAGGAAGGTCACCCATGGCCCTTGTAAGCTTCATTTTCGGCTGCCACAGCCTCCTGCAACACTCTGCTGATCTCACAAGCTCCATTTTCCTTGGCAGGGACACCACGGGCCGGTCCTTTGCTGTTTCCAGGGGTGTCCTGAGGAAGTTTGACACTCCTGTCTTATAGCCATTTATCCTGCTCTTCTTTTCTATTGCAATGAATGTTAAGCTTTAATGACTTTTCAAGATATAATGGAGAAAGTAGAGTGAATAGGTATGAGAATCAAGGAGAGACATGCAGGAGAATTGCAGCTGCCTTGACTGCCAAAACAATGACTAGCCTGAGAGGGAAGACAACTACTTTACAATCATACAAAGTTGGTTCATATCTATTATAACAGGGGAAATAGCTACTTCCTGGAGAAAAGAATGAAGCTGCACAGGAGATAGTTCACTCCTGGTGAATAAAAACCCAGATGTTGATTTGTGGGTGAAAACTTTTCCTTGTTCCTTTAAACACGATATACTATATTTATATATTTAACTAAAAAGCATAGGGTACCAGAATTATGCATACTTTATGAATTGTGTTGTTCTCTCTTTGAAGGAGTGGCTGTTTTCCAGCAATTGTTAAAGATTCAATGCCCATCTGGCAGGTGTGATTTCATATCCATCCCCAGACTTCCTTTTCAACAGGGAATGAAAGTCAGTTCTAGGAGTCCCAGAAATTAAGTGCAGCTTTCAGAAATCCATTTGGATTGTACCAGCTGATTAGAAGATTTTGGCAGCCACAAAACTTTGTATTATTCTGCTTAACAAAAAGGGATCTAGACTGGCAAGAATAGGAGGGAAGAATGGAAATGCTAGGTGCCTGAGCAACCAAAATAGAAAACAATTTAGTGCTTGTGGGATCAGATTTCCATCATACATATATATATTTACACAAAGGGATATGAATAATACAAAATACTTATATATCCACAGCAAATTGTATCTGGTGCTATAACATAGTGACAAAATTAATTTACGAATATCAAAAAAAAAGATCAAACTTCTATTATGTCTTTTGTGAAGGCAAGTTTAAGTTGTCCTAGTGAGTTGTTTGATGGTGATGCTGATCTGTAAGTCAGAAAGCATCTCAGGTTCCTACTGTTTGCTAATTCCAAAGGGAATTATGTTGTTATTCTTTTATTAGTAAGCCCAAATGGGTTATTAATTCCGCAATAGCATATGATTGACTAGTCATATTGAATTTTGATAGTCTAATCAACTTTCTTTTGCTCATTATAGTATTAGCTAGGTTAGTTAGTTAGCTATGCATCCTTTCAGAATAGTAACATATCATATCATATGAGATTATCAATAAAGGAACAGAAAAGAGCTCATCGATATCACTTATAATAGTATGACCCAGAGTATGCAGTTTGCAATTAAAATTAGAATAACATTCTAGTACTTTGGCCTCGATTGGAGTCTACGGAAAAATAAATAAATCACTTTTATAACAAATCATTCTTCCTCATAGTTCAGAAATGAACCCTAAAATGTTTATTTATCTTGAAAAAACGAAACTAGTTCTATCCACTTTTTATTTCCTGGTGTATTCAGCATTTAATCACACTCTTGCTTTATGGTACCTAATGCTTTAAATTACACATTTCTCTCTATAACAGCTTGTAATTTTTAATACTCTAAATTCCTGCCAAAATTGTCTTGGAACTCTTTTTTTAAAGCTTTTCCTTTATTCTTGCTCTCCCCTGCCTTACTCTAAAGTTCCATGTCAGGAATGCATCAACAAAGCTGTGGTGGCAGTCATATTTTCCTGGCCAGCTGCATTTTGTCAATTGCCGTCATTTTCCACCTCCCAAAACCTAAACTCACTGAACAGTTGGGTTCAGAGTTGCATTCTGTGATAAAGTCTGTATCTTTAAACAGCCGTCCACTAATTGATATACTGGAATTGTAATTCTTAGAACTGGGAAGCTTAGTCTAATACTATTTGAGTGGGGAAAAGTTCTTTTATTCTCCAAGAGCTGGTTTGAGATTTCTAGTTCTCACCCAGTATATCTCGAGTTCATCAGATTGGGACATTATCTTAGAATATTATATATAAAAGGTTTGCATATAGATAAATGAGCTAAAACTCTTTCTGATTTAGAAAAGTCCTGGATTTTAAATTTACAAAGCTCTCAGGATATTTTTTCTATACTTGCATGTTAAATATAATCATAAAAAAAGCTAATATGCAGACCCATGTTGTTAACATGCCATTGGAAAAATTGCCTTACTGAATTGTTGATAGCAACTATGCATATTTATACACATAATTCACATGGGCTGAGACTAAGAGACAATAGGATAGAATTGAATATAGTAGGTATACACATATAATTTCAATGCAATTCCCACTGTTCTTTATCCTGTGGTTGAAATGTGGCAACATGACAAATTAAAATCTCTCCTTTTAATTTATATAACAGAGTAAACAAAAACACAGGACAGCATAGGAATATATAAAAATGATGGGCTCATTGGATGATCTGGAGAAAGTAGCTAATACAGGCCCATCAGAAAAATGGAAATATTTATGGCTAATGAGAAGTAGGATGCATGCTGGAGATCAGGTGATATTATACTAGGACTAAGGACAGCCAGGTGTCAGCCATAGAAACTAATGGGAAGATTTTGAGCATTAAAAGATAGCTAATATAAATTGATAAGAGAAATTACAGACTTATTAATCATATAATTTTAAATGTTTGAGTAAATTTAGGGAGATTTCCATATGATGGAACAGAATATCATTTTGTTTTGAAAGAACTTTCTTTAAACAGAGGCTGGATATCTTTTCAGCTACAATTTTTGGTTGATATCACATGACCTTAGGGGTCATTTAATACAATTAAATGATTCAATGATCCAGAGCAAGAGCCCAAATACGAAATCTATCTTACTTGAACAAAATCTTCTTGAGTTGAACTTTTATCTCGTGCTTAGTGAAATATGCATCCAATGGGAATTCCAAGCGAGGAGTGTTGCTGAATTGTATTGCTCCAACTCTAACCTGAAAAGGTAAGATAAAAGTTTGGGTGGTCTCAAGAGGCTAAGCTATAGAAACATAGAAATAAGCAAATTAAATTTCTTCTCCTTTTTAAAATTTCCTTTGCTCCTGATATATTCCTTTCCTTCCAGTTAGAAGGCATAGGAAACTATAAGCAACATCGTCAGAGGAATAACATTCAAAAGGGAAGAAGAAAACAACAATACACTAGCCAGCAGAGGCAATGGTGGCAAATTAGAAACACAAGTCTATTGTAAAACCACCCCTACTAATCAAATACTGCACTATCAAAGAAACAGCCCAAATTCTCAAAAGAGAAGCTGTGTAAGAACACTATTTAGCCAAGTACAAACACACTGCAGCAACCCTGAACACCCAAAAAAAAAAGGAAGCAGATCATCTCTACATTTTCAAAAAAAATGGAAATAGATGGATACCAGGGGGTGGGTTGTTGGCGGCATTACTGCCGGTTTCATGCGCGCGCAAAAACAAGCAGTCAAGAACACTTCAATCAAGGAACTACAAACAGTAAATAGCAGTCTAATCAAGAAACCAAGAATATTTCCACCAACACTAACAGGGCAAACCACTAGTATATAAACAGAGAGAAGCCCCATTCCATTCTAGCACTGATAATGTTACATAGTTTGGTAATTTTAATTTTCTATTATTATTATTAATGTGATATATGTCTGATTACTACCTCCTCCATGTATGTATATGTATGTATATGTGTGTATCTGTATGTCTATATGTATGTATGTATATTTTTATTGTACGCCGCCCCGAGTCCTTTGTGGAGAGGGAGCGGCTAACAAATTAAAAATTTGAATTTTTTTGAATTTGAATTTTTTAATGAAATGTCTGCAAGAAAACAACCAAGTTCAGAGAGCACCAACAACCCCACATTAGATAGGGCTGCAAAACACTGTGAAGTGGTTTACAGCTCTAAGTGATATTGCTATTATGATCCAGACGTTTCTGTAGTTGGGCAGCATTAACAAATGCAATAAAAAAAATTTTTTTAATTATTTTTTTTTAAAAGTATGCCCACCTACCTAAATGGAGAACAGTGTAAAAATACCACCTCCTCCCAATAAAGATAGAAGGAATGAAACTTTTCAGAGAGAAATTGTTCTTTACGTTCCAAATTCATTACTCACAGATCCCTAGGTTAGATTTTATTGCAATACTGTTAGTGTTGTGTGAAATATATGAGTATACTTACCTTTTCTGGGCTGATGTCCAATGCATCACAAAGCTTGATTGTCAGATATTTTGACCTTTCAAAGCTTGCTTTGCCAATGCTATAGGACCCATCTAACAGAAATAAGATATCGACTGGAGCAGAGCAATTCATTACTGAAAAAAGACAGAGGCAATTTCTCATAACATTTAACTTTAACATTTTGAACTGTTCTGTTGTTTTGGGATCATGAACGCAGAGACGGAGAAAGAGAAATGAACACACTAGAAATAAAGGTCACTATTAATAACTTTTTTTATTGTACAGTAAATAGCAAGGGAAAGAAGAGGAAATCCAGCCATTGCTACATTTACTATCTAAAATATAAAACTTCTATATTATTATATATTCGCAACTGTCAGGTTAATCTAGTAGGTAGGTTTATAAGATTACTTGCTAAGCATTATTACATGCCAATATAATATATCTTTAGTGTTTTTGACTACTGTAACATCTGTTGTAACAAGTAGGTGGTGTAGGAGTCATGTTTCAGGCTCCCTCTCTGAGGAAGTATCATCTAATGGGATCTAGGAGATTTTTTGTTGATTTATCTCTCCTTTGGAAGAAGCTGCCCCAAGGCCCAAGGTTTGTGCAGTAGGACAAGAAACAATGCAGGGAAACTAATCCAGGAGAGATGCAAGTTGCAATTAAGAAGTAACCTGCAATTCAGGAGAAACTTCCTAATAGTGAGAACAATTAACCAGCATAACAGCTTGCCTTCAGAAGTTGTTGGTGCTTCATCATTGAAGGTTATTAAGAAAAGACTGACAGCCACTTGTCTGAAATAGTATAGGGTCTGCTGCTTGAGCAGGGGGATGGACTAGAAGATCTCCAAGGTCTATTCTATCATATCCTATCCTATCCAATCCTATCCTATCCTATCCTACCCTACCCTACCCTACCTACCCACCCCACCCTATCCTTGTCCTATGCATTAGACCAGTATGGCAATTGAGTCTGTCCTGCTGGAAGAATGAGTTAGTCTCATGGTGTAGCTGGCTAATTTGATTATATATATTATTCTTTTGTTCAATTTTGACTACTTTTGATTTTTATTGATATATGCCAACCAGACTCATTAATTATGAGTTGTATAGCTTCACTTAAATAAATCCCAACTAGCTTTCCCCTTATCTCTCCTAACCATCACAATTAAAAATCCTGAAAATGTTAGGGATCATTAACCTGGGCTTCAGTTTAACAAATGTCCACAGTCTAGTATCATCCAGCCTCTCCTTCAACTCAACTCCCAGCCTCTAGCTGTCCCTGGAAAGTACCAATTAAGAGAAGACTGAACCATGTAGTTAAAAATAGCTCCTAGACAGTCTGCAACTTTCGCTCTAAAGTTCTAAAATGTGACAAGCAAACCAATACCTTCCAGATAATTATGAATTCTGACCCAGAATATATCCCATGGAAGTTGTGGAATCAGAGTTAAAGACATCTGAAAAGCCTAGCCTAAAGGATGTGGAGATTTTACATAAAATTCTTGTGGTTGAATATTACTGCATTTTATTCTTCTAGATATTCAACTAAAAAAAGTTTGTTATTGGGAGGACTAAAAATGGAACCATTCTGAGAACAGCAGCTGCTTCTAACTCAACACAAGATATTATTCCTTTAGGTGCTTAACCAGTTTTTCTTCATGTATACAATATGCATCACACTAAGTCATGCTTTATTAAGTAAAGTCACAGTCAGTTGAATTTCAATACCACTTTAAACCATTATCTACAGCTACAAATCATAATGAACAGATTTATACAGCACAGTTATTCAAAACCAAATCAAGCCATATTATTGTTTAACACAAAGGGAGCTCCTTACCCCTCAGTTTTTTAAAAGACAAATATAATTATTGTTGTAAATCCTTTCTGGATTTAAAAAGTTGTTTTAGCTGCGGGTCTGAGAGATTTGTAGTTATGAACATTAAGTTCTCTTGCTATATTACAATTCTTTTATAATCTGCAGATCAGATATCTGAGCTTTGGTTGATGCAAGCTTCATACAAACGTCATGTTTTCCTGAGATAATGTCCTTGCTTTACCTGAACAAGGACAAACTTGCTTGCAAAATAATTACTTGCTGCTCCAAACACTTATGCCTCAAGATAGAAACCTCGTGTTTTTTAAACAGATGAATATAAGATTGTCCTTATATAGGGAGGGGCCCGTGAAAACACGCAAAGCACAAATATGCCTGGGAGAAATTGGTTTTCGTCATTAGACAAAATACTGGGAAAAAAATTTTCTTTCCAATTTTTTTAAAATATAAATATAAACTGCATAGCGAATAGAAACATCAGTGGTTAAGGCAGGTATCCTTAGTTTAATGCTTTCTTTGTTACACTAAGCGATCATCATTCTAATCTTTGATTTCTCAGAATTATTCAGATTTATAAGGCTCGGACCAAAAAAAGCTACAAATGTGCTCTAACAAAAGCTTCATCTGGTCCAGAATATAGCAGCATCTGCAGTCTTAGGCGCACTATGCTACATCTATGTCAGTGGTGAAATTCTAATTTTTTACTACCGGTTCTGTGGACGTGGCTTGGTGTTCTTGGCAGGGGAAGGATACTGGAAAATCTTCATTCCCACCCTACTCCTGGGGAAGGATACCGTAAAATCCCCATTCTCTCCCCACTCCTGGGGGAAGGATATTACAAAATCTCCATTCCCATCCCACTCAGGGGCCGGCCAAAGGTGGTATTTGCTGGTTCTCCGAACTACTCAAAATTTCCGCTAACAGTTCTCCAGAACCTGTCAGAACCTGCTGAATTTCACCCCTGATCTATGTAATACTGTTCCTGTATCAGTTTCATAGACTCCCTAGGTTGATAGGTGTAATTCAAGATGCTGGCCTTTATCTTTAAAATCCTATATGGCACAGGATGAGGTCACCTGTTTTGACTGTTTCTATCCCATCAGATCTTACAGAGTGGATATGTCGTGGCTACTATAGGCAAAACAGTGTCACCTGATGGGTCCCAGAAAGTATGATTCCTCCATTATAGTGCCTGCCCTATGGAACAGCTTCTCCCGTCTAAATACAGGTTTACTTTATTGATCTTTCACATAGTTAAATAAGGTCATCCCCCAGTCCTTAAGGTCACAATGTTTTTAAGGTGGGTCTGCTATGGGCAATGTGAATGGTAGCTTTTGTGGTTTTACTGAGTAACAATATAGCTTTATTTGGTTTATTTTAGATACTTTGTTTTTATTTTGTTTGCTGCCTAGGGTTTCTTGGCTAGATTTATTTATTTGACTTGTACACCACACATCTCGCCTAGATGGATGGTCATATAAACTGGATAAATAAAATAAACAAATGAAAATACAAACAGAAACAATCTCTTCTGGACAACACATCATTATCTTTAGAATTCAAGAGACAAACTATTTTGTGATTGTATATATTTCTCCTCAAAAGTAAAATAAGAGAATTGGACTGCATAAAATGTGAAACAGGAATTTATAAATGTAAAAAATAACTCCTTCATGCCCAAGGGAGGACGTATTTAATGTCCTGGAAATTGACCTGATGGATCACATTCTGATTACCACTAGGTGTTGGAGCTGAACATTTTAAAGTGTTCAGGAATAAGTCTAGTGCTTTTTAAAGTTGTTGCTTTTTTCTTGGACCTACTGCTTTAAAGAAGTGGCCCACAGGATTTTCTTAGAACCAAGCCCTACTGTATATTGATGAAACACAAAATAGGTAATTTAAGAAGCAGTTGCAAAGGAGAAAGAATAATTTGTAATAATAGGAAATAATTAAATATGTATGGTTTTTTAGTGAAAAGGATAGTACAAATACCATATTTTTCGGAGTATAAGATGCACCGAAGTATAAGATGCACCAAGGTTTTGAAGAGGCAAATTAAAAAAAAGTAGGTAGGTAGATAGAGGGAGATAGAGATAGAAATACAGTAGGTAGGTAGGGAGAGAGAGAGAGTAGGTAGTAGGTAGATAGAGAGATAGAGCGAGAGAAATATAGTAGGTAGGTAGGGAGAGAGACAAAGTAGGTAGGTAGTTGTTTCCAGGTGTATTTATCCATGTGCTGGAGAAGGAAATCACTGACAACCTGCAGCACCTAAGACTTGTTTCTGCTGGCACAGCACTTGATCAATGTAATTCTCATCAATCACTCTAACTAAAGAGCTTTCCGAAAGGGGGGAAAAAGTTTTTGCACTCTGCAAACCTCCCCAAAATGGACCATTTTCACGAAAACGGCACTGTTTTTTTCAAATAAAAGGCACGAATAGCATTGGGGGGTGGGCTTGCAGAGTGCTCCTGGGGGGCGGGGGGAGAGCAAAAATTGGCCCATTTTTCGCAAAAATAGGCTGTCAAAAAAAATTAAATGCATAGCCTTATGTAGGCTTATAGAGTGCTGCTGGGGCGGGAGGGGGCACAAAAAATGGCCCATTTTTTGCTCATTTCTGCCCTCCCCAGCTCCCAGGAGCTTTCTAAAAGCTTCCATAAGGCTAGACACGGCCATTTTGGTGAAGGGGCGAGGCTTCAGGAGGCAAACAAATGCTGTATTCGATGTATAAGACACGCCCAGATTTTCAGCCTCTTTTTTGAGGAAAAAAGGTACATCTTATACTCTGAAAAATATGGTAACTACTGTATACGAATGAAATACTTACATTGGGAAGTGGCTGAAATCTTCTCAATTATTTCTTGACTGACTTGTAGCTCTTGGATACTCCATGATAGAAATACTGCAACATTAAATAACAATTGAAACTGTAAATGCTTACCAACATACTTCAAGGAAATCATGTCATACCATTCTTTTCAAATGTCTGCCACAAATCATGACATCAGTCTGGGGATTGAACCTCTTTGTAACATTAAAGATATTAACACCATTATTCACAACACTAAAAACCTCTTTTCTAAATTCCAGAAAAGCTAAAGACTTCAATTTGATTCTACAAAAGAGAACACAGCTAAAAAAGAATGCAGCTTGTTATGTAGCCTGTACATTAATCAGCAACAAAAATTAGAAATTGAACTGAAAGATCTGATTTATATGCACTACACCTGGGATGGCGAACCTATGGCACACATGCCACAGGTGGCACACGGATCCATTTGTCAGGGCATGAAAGGCGCATGGCCAGCTGAGTTCAGCCTTTTTTAAAGAGGCTTTTTAGGGGCCTGGGGAGGGCAAAAACAGCCTCCTCTGCCCTCCCCGGAGGCCCTCCGGAGGCTTCAGGAGCTTCCCTGAAGTCTCCGGAGTGCAAAAAACCAGCCCTACAGGCAAACTGGAAGTTTGGGAACGGACTTCTGGTTTGGTCGTAGGGCTGTTTTTAGTCCTCTGGAGCCTTCAGGAAAGTCTCCTGAAGGTCCCTGAAGGCTCCGGAGGACTAAAAACAGCCCTACGAGCAAACCTGAAGGCTCCAGAGAGGTTAAACCGGCCCTGCAAGCAAACCGCAAGTCCGTTCCCAAACTTCCGGTTGCCCATAGGGTCAGTTTTTTGCGCTCCGGAAGCTTTAGGGAATCTCCTGAAGTCTCTGGAGGGCCTCCGGGGGCGCAAGGGCGCCGGTTTTCACCCTTCCCAGGCTCCTATAAAGCCTCTGGAGCCTGGGGAGGGTGAAAAAAGCATGCAAAAAATGGGGGGAGCACCTGTCATGCGCATATGCACGCTGGGGGGGTTGCGCATTATGGGTGCGGCATGCCCATGCACAACCCCCTTGTGCTCTTCCGCTTATGGCGAGAGAGCCAAAAAAGGTTCGCCATCGCTGCACTACACCATTATATAACTACAATCAATCATTTCACAGCAGTTATTATATGTTTGTAACAGTTTTAACTGTTCTACTCTTGATTAGATACAAGAGTAGATATTGCATTATCATAGTACCTAGGTAAGTGTCTCTGAATGATAGGCTGAGTGTAAAAAATGTCCTACGCTTTAGAATTAACAAAATGCTTGCATGATTGTTCAATGGTGCTTGCTTTAGGGATCGGTTGGTTGAACTGAGACTAAGTTTCTGGTCTCTCTCTTTATCACTGCTCTTTCTTCTGTGATAAAATGGGAAGTGGAAAAACTGGTTTTATTGTCTTTAGTGAATAAAGGGAATGAAGTCTTTAGTGAAAGTAAGAAAAAAATCAAGCTGGATCTATGCTATTGTGAACATGTACAGTTGCTGACACAGGGTTTATAGCGGCGATAGTATTTGTCTACTACCCTAATATTGTGTTTAAGTTGAAAATTAGCAAGCAATTGACTCATACCTAACATAACTCTATGCATGCATTATTCATAATCACAGACGAAAGAAATAAAATCACATACAGCGATCAGGCAATAAAATAAATGGATACTCATTAAAAAATAATAAACCCTCATTCAAAATTAATGCTTCCTAACTGGGATTGCTACTGAACTATATTTTAGCTATTTTCATGGAGTTGTCAGTGAACCAATCTGCTAATAAAAAATGCACTACCCACACCGGGCACTTAGTGAGAAAGTTTTTGAGACAGGCCGCTAAACAAATTTATATGACCATCCAACTCACGCACAGTGATTGGGGGAGGTTTTTTTTACAACATTAAAATATCACCCATGGAACAGTCACTCCAGCAGTGACAACACACACCAACTACTTGATCAGTTCCGTATCAACCAGGGGTCCCCAAACCTGCTGACAAAACTACATCTTCACGAGAAAGTAACAAGATGGGGGCCAATCTTATCTCCAGCAGAATGATATTCCAAAGAATGGAAATCACAAGAGAAGGCTTGTTTCCTTGGTCCCACAAAATGTACCTTTTTACTACATGGAACCTGCAAGTTAAATTGCCTTCTTGTGCTCCTTCAAATAACCTAGCCCTAAGCAACTTTTTCCATTGCCAAACATGACATAAATACTGTGCATTATCATACGTTCCCTCTAACACAATGGACGATAACAAGTCAAACTTCACTAGGGTGAAGAGGAACAGAGAGAATGTTAAATAAATATTTAGGGGTAAAAAAGACTCTGTAAATTAGGATTCTTGTTGTTTCGAGGCCTTAAGCTTGTCACTTTGTAGGTACAAATCAAAGATTCTTTGTAGTCTATAAAAGTTTTTTCAAAATCAAGCATGATCAAAGATTGAGTTGAAAGACCCAACAGACTAAATTCTTTTTTCCACAGAGATAAATCTACTGTTAAGGGTGTCTTAAACTAGAGACTCACCCCAAAAAACTAGTTTTAGCCAGATTTTTCAATGGCAAATTCTCATACAATCTTCATCAGATATAAAACAACAAAGCACACAGTGCATGGCTTATTTTTTTAAAAAAACTTGAATTACACTCTATGTTTAAATCATAAGTGGAAAATTAATGACACTCAAACAAAACAGCCTAAGGTTTAAATATTTGGAAATCATCCAGTCTTTTATAATGTGGAGATAACAACCTCGAGACATTTCAGTCCATACCTGAAATCTTTGAAAACTGCAATGAATTTTGCCAAATCTAATGCGCATAGTTTTTTCATCTGATATCAAGTTACTGTATTTAGAGCAAAGATGTTGATTCTCTTGCTATGTTACAACATAGTTCATGGTAGATGCTAATTTTCAAGAACTAAGCATCCAGATTTATTCTCTGTAGATGCAGTCCTTCCTTCCCTACCCTGTCATAAACAGATGGGCATTGCATGCTATGCCACACACTATCATTTCATTCACTGCTGTCTAAAAGTAAAATTTAAAAATTACCTTGGGAAAACAGGAAAGTGCAAAGTGACTCAAAATGTAGGACGTTCATGAAGACCATACTGAAAAGGGAAAAGATATGTGTTACTATAAGTACTAACTCATTTTTGACTTTTTTTTATTTCTCATACTTTAATATCAAAGCAAATCTGAATTACAGTCATAGACTGTAAAGAGAATAGGGGACTTTAATATCCATTTGGTGAAAAATTTAAGCCTTCAACCAAAATGAAATTTCGGCAGAAATATTTAAACACAACAAAAGATGGGAGAGAAGAATGTTAAAAATAAATGGACCATTTTCAAAGGGTGATTTCTTGCAGGAATTTTATAACAGGAAGCAAAATGTACCTATTGGAAAATATTACAAAGGGGCATCCTGATAGTGCATTGATGACTTTAAAAAATCAATGCCATTTCTGCATATGGTAAAAGTCCTGGTAACACAGAAAAACACACGAGGATCAGTCGGTAAGAAGGTGAGAGGTAAGAGACTAAAGAGAGAATATATTTGAGTTTTTTAACATTTCCAGTTGCATCTGTCAACTACATGCAAAATATAGGATTTGAGAAGTTGAGACATTCTCACAACCACAATAGTATTTTGTACTCCTAACTTTAAGATAACTGGGCATAAATTGTGCTTTCCCAGTCTAAGTTTACTACAGATCAGGAAAAAGCTCAGAAAGAATTGTTGCCTTTACACAATTTAATGTGGGATGGGTTTTTTCCTCTCACAAAGCATCATTTATCAGCAAGAAAATGAACTACCAATTGTTCTATTTAATAAAAGTGGCTTGTAGTTGGTGAACTCTGGGTTTCCCCACCCAGAGCATGCAGCCTTATTCATTTGCTTGCTTGCCTGCCATAAAATTACCAACCTCTTCTGATCAATAGTTTATTATTTGGGGAGAAGGAACCAAAAAAAAAAAAAAACCTAAGCTACAACATAGGCTAATCAAGAAGAATTATATAGTACTCTTCTCCAGTTCAGAAGCCAATTCGTGAAGAACTGAAGTCATTAACTGTCTTGATGGAAAAGATGTTTGCTAAGCCTAGGCATTTCTGCAGACAGTAGAAGTCTGGCTAAAGAGATAGAATCACTGTTGGTTGGACAACTTGTTGGTTGGAAAAGTTTCGGGGCAGTTTGTAGAAAGTGGAGAAGACCAAATAAGCATTAGAAGTACAATCAAGCATTCTATAAGGCCATTCATGACTCTCTTTTGTCCAATAATAATTAAGAATTGATTTCTCTTCAAGTTTATCCTCTTTTGTATATGACGTTTTCACTCTGAAGTTTTTGAGCTTCAGAGCGAAAAGAGAAAGCTCAACACTACATTTAATTCCTTCTAAACAGATAAAAGGCACATACTCTTACATAAAATTCACTTTCCAAACGTATCCCTTTTCTGCAACTCAGGAAAGGCTTAGGAAGATCATAGGAAGATGCTTGCTGCCCAACCATCTCCACCAGCTAGGCTAGTTCAGAGGCCTGCATAACAGCCTTTTCTTCATTTCCCAACACAATATATAAACTGTTACTGGGAGGACAAAGGTACTTATTTTGAGTTATGTGCCAGAAAGGCATTTATATCCCACGATTTAGCACAGCTACCATACACAAATGGTACTGAAGTTAAGCCCCTGTCCTCACATGCACCGAAGTAAAACTTTCATCTTCCTAACAGCTGAAAAGGCTCAGCTTCATGAGATTTATAGTCTAACCCGTGTGTATGTGTGTGTGTTTGTTTGTGTGTGTGTTTGTGTGTGTGTGTGTGGGTGAGTGGGTGGTACCAGATTAGAGAAGGAATTTATATTCTCATAAAATGCAGAGTTTATAACAACTTTCTATTAAGCATTCTCTTTGCATTGCATCATTACTTGCTTTAGGATTGTTTAACTGAACAGCCATATAAACTTGTTATGAATAAATAATCTATCTACCCACAGTACGTGCATTTGTCTCAGAGGTATTAAGAAATACTTTCTTTTCTTCCCACAACAGGACAGAAAAAGTACTGGCATTGGCTCCATAATTCACCATACAAAAAGCAGTGACCAGCTGTACTTCTCTGAAAGGTTCTGCTATGAAGTTAGCTAAGACCAATCTCCAAAGAACACAACATTTTTCTAAAGTAAGGAGATGTACACAAAGACCTCCATTTAAATGTAGCCCTGGTAATCTATGGAAACCTTTATGTGTATATCTCTACAGACACCCTGATCCAAGCATTGGCATTGTATTGATGGAGATGCAACTGTAAAGTCATAGTGATATACCTTTACATTATGACATAAAGTTATCATGAAGTACTGTCATATTATGGCTTGACGGTGCTCCTGCTTCTTGTGGTATCAAGTGGTATTCTCTTTGCGATGTCTTTGTATGTCTTTGTAAAAGATACACATAGGTCATGATTAAACATGTTGAATCTATTATATTTGGCAAACCAAAAACAGCAGACGCTAATTTTCTCATTATTTATTTATTCATATTTGCATGCAATCTACTCAGTGTTCAGTGGCCACTAACTTGATTCATTTAAAAAAAAAATTAAAAAGTTAAATTAACCAATGAGCTATAAATAGAAAAACATGAATCAGTTTACAAAAAAATTGTTTTATGTTTCCTTATTTATAGCTCATCGGTCTGTGACGAAAGCGAATACCACGCTGTATAATTTGCAGGAAATGTTCTCCTTGACAGCATCTGGTTCCTGCTATTGCCCAATTAGCCATTGCTGAGCTAATGATGGGAATCATTAACAAAATTCCCGGATTTTTTAATCCCATGAAAGTAAGGCACTTGGTTGGAAAGATCCATTAGCAATTATATAGCCGGCAGATCCGCATCTCCACTGCAGAAGGTCTGTGGGCACATACATCCTGAATTTTTACCAGAGGTAAAGAGTAATAGGTGGCCTGTTTGTGCACATTGAACAGTCTGAGAACTAGTCTCAGGTCACGTATTATTGCTTTTTAAATCTATGAGTAACTTACAAACCTGTTCGTGCTCCTCTAAATAGCAGTGACATAAACACGCCTTTATCTAGCTGGCAAGCGCCCAAGTTTATTCTAGCAAAAACTTTCCATCTCCATTTAAATTGTGCATGGAAACTATCATCTTGTGACCAAGAAATAAGGCTGCTATGATTCAGAGGTGAACTGGGTGTTATGGCATTTATCATACCCCACCATCAATATTCAGGGCTTCGTTTTTGCTTTTAGGTGTAGTACTTTGTAGCACGTTTTAGTCATTCATCCTGAGATGGAAGATATAACATCTATGGATGGATATTTCTTGATGACAGTAGAACAGTTTCAAATACAGACATTCCTACTACACAGTAGTAATAGCTACAACATACATAAATGGAAGAGAAGTGAAGCTTGTATTAAATCAAACCACGACAACTAGCAGATTTAAGCCTTGTCTAAGTGTTGCTATTAAATCAAAGGGGTTATTATTTTAGGGATTGGAAGCATCACTTAATTTTTTTGGCAGAATGAGAGAAGCAATGATCAGGACAGAACGAAAAGGCCCACATTTTGGAGGGTGGGGAGGGAGAGAGGATTTTTTGGAAATAATTTTATAGCATTGTTTCTGGTTCTGTTAAAACTGTATTAATCCTACCATAAGGCTTAGATTGTAGGCAGTGAATGTTTATCTCAAAAGACATAATATGAACCCAAGATGCTTGTTTAGATCCAGTGACGTGCGGTGAGGTTTATGACTGGTGAGGCACTGACACAGTGCTGGGTTTCAAATATTTTTAGACTTGTGGACTTCAACTCCCAGAATTCCACAGCCAGGCATGCTCAGTTCCAATTTAAAGCGACAGCATTTGTTTTTCTCCTTTGCTCCTTCTTTCTTTTTCTTTTTCTTCTCCTTCCCCTCCTTCCTCCCTCTCTCCCTTCCTCCCCCTCTCAAACACACACACACACACAAACACACAGAAGTTGGATTGGACTATCTCTCCTACCCCTTCCCTCTCTCACTCACTCTCAAACAAACCCCCCCTCACACAAAAGTTGGATTGGATATCTTTTCCAGTGGCTTGAAAGCAGCTCCTCTGCCATCCCCCCCATTCCCCTGCTGCCTTTCCCAAACACCTCCACCATTGCAAATGCAGCCTGCTGTCTGGGTGGGAAATGCCTGGAACACAATAAAGCTCACCCACCACCTCCTGCTGGCAGGCTGGGGTGAGAGGAGAGGCAGAGAAGCCGGAGGGGAGCCGATCCGAGCCTTCCAAAAAAAAGAGGCTGGGGGGAAGTGTGTGTACTACAGCATGGCTCTTTGCCTGGCTTCCTGCCTCCTCCTGTGGTCTCCTCAGTGCTCGCTTGTGCTCTCCCTCCCCAAGTGTAGTTTGATTGCAGGCGGAGCCACATTGCCTTTTCAAACTTGTAATCAGTGAAGCTGGGCTAGATTTTTATATAGTTTTATCCAGCTGTGTGTGTGTGAGAGAGAAATGAATGGGGGCCTGGAGAGGAAGTCACTACATTTGGGGAGGGAGAGCACCAGTGAGGAGACCACAGGAGGAGGCAGGAAGCCAGGCAAAAAGCCATGCTGTAGCACACACACCGGCCCCACAACGTGGCTCTGCCTGCAATCAAACTACTCTTGGGGAGGGAGAGCACAAGCGAGCCAGGGTCCTTCCCTCCAGCCTTTGCCCAAAGCCCTGCACAGCACCAGGAGGATGAAGTTTGAATTCCTCCCCCTCCCTCCAACCCACACATACCTTTTCCAGCTTTTTTTAACAGTTAAGCAGAGTCATCCACGGTGAGGCAGTAACTAGCTCAGCTTTTTCCTTTTACTTTTTTTTTCATGATGACAGTGGTGAGGCTGTGCCTCACTTGCCTCACCTGACTGCACGTCACTGTTTAGATCTCACTAAGACATACGTTCCTTTAAAAAATGAGGTTCAAATGTAAAACAAATAAAGCTTACCTGTGTAAATGGAAACTCTAATTGTATATGGAAGCAATATTTGGCTATCTATTCTCCCTACCACTTCTGTACCCAATTACTCTTTAGAAACAATGTCCAGATTTACATAGGACAATGGCTGTTGTGAGTCTACATGTCATCCTAGACTTTCAATCACCCTCCTAGGAGTAAGCAATTGCTTAGTCAGAAACTCAGCATTTCCCTCTATTAGATACAGAAAAAGTTTGGTATTTTTATACTGATCAGAGAAATGTGTGGAAAGATGATGAGAAAGAAATGGAAAACTAAGACAGCTCCACAATATGAACTGCAGTGAAGAACAAACACCTGGTGAGTAGACTGGCTCTTTAAATCTATCTGGATAAAGAAAGAACAGGTCAGCACCTGTAAGTGCTTCAGTCAGCTGCTCCTCGTGAAGAGGTTTTGAGCACTGAAAGATAAAGCAACAGACATCTTGTTCAACTTGCTGTCAGTGTCTTTTTAAAGACAGATTCCATACTTTCTTTTCTAATTACATTTGGAAATTACATAGATTTAAAGAATACTTGCCACGGGAAAGTCGATTTGTTTTGAATTTTTTCTAAGACATAAAACAGATAAAGAATTGTAAAAATTGGATTCTGACTTCTGCTGGTGAAAATGGCAGTCTTTGAAATTGGACACTATTGCAAATTTTTCACCCGCAATTCCTCAGGAAGGCGGCTTTTTCTTCCTCCAGATTTAAGGAGAAAACCTGAAATTAATCCATCTGTCCTATGGACTGTCATTCATTGCTAGAAAGTAACAGAAATAGAGATTTCCCCAATGAACTGGTTTGAGTGAGTGACAAGGAGACTGGGTCTTCCATCAAGTGCACACCTGTGGTGCAGTCTAAATTTATGGACAGTAGAGCCGACTTTCATTTCTAATATACTTTTTGGAGTATACTTTTTTGGAGTATAATTTCCACTTCAATTAAAGGGAGGCTTTCTTCAGATAGGAATAAATCTTTTTCTTTGCGATTTTCATTATTTCTGGGACCATAATATTTTGAAACGGCCGAGATGTTTGCGGATTTTTGCTTGCCTCACAAAAAATTGAGAACTAAAAAGATTTACTTACCTGATTATGTTTAAATAATGAGTTTCTGGTGATGTTGAATGGAAAATGGCGTAATGGAGTAGTTTTTGATTATCTAAATAAGGGGTGATTATTTTTGGTTATATTTAATAGTTTTCATTTGTTTTTTCATTGTTTAATTGTTAAGAGTATGACTTCTGAGGGAAGAGTTTTGGGATCTCCCACCTTCCACTTTGTGGTTATAAGCCAGAGGTGTCAAATTAGTGGCCCGCAGGCTGGATGTTCTACATGCAGACCACCCCCACCCCCAGCTCTGCGAAGGGAAAAAAACATCATGATACATCACGCAACAACAATGTGATGTGGCGAGTTTGACACCCATGTTATAAGCAATTGCTATGCTAAATTCATCAGAAGTTGGCCAGTGATCCAGTATGTTTTCTGCTTATCTGTAACTTAGGTGACTTTCTGAAGCTGCAGGAACAGGGAGACAATTAGACTGATTTTTATGCAACAAGGGTTGGAGAACAAAGTTGATCCAATGCTTTGTTCTTTTTTAGAAATGCACTGATAATCAAAGGCACTGAAGATCGCAGCAAAAATGTGAGAATCAAAAATCTCAACTAATTAGCAACAAAGGACAGTATGAATCCAGTTAGACACCAACATATATTCTCTCCTTCAGGAACATGAAATATTGCCAATTAAAAGAAAATGGAAAGATTGAGTCTTGACAACCTCCAGCTCTGATGTTATATCAAAACACATGACTCTGAAAATACACCAAATAAGGACAATTGTGCCCGAAGCATTGGAAGCAGATCTATTTAATTAATCAAGAAGCTTTTTAAATGGAAATGCCAAGTTTATGTCTTGAAAGTTCATTACACATAACACATTTTACTCATTACAGCATATATTTCTAAAAACAGCATATAAATGTCACCCTTTTGCAATAGTATGGAACTGTGGAGTCCTTGGTTGTTTTCTCTTTCTTGTTTTCTTGCAAACATTTCATTACCCAATTAGGTAACATCATCAGTGTCAGATGAGAGTAGGTTTTGCTTGGTGTTCATATATATTGGAATGTTTTGCCGTGGTTACTTTCTGCATTTTTAACAATATCCCCATCCAGCTTATAACCTTGGGATATAATCCAAACACTTAATTCTTATTTATTCACACTCTTTTGGCTAAAGGCAAAAGACTTATTTAAGCATTCTTGTGTAAATAGATAGATCAGTGTGTATAACCATAAACTCTAGAGGGAGATGAATCAGACAGGCTTAAGTCTGCTTTGGTTGACATGTTCTAACCTTCAAAAGTCAAGCTTATATGGTTCAGACAGAATTGTTCTAGAATCAACCTCCAATGCCAGAGCAATTTTGTAATGCTCTGTCCCAAACTGCCTTGAGCTGAAAACACATTAATTCCATAGATCCAATAAGATCTACTTTTGCCCATATATGAACTACTACTTAACATGCTCAAAGTCATCATTTTATTATTTTTAAAAATATCTGAATGTGGCCTAAAAAACCTTGAAAAAATATCTGAATGTGGCCTAAAAGTTTTCTCGTCATCAAAAACTGAGGTATGATCCTCCCAAGAGGAGACAATTCTTGATATTTCTAACATTATTTGCTTCCGCGGGTCAATTATTAAGGCAGATAATGTCAAATGGTTTGACATATTCACCATGTGAGAAGATAAATAAGGGATCCAGATAAACTATCAAAACAGAAAACAAAATGCAGTGTGATTTCAAGCATTTAAAAGGAAATGTTTGATTATATTTACCCGATAATATGCATTGGTTTGCTTCGTAATATCAGCTACCTGATGTTCTGAGTGTATCACAAAATTTTCAAAAACTCTGGAAATTTACTGAACAACATATTAACCTAATTTAAGACTTAGACTTAAGATAATTTTGATATCAGCATGAAAGTATTGTTTTGACTCTTGTGAACCTGAAACCAAACAAATGTATTTTGAGGGTGTGAAAGGAAACAAATGTTTTGTTCTTAGCTACTTCATGTAGAGAAGTTCTGACTGTTCCAAACTCTATGACTGGGTTTTTGTTTTTACTTATGCCTGAGCTGTTTTTGTTTCAAACTCTCCCCATCCTAGGCAGCAGAGAACAATCATCTCCCTGTGGATTAAAAGAGGTAAAGTCTAAGACCATGGCCAACTCGCCACAGCCAACTTAACACAGCCAATTTGCTGTGAAACAATTCAATGCTATCTTAATCGTTTCGTTTAGTTACTTTTATTATTGGTGACCATATTTTCATCAAAATCATTGTAACTCATGTATTTCTGGATTGACTTTTCTTATTTTATTATTATTGGCCACTTTTCCATTGAAATAATTCAACTTTTGTATTTGTTGAATTATCCTGAGGCCAGTTGTCCCATTCCAGAAGGGTTATGGAGGGTTCAGAAAAAAGAAATAATTAAGCATGTGGCCCAACAGAAGAAGGCTACTTTCAACTGTAGGGTTGTAGCTTTCCTGGTTACTAATGCTTTTTTAAAACCAAAAAATTAATATTGCTATGAGAAAGTTAGAGTTCAGTAAGGTAGGTTGGTGGGATACATGAATATTTTCTTGTTCTCCATTTTATAGCCTGGCAAGGCAAAGGAGCGCATACACTTACTTTGCACAGAAATGGTGCAGGTGAAGTTGGACAACTGCTTTAAACTCAATGTAAATTGTTCTAAACTTGACTGTAAAAAATACAGTTTCTGTAATAGAGTTGTCAAAGTCTGGAATGCTCTACCTCAGCGATGGCGAACCTTTTTTGGTTCGCGTGCCACAAGGTGGGGAGCACAGGGGGGTCGTGTGCAGGTGTGCCGCACCCATAATGCAATGCATGACCCCCCAGTGCGCATGCGCACACAATGCACGACCCCCCCCATTTTTACATGCTTTTTTCGCCCTCCCCAGGCTCCAGAGGCTTTATAGGAGTCTGGGGAGGGCGAAAAGAGCATCCCCCGCCCCCCGGAGGCCCTCCGGAGGCTTCAGGGACAATCCGGAGGCTTCCCTGAAGCCTTCGGAGCGCTTAAAACCACCCTCCGAGCAAACCAGAAGTGACTTCCGGTTTGCTCGGAGGGTCGTTTTAAGCGCTCCAAAGGCATCAGGGAAGCCTCCGGACGGTCCCTGAAGCCTTCAGAGTGCTTAAAACCACCCTCCGAGCAACCCGGAAGTCACTTCCGGTTTGCTCTGAGGGTGGTTTTAAGCGTTCCGAAGGCTTCAGGGAAGCCTCCAGACAGTCCCTGAAGCCTCCGGGGGGGGGAGGCTCTTTTCGCCCTCCCCAGGCTCCAGAGGCTTTATAGGCAAAAAATAGCTTTTAAAAAGGTGAACTCAGGTGGCCAACGCGCGCATGCGCGCTGGCCAGCTAACAGGGCAGCGCCTCGCGTGCCCTGACAAATGGCTCCACGTGCCACTTGTGGCACGCGTGCCATAGGTTCGCCATCACTGCTCTACCTTATCCAGTTGTCTCAGTTACAAATTTTCACAGTTTCCGTTGCAAATTGACTTATGTGGGTCTTACTTCATACTTAAGTGGTCAGTAGAGGGAGCGTGCATAAGTGCACTAACGTGCCTAATGTCCCTGTCATTGTATTTTTATTCTCTTGTTCTTGTTCTCATTTATGTTTGACAAATTCCAATAAATAAATATCAATAATTCTAGCACAACACTGATTTGTCTTGTTAAAGCTCAGTTTTAATGTTCATGCATTAATGCGATTAAGGAAGCACTGATAGCTCTTCTTTTCTTTTCTTCTTTCTTTTTTCTTTTTTGGTAAGAAGTCAGTCACCTGATTTGCAGGCAAGAATAAACAAGGTAGTTGATTTTGAAGAGCATATCCACTAATTGAAAGGAATGCAAGAGTTTTGTCAGTCTTTGTACTGCAATCTGTTGCACAATTAATTCAGAGGGCTTATTTAAGGAAATTCTAAGAATGTCTATCTGTTACTTATGTTGAGGGAGGGCTTGGTGATTTTGGGGGGGGGGGAGGATGTTTATATAAACAGAATTTTCATTTAGTAAATTGTGTTCATTTTATTTCCTATGCTGATTTATTTTTATGTTTTCAGAAGTGTTTTTAAAATTATGCTCTGGGCCATATTTTTTTTGCATTTTGGGTGATAAGTAATATTTAGTATGGAGTCCATCCATCTTACCTATCCTTATGGTCTTGGGATGGAAAACAAGGAAGTACCAACTGATAGCAAGATCTTATTGTTTCCTGAATTCTCATCAGAGTATTAAGGAACACTATTAAATAAGGATATTACTTGCTTTACTGTGTAAAGCAAGTGTAAGCACTCCTTTGCCTTACTAGGCTGTAAAACGGAGGACAAGAATATACTCATGTATCCCACCAACCTACCTTACTTAGCAGGCCTGGCTAAATGGTACAGTGTATGGGCCTGGATTATGACACACTGATGAAGTTACACAGGTAATAGAGGTAATATAGTCATACACCGTGTTCCTTATTAAGGACAATTACAAATCTATATGCACCAAGCCAATCTCACAAAAAGTCCAACATATTTGCTTTTCCAGGGAGTCTTTTTAATGATTGACTATGAACTGACACAGCGTATCGAAGACCAGCATTGGAAGTCCAACTTGAGTTGTCTGCTCTGCCAAAATTTATTCTTCTGTTTAGTCAAGCCCCTTTTACAAACAAGTGAGATATTTCCATAATGTAAGGATCTCCAAATTGCGAAGAGCACTAACTTTGGCATGCTTCAACACTTTCTCCTACAGCAATTTTGGGAGATCAATCTAAGAGAGTTTTGCTATGAGCGAAGGTTGTGTCCCTGCAAAGAAGTCATTGAAATTACAGGTCAGGCCCAGTTATAACGTATCCTTTAGAAAGATTCAAACACCTGCCTTGTAACTCCTTACGTGGTAAAACAACTGGGAAATTCTGATCTCTTTTATGTATAGTTATTAAATCAACACGATTCACTCTCCTTGAACACAGCTGTATTTTGTTATGCTATTTGTAAAATTGGACACACTTTGATCACCCATCAGTGAACCCACTACAATTATTCAACGAAATTAAATGCCATCTTCAGTGTACATCATACATAAGAAAACTATTAAAATAAAACAAAAGCACACTTCCTTCACATTCTATACAATTGAATCGAAAACCCCTGATACTGCATTAATATTACACTCTGAGGTAGAATTCAATATAGTTACTGCTTTGGTATAGAAGCTGTTTTTCAGCCTATTTGTCCTTGTTTTTATTGTCCTGGGCCATCTGCCAGATGGTAATAATTCAAAAAAAGGGTGTCTGAGATGAGATGGATCTTTAAGAATGTTTTGAACTTTCTTAAGGCAGCGGAGCTATAAAGCTCTTCCAAAGACGGGAGAGGGCAACCAATGATCTTCTAGGCAATGATGTTAACCCTCTGGAGTGTTGTCCTATCTGCCACTGTGGAATTAGCAAACCATACACAGGTGCAGTAAACTAAAATACTCTCTATAGTGCAGTGGTAGAAGGTCACCAGTTTTTTGTTCAGTTGTTGTTTCCTGAGAAGTCTCAGGTAGTATAATCTCTGCTGGGTCCTTTTAGCCAGGGGTGAAATGTGAGCGCCCCAGGTCAGGTCCTCTTTTATGATAACACCCAAAATTTAAAACTGGCCACTTGCTCCACTTAGTCTCCATTGATAACCAAGGGCTGGATGTCTGATCTATTCTGTCTATAGTCCACTATAAGGTCTTACCGGTGTTAAGGACCAGGTCATTGTCTCTACACCACGAAAGCAACATAAAGATTAATGATAGATAACCTAATGATATAATATTAGTCATATTAAAGCATAATTTATGACTTATCATAGCTTATTATCTGAGACTAATCATATTGTGTTCTAATTAATAAACCATGGTTAAAATAAACTAACTGAGTGTATGAATCCAATTACAGTAACATGTTTTTGAAATAGTAATACACATTATGAAAATAGAAATGCTGAGAAATAATAAAAAGCAAGGACAGATTCATATCACCATGCATGTAGTTTGAAATCTAAATGAGATAACATTTTAGTTATCCATCCATCCATTAGATTCCAGCCATTATCTTCCAAGGTACCACTCTAGCCTGTCATTCAAAAGTCAGTTATGATCCTTAGTCCAGGAAGTTACAGATGATTTAAGATGAATCTGAGATTATGGGCACATCAGGCATCTATTCTAACATTGCCTTTTATGTCACTGCGTTAATTTGTTTGTCAACTTGAGCTTATATTCTGAGTTATACTGTAGAAATGTTTTCTTATCTGACAATGATTAATGCACATGTCTCATAATACGTCACACATTCTTTTACTTTTCCTTCTGATCTTCCGTTCGCCTGCCGAAGGAGGTGGGCAACATAGCTCTGCCAAAATGTAAGGTTTAGATAGTAAGATTTGTATTTTATTTTATTTCATATTAAAGTTGTTCATTAGAATATGTTCTCGGGTTTTTATTTTCTGCTTATCTGGAGATATGCTGCTCGGAAGGCCGACGATTCACACCTCGTTACAATGCTTTACACACCTCACATTTTACACAAAGCTTTTTATTTTTGTCTAACCTGGTTTGATTCAACAAGAAAAGTGGCTGTGTTGCTTTGGGCAGTATTAGGAAACTTTAGCAAAGCAGATGAGCTCACATAAGTGATAGGATCAGGCAATGATTACATATATGGTAGGGCATCTATTTTATTAAGGTCTTAAGCATATACAGTAGATCTTTTTTTCTTCATAGCTCAGAGGCAGCTATCTGCTAAGTGTGATGCACAGAGAAGAAACTAGGACTCAAGTCACAGCTTAGTTAAACTATTGTTAAATAAGTGACTGATAATGATAATAATGTAATAATTTGTATTGACATGATAAAAGGGAAATTGGATATAAATTGCAAACAATGATTAAGAAAAGAGGTCTAAAATTTTGCTATTAAACATAATTAATTTTTATTTTCAATGTGTTATAAAGGTTATCCACGGCACTATGTGGATTTGTTTTAAATGTTGGAATGTTTGTTATAAAGGGATGTTAAAACAACTATAGTCATATGAAGGATGAGGTATGATGATAGTAATATATATAAATATATGTGATGGAAAATATATAACTTGATATGAATCATAGGTGATGACTGTGGAAGGGATGCACGAAAGTTCTTTGTAACCAATTGACACACTTTCTACAATTTGTAATGGAAGATGATTTTTAAGGTGTTTGTGTTTATTCAAAAAATAAAAATTTTATTTAAAAAATAGTCACAGCTGAGTGCAAACAAATCCTCTCCAACTTTTGAACTGCTGGCACAAAAAAGAAATCACTTGGAAATCACTTGCAAGTTGTTATTGCCATTTGTATACACAATATTGTGCTTTTGAACTGAAAGGAACATCGTTCTCTTCAGTTCAGTTCTCAAAAATATGTGGCTAGTTATGCCTGCTTATTTGAGAAGAAAGTCAAAAGTCACAGTTAGTTATTATTCAAAACAAAATTCCAAGTTCTCTAAAACTCTCTTTACGCTGAACAGCCTAGATATGAACATCTTATATATGTACATAAATATGCAAATACAGGGACAGAATAAAACATGTTAGGATTGGCACCACAACTAGGATTTAGATTCCAACATAATCCCTATTTTTTTTTCTTTTTCTTTGTTTAACATGTGGTCTGAAAAAGACTTCTGGTCTAAAAATGAGACCTCTTACAATCTTAGGATCTTTTAGCAAGGTTCATATAGAAAAAAATATATTTGTCATATGATCTGGACAACCAATGTGCAATAAGATTCAGTTTATAACTATTCCAGTCACAAGAATTAAAAAAGAAAGAAAAAAGAAAATTGAGTTTAGAGTCAGAGTGGGGACAGAAGGCTAAAATTCCAAAATTTAGGTCACCAATTTACATTAGCCCCTTTCAACCTGGTGTACAAGACTATAACTCCCACACTAAATTGAGAATGATAGGGTGTGGGGTCCAATACTTCTAGGATTGTAGGGTTATGAAACCTTGCATCAGACACTTGCTTCCAAAATATTGCGCAATGCATTTTCCAGGATTAAAATGCTAGGATGCCAAACTCGTTTAATAACAGTGCTGTTTAATTCAAACCCTCTGTGTGCAGGACAACTTTGCCAAATATTGGAAATACGGGTTACAAGAGGAAATAAAGAAAGTAATTTCTTCTTCGTCGCTGCTCGTACTGCAAAAACGAGCCCCCGGAAAACATTTTAATTCATAATCGGATTACCGTCAAATCTGCCAAATGCCTCCCTCCCCCAAATCCCTCAATTCCGCTGATCTACAGCTACACCGAGAAGAACAGAGGGAGCGAGATGGGGAGCTTGCCCGATTCTAGGAGTCTGTTTTAAGCCTTCGCCCAAGGCTCCCTTCTTCGGATCGGAACGATCCCCCGTGGAGCAACTTTTCGCCTCTCGATCCTTCATCCGCCGCTACTTTTGTTTGCAAGGACCAAAGAGGTTTGCAAGGATGAAAGAGGTTAAAACTTACCTGTCCCCTTGTTTCCAGAAACTTATTGGCTGAAGTCCATCAAACGTGCAAAGTAAACTTGCCAGGAGGAAAAAGCAAAGCGCTGGCCGCACTTAGCATCGGGGTTTCCCTTACACCGACCCCCTCTTTTCTGTGAACCAAGGAGCGCTGTGCTCCGCAAGGTTTATTTGCCGCAATAAAACAGTCCGCGGGGCAGATGGTTATACTCTCCCCCCCAGGCACACTGAGAACTGCTGCTGTATTCCCTTCTGCAGCACTCTTAACACTCTTCCCCAGGCCCGGATCAGGCGGCTTCAGCAAAGACAACTTTCTGCACTAATTTACACCAAAGCGTGGAAGGTTTTTCACAGGAGTCAAAGGGGTGTTTCCCTGTTTCGCCTTCCAAGAGCCCGTTGGGTCACGTTTGAGAGATTGAGTAGGTGGGAAGGGCTTTACGCCTCCGCCTATTCGGAAAGGCGGCAAGTGCCAAGGAAATTGGGGAGTCGGCACTACAGGTGTGTATCTTCAAGGTGAGGAATGCAGGGCAGGAATGCCAGCAACCGATTACACACTGGGGTCAAAGAGACAGGCAACCCCTCCTGCTTTCCCCCTTTCAGCCAGATGGCTATTTCTTTTCTACCTGAAGTTGTGGCATATTCTTTTTCCTGGCTGCATCTTGTTTTAATGGTTACTGAAATTCTAGAGACACAGTGGCTTATTTTATACATTTGCTTCATTGTTTTCCTGCACATAATCACTATTATGTATCTTACATATATGTGGACTCAATTCATGCAACACTAGGTTGTAATTTCCTGAGTTGTGGTGCATTGAGAAGTTAATGGATCAAGCAGTTAAGTGGGGAAGCTTTGTACTTCCAGACTTGCAAGATTTTCTAAATCTTGTAATTGTATATTTAGCTCATCTAGTAGTATTTCCTGTCTGGTATACCTGCAAGGACTGACACCAGTCTTTCAAGTCTGAAAGTACTAAGGTGACCAACCATCCTCCTTTAGGAAGGACAGTCCTTCTTTTGTAAGGTCTGTCCTCCCTCGAAAAGTGTCCTCCTACATGTCCTCCTTTTTGATATTTGAAGGCTAATCTGTTGCGCGTTATGTGACATATTTGATTAAACGGTTTTTAATGGTGTTTTTTTTTTACTTCATCGCAAGTATATTGAACAGATATTGAATCTTGTGTTGAATTTTTATCTAAAGAAATTCTAGACATTAAAATAGACGACAATTGTATCTTTGAAGAAATTAGAAGACTGAATGTATATTTAAATTCTGAAAAATTAATACAATGGGAAAATCAACATGTTGAAATTGATAAAAGATGGGTGGATATTTTCAGCCATTTCAAAAATGAACATATTCCATGTGAACATTTATTTATACTTGTTCAATTTACGTTGTGCTGCCCTGGAACTAATGCAGCAGTTGAAAGAGTTTTTTTCAATTGCCAATGATTTTTCGACAAGTGAGAAATCGAGATTGAATGTTGATACTCTAGCTGCAGCACTTGCCGTTAAATTCAATATGAAGGATATTTCTTGTTCAGATATTTCCAATATATTGTTAGAAGATGATACATTGACAAAAAATATTAATTCAATGAAAAAGTACTCATTTAAATAATTAACAGGCATGTAAGCATAATTACAATATAAAATGTTGCAAATGTTTTATTATGCATATATCATATTTTAGTGTATTATTGTTGCAATGAATAAAATATTTCTTTTATTTACGATATATTTTTTCCAATTTATTTGTCCTCCTTTTCATTGTAAAAAAGTTGGTCACCTTAGCATTTTGGACAATAGAACGTGTTTTGTCCTCCTTTTCATTGTAAAAAAGTTGGTCACCTTAAAAGTACAAAACTTCCTATCTCCACTTTTAACTGCTTGATCCCTTGGGGTGGGCCTTTTGAAGTTTCTCTGACTATTAAGTCACAGATCAGAAGCAGAAAGTTCCTACTTCTCATCTTATTGTTTCCTAGGCAGCATCTCCTCCTTTCTCCAAGATCATTCCCACATGCCATTACAGAAACTGAAATCTTGACCAATCCCAACTACATTTGAGCATATACCAGGAAAGTATGAGACAAACAGCAGAGTAGTGATGCATCTGCAACATGCAGAGAAACACACAGCTTTTCTCTTAAATTCGTAAAATATGAGTAGAAAAAATTTATAATCAGTGATTGCCTTGGTAAGCAAAAATGGATCCCTGATTTGTTTAATGATCTGTGTCCTGAGAATCCCGAATCAGTTTTAATGGCTGAAAATCTTTTGCTGTAGTGTTTAAAATATCTGGTAAGAGGTAGATCAAGGATTGGGACTTTTTAGCAGCATTCATATCAATCCGATGGGAAATCTTTTCTTACAATAGCAAGAGGACACTCTACAAGTAGTCCTTGTTTACTGATTGTCTTGTTTAGCAACCTTTCAGTGTTATGGTGATGAAAATGTAACTTTATGACCAATCCGTGCATTTACAACTTTTGCAACTGTAGAGAGGAAAAAAACCAAGCACTTTTACGCAAAGCGCTTGAGTGAGGCATGAGTTCACGTTTTATGCTGTATCATACTGCATCACTGAAACATGACTCTAGTTCTGCTTTAATCAGTGGTTGTTATTAGCTGTGAAGTTGTGTCCAACCCATTGTGGCCCATGGACAACGTTCCTCCGGGCCCTCCTGTCCTCTACCATCCTCTGGAGTCCATTTAAACTCACACCTACTGCTTCCATCCAGCCACCGCATTCTCTGTCATCTCCTTCTTTTGCCCTCAAATCTTTCCCAGCATTAGGCTCTTTTCCAATGAGTCCAGTAATCAGTGGTAAAGATGCCTAATTATGTCTTCTCAAGATCTCATACCATCAATTTAATTGCTGCAACCGGCATCCAGGAGAAAGGGAAATATGGACATAGCTATCGTCAGTAAAGCAGTATTTTAGGACTGACCTAAAACATCAACTGTCCATTCCCTTGAAGATCTGATTATTTATTTATTTGGAAATTTTTATTGCCTACTTGCTCAGGGCAACTTACCTCAAACAAAAACGCAACATAAATAAAAATAATAAAATAACTCCCCCCCTCCCCCGGTGACAAAACACATTGATATCAGCCATTTAATGGGCTCCATCCCATTCTGGATTCTTCAGGTCTGCTGGCAGAAACCTGTCTTCAGGGCCTTCTGAAAGAGAGTGGGGGGCAGTCTAATTTCCAGAGGGAGGAAGCCACGAGAGAGGGCCCTTCTGCGTCCTAATGTAGTGATGTCTAGGAAAATCTCCTGTAATGTTGGTTATTTTTGTCAGGGAGTTGCTTCAGGTGTTCAGCTTAAGATGCAGATGACTTTATCTCAGTAAGGAACGGATCCACGTTCAGATGTTTGAAGAAGAGTGCATTTTAAATAGACTAAATGAAGCACGTAAATTTGCATGAATTTTAATGTTTGCAAATGTTATTTAACAGACATTTGGGAATAATGGGGAAACTGTTAAATTAAGATTCACTGTAGCAGAGCTTGTGCATTTTGGAGACTGGCTTTATTGGAATCTGAGAGCATGTATAAAATTGTAATTGTTTTCGGCTCTCACTAAGTCTGTAGTTGAATGTGTAGAAACCTTGAGAAGTAGGGGGAGGGCATCCTTAGGCATTTGAAGAGAGAGTTTATTTTGTGACTCATAAAAATTCAGGGTTTCTTCCTGGGGAACACTATATGATTATTGTAAAACACAATTTATGAATATATTAGTGTTCAGTTTCCCTATCCCCTATCAAACAAGTCTGTTTGATTCCATAGTCTAAAGCCGTGATGGCGAACCTGTGGCACACGGAGCCATTTGTCAGGGCACGCGAGGCGCTGCCCTGTCAGCTGGCCAGCACGCACTGGCCAGCTGAGTTCACCTGTTTAAAAGCTATTTTTCACCTTCCCCGGACTCGAGGCTTTACAGGCGCCTGGGGAGGGTGAAAAGAGCCTCCCCTGCCCCCCGGGAAGCTTCAGGGACCGTCCCTGAAGCCTTCGGAGTGCTTAAAACCACCCTCCGAGCAAACCGGAAGTTGACTTCCGGGTTGCTCGGAGGGTGGTTTTAAGCACTCCGAAGGCTTCAGGGACCGTCCGAGGCTTCCCTGATGCCTTTGGAGCGCTTAAAACGACCCTCCGAGCAATCCGGAAATCACTTCCAGTTTGCTCAGAGGGTGGTTTTAAGCGTTCCGAAGGCTTCAGGGCAGCCTCCGGACAGTCCCTGAAGCCTCCGGAGGGCCTCCGGGGGCCCGGGGGAGGCTCCTTTCGCCCTCCCCAGGCTCCTATAAAGCCCCTGGAGCCTGGGGAGGGCGAAAAAAACATGTAAAAATGGGGGGGGGTCGCGCGTTGTGCGCGCATGCGCACTGGGGGAGTCGCGCATTGCATTATGGGTGCGGCACGCCCGGACTCGACCCCCTGCGCTCCCCCCACTTGTGGCGCACGAGCTAAAAGAGGTTCACCATCACTGGTCTAAAGTCTATGCCAATGCTCTAAGACTGGAGATAAATGTAGTAATGGTTCTGAGAAGCCACTTGACTACTATGGATAAATTTTATTTACTATTTCTTTTGTAAATTGTTGCAACACAAAAGTCAAAGAACTTTTCAGCCTTGATCTGGCTTAATAAAAGTATTGCTTTAATATGGATTATACAGTATTTTTATCTTGCATACATTTTAATTCTGCACAGATCTATTCCAAGAATATAGCAACCTTTGAATATCATGGACTTTAGGGATCCAATGACGTCTTCATGTCATCATGTAAAGTATTGTGACTTTTTCCTCCTTCGCTAAACTGGGTGTGGGGATGGTCAGCGTGTGACACACCCAGCCCCAGGGCAGTGAGTTTGACACCCCTGTTCTAGGTCATAGCATCTGAAAAACTTATTGCACTCAAAACATAGTTGCTTCTAAATTATACCAGTTATTTCATGGTATCCCTTGACAGAAAAACTAGTTTTGCACTTTGCGGCCTTCAAAAATCAGCAACTTAAATTTCAATATGACAAAAAACAAAATGCATTAACTTTTAGTATTATTTTTACAATATTTGATATATTACTGTATATGATATATACATAATTTTATTTTTCCAAGGATTTTATAATGTCAGGAATGTTATCTTCACCAAAGCGATCTTTCAGAAGAAAATAAAGAACCTGTTCAAGTTTTGCAACCTATAATACAGAAGAAAACCAGAAATTATAATGAAATTGTCTAGCCTCAAACTAGGTTTTCAGTCAATTTATGCAAACAGAAAGCATCACTAAATATTCTAGTTCATATTGTATTTGCTTAATGCTGCAATTTATATACTTTATTTATTCAACAAATAATGAGCTTCAATAACAGAATACATATTTTCTAATTATTAGTTTGGAGCATTCTCATGTCTACTTTTGCTAATTTCATACTAGTATACTTTTTTTTGTTAAAGTAAGAGTTAATACTACTGAAATATACATTAATTTTGGATTCATAGCTGTTTCTTGGGGAAGGACCCCTCTAATCCATTCTCTTTATTACCTTTACAGTCAATTACTCAAATATACTGAGAACCTTAAGACAGTAGAAATTTCTAGTGAAATTTCAGGAACAGATTAGTTTCATTTGGGTACATAATATCAACTATGCAGTGACATCTAAAAATTCCTGTTTTTGTTAATATTTTTTACTATGCAAGTTATACATTTGAAAAGATTACTTTTTTTGTTCAATAAAGATATTCTTACAAATAGATTTTCTGTGGATCATTTCTATGTAAACAATCTGTACTTAGAAATTAAGACAACTAATTTCAAATTGAAACTTACTTGCTTTTTCAACTCTGTACAGCAGCAATCTGTTGTCTTTAAGCATTCTAAATGAAGGAAAAATACATGTAAGTATTTATTCCACTGACAAACTCAAGTGAAAATTAGCTATACTATGTTTCAGAAAGCATATACTGTACATAGCAGATAAACATGCAGGTATTTGTTTGGAAGTACTTACGATTCCCATTACTGCTGTATTTTGCCAAGTTTTCAATTATTAACTGTTCTGCTATATCCATAACACGATTTTCACTCTTTTTTTGCACAATTACTGGATAAATATTTTGAGTAACGTCTTTCACTGTAATTATGACATGTTCATTCATTAAGAGGCTATTCAGCTTCTCTATTGCTGATATGGACCACGTTCCATCCAGTCCCATAATACCTGGAATCGAGAGAAACTACAAATATATGATGGTTCAAAAGTTCAAAGAGGTTTCAGTCAACTCTATACAGAATGGTAATGTTAGAACCATTTATAGTGCTCAACTTTATATTCAGCACCAATTCGATAAAGGAAGATGTCTCTTTAATATTCCCCACAGACATTAATACACTTCATTGAATCTCTGATACATCAAGACTATATGTTGCAGTTTAAGGACATAACTAAGACAAAAAAAAGAGAGGGGAAAGCTTATTCAAGCAAGGAAGTGAACTCCTCCTGAATCATCAATTTTAAAGTTTTTTTATACTGATACTAATATGTCACCAATACAATTTCACGTGAATAACTGCATTTATAGCACAAATTTCATCTGAATCTGTAATTTTCATAATTATGAAAAACTGAAAAGGAGAATGTGGCCTGCCCTCTGGCACACTTTTCTTTGTATTTAATATCTGGTCTTTCTTCTCTTGTGGTTATCCAGAAGCAGCAAAAAAGAAAGAAAAGAAAAGCAACTCACTATGGTTTTTAATTCATTAGATTTAATGCTATGCAGACATAAACAACTATATGACTCAAGAATGGAATTAAAATAAAATATTTACTGTTTGTCAAATTGAACTGGTTTGCTTGTTACCTGCTAAGGAACATTTAAGTATTTGAAATGGCAATTGTAAGTAGGGGGAAGTTATAGGCTGAAGTCTAGAGAAAGGCAATATTTCCACATTTCCATAATCGGCATATACTACTTTGACTTCGGATACATTTATTTCCAAAATAAGAGCACGGTACCATTTGTCATCACCTAAAATAGTGGAGCGAAAAATCAAGACTGAGAAGGTCATCATTACAGACAAACTAATCAACTGCATATACGCAAATGCTGAGGTTTCTCTTAAATATTATGAACATTTCACTCACTCCAATTATGTCTTGGTTAATCAAATCTTGATTAACTCACTTGTTGCTCTTCTACCCAACTCTGTTTCTTCAATGAGTTTTTTTACATAGCAAAATCCACTGTGGAGAATGCCCCTATTTCTAAACTGAAGAGTGAAAGGTGAAAAAGGGGAGAAATCTTATAGGAAAGTATCTTTTTAAAAGAGAAAACTAGTTCTGTTTAACATACTGTAGTGCCATCAGGGCACCTATAGTGCACTGATTATAATTATTTGAGAATTCTCCCAAATAAACAAGCAAGTCATATTTGAGGCAAAACTTATTTTTGAAGGAATACATTTCCTTAAATTTAGAAGGGGTTAATTCAAAAAGCAAGGGTGGCAGATGATAATGGAAACCCTCTGTTTCTAATTTAAACTGTCATCTACCTATAAACTCAAAACAAGTTTAAAAAAGAATGGGACTATGGAAGTTGTTTAAGAGGGAGATAGTCCAGAATAAGCAGTATGACCAAACACCATCACAATAGTGGAAGCATAGATTCCCTTGCAGCGATTTATTTCTTCATAGCTTGTTCTCAGTGAAGTTACATCCAGAATATTTCCCTCATTTTGACACATATTCCTTAAAGACCTGCTGATTTGTTCCATTCCAAATAAACACCCCTTCTGGCCTAAGTCACTAGCAGAAGAGACATTGCCATTTCTCCTAATTGCAAAAGGTTAGGAAATCAATGTCATTAATAAAAACAGAACAGAAAACTTAAATAATTTTCTATCTAAAATAATCACATTCTGTCTTGCTTTTGAATCAAACCAAACAATTCAGAACATGTTTGTTTTTTCCATGCATAAGCTGCTGAGACCAACTGTTCTGAATTTAGTGTTCTGAATTTAATTAACTTTTCCTGTGAATCAAAAAATAGTCTGCTTTACTGACCACCTAATATAACTATTGAAATTGTGAAGTAATCAATTTTATTATTACAGCTCTCCAGTAGCTATTGGAGCCATGTGTTAAATCACTAAATGCACATATTGATTTCTGAGTTTAAATGAAATAAACCTAAATACATTCAAATGATGCTGCATTCATCTAATCTACGAATCTCTGCAGAACATTCTACATTAAGTAAAAAAAATTATTTTATCCATTTATTTAAATACATATTTCACTTTTCCAAGTCCATTCCCACACCTGAGAACCTGGCACAACAGGGTTCACCAATCTTTGGTTGGAAGATGCTATCCTTTTCAGCACGGCAATAGTCCGCAAGTTCAATCATTAGTTTTTCAAGCTTTTCTAAATCCCCTGAAATAAAAAGAAAACATTTTAAAGGTCTGCTTTTGACTAACATACCCAAATATTTTATTTAAGGGTCAAGAATTTTTGAATTTATATGCCTCCCTTCTCCCAAAGGACTCAGGGCGGCGTACAACATAAAAACACATATGACAAAAGTTAAACAAGATTAAATAGGCAATCCAATAACCTTCAATTGACAATTTACATCAAATTTAGCATTAAATTAAAATTGACAATTAAAATTAATAATTTATTTTATTCTATTCAGGCCAGGCCGGCTTGCTGAAAAAGCCAATCTTTTAGGGCATGCCGGAAGGACCGGAGGTGGAAGGTTATGCGAAGCTCCGGGGGCAGCTCATTCCAAAGGGAAGGCGCTCCCACAGAGAAGGCTCGCCCCCTGGGGGTCGCCAGCTGACACTGCCTGGCCGATGGCACCCTGAGGAGGCCAACTCTGTGGGATCGTACTGGACGGTGGGAGGCTACGGGTGGCAGTAGGCGGTCTCGCAAGTAACCTGGGCCTAAGCAATGGAGCACTTTAAAGATCATAATTAGTACCTCGAATCGCACCCAGAAAACAACTGGCAACCAGTGCAGGCTGCCTAAAAGGGGTGTAACATGGGAGCACCTAGGTACCCCCATGAACAACCTGCGCGGCCGCATTCTGGACCAGCTAGAGCCTTCGGGTGCTCTTCAAGGGCAGCCCCATGTAGAGAGCATTACAGTAGTCCAGGCGAGAAAGGACAAGGGCGTGACTGTGCAAAGGGCATCCTGATCCAGGAAGGGGCACAACTGGCATACCAGGCGAACCTGGTAAAAGGCCCCTCCTGGTCATGGCCGTAACATGTTCTTCTAAACTAAGCTGCGTATCCAGGAGGACTCCCAGATTGCGCGCCCTCTCTGAGGGGGCTAAAATTTCTTCCCCAATCATCAAAGATGGTACGTGATGCACAAATTGGGATGACGGGAACCACAGCCACTCAGTATTGGAGGGATTGAGCTTGAGCCTGTTCGTCTCCACCCAGATCCGCACAGCCTCCAGGCACCGGAACATCACATCGAGAGCATCGTTGGGGTGGTTTGGGGTAGAGATGAAAAGTTGGGTATCATCAGCGTATTGATGATACCGTACCCTGAAACCATGGATGATCTCGGCCAGCGGTTTCATATATATGTTGAACAGGTGGTGTGAGAGAACCGACCCCAAGCGCCTTGGGGTCAATCTCTGCCCTCCAGTCAACACGAACTGCAATCGATCTGAGAGGTAGGAGAACCACCCCAAAACGGTGCCCCCCACTCCTAAGCCCCCGAGTCGTCGCAATAGGATACCATGGTTGATGGTATCAAAAGCTGCCGAGAAGTCTAATAAGACCAGGACAGAGGAACAACCCCTGTCCCGGGCCCGCTAGAGACCAACGCCGTCTCCTTGCTGTATCCGGGCCTGAAACCCGACTGAAACGGATCCAGGTAGGCAGCTTCATCCAGGTACTGGGGAAGTTGACGTGCCACGCACTCTCAACAACCTTCGCTACAAAGCGGAGGTTCGAGACCAGGCGATAGTTGTCTAAAGAAGCTGGGTCCAGGGAAGGCTTCCTAAGGAGGAGCTTCACCACTGCCTCCTTCAAGGCAGTGGGAAAGAACCCATCTCTCAATGAAGCGTTGGTAATCGCCTGGAGCCAGTCTCGTGTCACCTCCTGGGAAGCAGAAACTAACCAGGAGGGACACGAGTCCGGCACACAAGAGGCAGCACTGAGTCTCCCCATAATCCTGTCCACGCCCTCGGGAGTCATAGGATCAAACTCATCCCAGATAATCTCCACAAGATTAATCTCCGTCAACTCGCCCAAATCTACCCAGTCAGAGTCCAAGCCAGTCCGAATCTGAGCGACTTTGTCCTGTAGATACTGGGCTAATTCCTCAGCCATGGCGAGCAAGGGGTCTTGCCCAGTTCCTTGATTAAGTAAAGAGGGCGGCTGGGCAGTTATCTGCGGATGCAATAAGAGCGGAAAAATGTTCCCATTTTGCCGTTTTTATCGCCACATAATATGAGTTCTTACTACTGTTCGACCAGATTCTGACCGGCTAGCCCTCTACCCACTCTCTAGGCATGTTCTCCGGCGCTTCATCTCCCGGAGCTCCTCGGTAAACCAACAAGCTACCTGGGATCTGCACCGAGTCAGAGGCCGCAAAGGCACAATGCGGTCCAAGGCCCCAGTGGCTGCCCTATCCAGGCTCCCACTAGGGCCTCGGTCGAGCTGTGAGCAAGGGATTCAGGAAAAGTCCCAAGCTCCATCAGGAACCATTCAGGTTCCATCACATGCCTGGGGCGGAACCATCTAATCGGTTCCCCTCCCTGCGGTGGGGGATAGCAGTATGGAAGTCAAGCCTGAGGAGGAAATGATCAGACCATGACAAAGGTTGAATAACAATATCTCCTAAAATTAGATCTTTCAGCCACTGCCCAGAGACAAAAATCAGGTCGAGCGTGTTATGAGTTGGGTCTCGAATTAACTGAGTTAGTTCCATAGCCGTCATGGAAGCCATGAACTCCCGAGCTGACTCGGATGTCTCGCCAATGGAAGGCAGATTGAAATCCCCCAGGACCATAAGCCTGGGGAAATCAATCGCCAGCCCGGCTAACACATCCAGCAGCTCAGGCAGGAGACAGGTACATGACAAAAAGGCCTACCTGAGCTCCAAGGCTCCACTTCACAAAAAGGGACTCACACCCACCTATCTGAGGCACAGTGACCTCACGAGGTCCAAGACTTTCCCTAATAACCACCACCACCCCTACCCCCGCCCCTGCCCTGGGCTCTTGGCTGGTGGAACGCCTGGAAGCCTGGTGGGCATAATATGCACAATTACTTCCCATTCTTGGAGGCTTTCTGTCTTTTACTCCTGAACTAATCACCAAGAACCTTCTAGTTCTCACAGCATTTCCGCATTCTCTTCATCTGTAGTTTACAGGGCTTTATTGTTTTTATGTCTGCCTGTCTGAAATACTGGGAACAAGGAACAAAATCCAGCCTTAGTCCCAGTTCACTTGCTGTCTTCTCACTACCCTCATACTTATCAATGGACTACTGAATGGAAGGCTAAAAAACTTGAACAAAACCTTTAAGCTAGCCTACTTATTATGGACCTGAAACTCAGAAGCTAGGAAGGTACATTGAACAATATAGTTGAGAAAATGGATCACCATGTCTCAAACACGCTTAGCTTTTCAACAATTTCAACTACAACACAACTAAAATAGAAATAAACTAGCTAAGCTTTTGAACTGTGCTGACATAATGGGAACGGAATTCTGAAGCTGCTTTCATCATGTGAAAGTGCCAAGGATTTAGTTTGAGTGCTTTTTATCTGACATTTGCCAGATTCTGAAAAAAAACATTACAATTTTTTTTTTGCCATACTTCAGGTTTAAAAGAATAAAGATGTCACTGTATCATCAGCAAGTGTGGGGCTGTTTTATTAAGAGAAATCAAGTGCACTTTTGAAAAAAACAACTATCCATCCACTATCCACTTATTTAAAATTTCAGATTTGCCTACTAATATGAAAGGATATCAGGAGGCACATTTGAGATGTTATAGAAATATTAAACTTGGAAAATTATTAGTTGCACCACCATGACAATTTCAGCACTGGTTTCAGCTCTGTATAGGGATACAACCTCAAAATCATAAATTATTATTTCAAACATTTATTCTCCTCTCTGCTATTTTGCAAACAGAAATAGTTCGCTTACAGATTTTACATTCCTCTTAGTTATCATTCTGGATTATAACATATTTTTCCCTACTTCTCTGTAGCTACACCACTCTGAACATCACACTATTCCATTTTTCTCCCACTGCCTTCTTAAGCTAATCAGCTAGCAGTGAAATCTGTCTATTCCTCATCCTTTTTATGGCCAACCAGAAGTGCTTTAAGATTACTATTAGCCTTAGATTCTGGTTTTCTTTATTATGAGGATTTCTTTGGATTCATGCAAAGCAGTATTGAGGGAAATCAAAATGATTTCTGGAGACCACTACTTCTCTCTGAAAAGCTTCTTGCCAGCCCTTTTCTTTTCAACAATATTATAGGACTCACAAGTATCAAAAATAATTTTTGCTTTCCTGTTAAAAATGTGCAGAAAACAGGATCTGTTTCATATCTGAACATATCTACTATGTTCCATTGCTGAACCATTTAAAATTAGCTGCAAACTCAACAATTCAGTCCAATTTTCAAACAAAACAAAATCCTGGAGTGATTTTAAGAGGCATTTAGGGGAAAACTCATAATTTCATACCCTTTACTCTCAGCTGTCTCCAGTATGGCATCCTTTCCAGTCTGCCAACTGTCAATAGGATAGAATCATGTGAAGTGTTACTACCACTTTATAATGCCTTGGTAAGACGACACTTGCAATATTGCATCTAGCTTTGGTTGCCACAATGTAAAAAAGATATTGAAACTCTAGAAAGAATGCTAGCAACAAATATTAGGGAATTGGAGTCAAAAATGTAAGAAATGGTTGCTGGAATTAGGTATGTCTAGTTTCATGAAAGAATGGGGACGACATGATAGCAAAGTTCCAATATCTAAGGGATTGCCACAAAGAAGAGGGAATTTGCCCAAGCACCTGAAGGCAGGACAAGAAACAATGAATGGAAACTAATCAAGGAGAGAAGCAACTAGAACCTTGATGGCGAACCTATGACACGTGTGCCAGAGGTGGCGCGCATTACTCTCTCTGTAGGCACGCAAGCCGTTGCTCCAGTTCAGCTCTGCTGCGCATTTGTGCACGCCTCGTGCTAGCCAGCTGGCTTCGGGTCTCTGCCTCACATGTGCAGGTGGCTGCGTGCATGGTGCACATGCATGAATGGGGGATGGGGCGCTTGCAGGGGACTGTATGTGCATGGGTGGGGGTGCATGCATTGGGACGGCACATTGCATTTTGGGGGTTCAGGTGCACACATGAGCGCATTTGCACGTGCTTTGGGCACTCGGTCCGGAAAAGGTTAGCCATCACTTAACTAGAATTAAGGAGAAAATTTCCTGACGGTTAGAACAATTAATTAGTGAAACAACAGAAGTTGTGAATGGTCCAACACAGGAAATTTTAAAGAAGAGATTGGACAACCATTTGCCTGAAATGTTATAGGATTTCCTGCCTGAACAGGGTGTTGGGCTAGAAGGAACGTTGGTCCTACCTGAACATTCTTCTCAGTGTGGCGTAGGACGGTCCAGGAGTGGGTTGTTCAATCCTTATTTGCCCAAGAGACTGAGTCAGAATTTAAGCCACGCTTCCAGCTTCCCCTGCTGATATCTAATTCCGACGAGGCACAGCTCCAACTAGAGAAACGAAAGAAGAACAGGCCCTGCCCGCAGCATTAGTAGCCCCCGGGGACCCAGACCTAACCAAAAACAATAACTAGGGTGGGACCTGGACCGTCCTGCGCCATGCTGAGAAGAACGTTCAGGTAGGACCAATGTTCTTTCTCCAGCTTATGGTGCAGGAGGGTCCAGGAGTGGGACATAGCAAAGCAGCAGCCCCTAGGGCGGGAACTCACTGGTTCATGGTACCCAAGGGCGCATGTACTCCTTGCAGCCCTCTACGGCCAAATGATGCCTCCGCAGATGCGAATGCATCCAATCTATAGTGCTTTATGAAAGGTGAGGGGGAAAGCCACGTTGCAGCTCTACAAATGTCTCCGATCGGAGCCTGAGTGTTCTACACAGCCGTGGTGGCCGCACTCCTAGTTGAATGAGCCGTTGTCCTGTGGCACCGGCTTGCCCCTTGCCTCATAAACCCTGGCCATACAAGCGCGCAACCAGCGTCCAATAGTAGAAGAGGACACCGTGAACCCATGGCAGAAGGCTAGAAAGAGACAAACAACGCCTCTGTTTTTCTGTAGGGCGCCATTCTCTTTATGTAAATACAGAGGGCCCTCCGCACGTCCAGCTTGTGTCCTGTCTATGAGAGGGGTTAGGACAGAAGTCCGGCAAAATTAACTCCTGAGCCCTATGAAAGTAAGAATTTATCTTGGGGATAAAAGCGGGATCAAGCCTCAGAACCCTTGTGTTAGGCTGGAAAATACAAAGGTGTTCCCTGACAGGGCACCCAACTCTGAAATCCTCCTAGCCAACGTGATGGCAACTAGGAAAACCACCTTTTATGTGAGGGACTGTAAGGACACAGTCTTCAGCGGTTCAAAAGGAGGATCCACTAGGGCCAGGAGGACCATGGACAAATCCCAAGATGGGAACCTGTGAACTACCAGGGACCGAAGATTTGCCACCCCCCGTAGAAACCTCTTCACCACTGGATGAGGGCCCAGGCTCTCCCGGCCGTCCAAGACCAGGACAGTCGACAGGGCCGAGACTTGTCTCTGAAGTGTGTTATGGGCTAACCTCCTATCGAGCTCTTCCTGAAGGAAATCCAGGATATTCGGGAGCGAGGGACGTTTGGGGTCCACATGTGCCTTATGGCACCAAATACAAAAAGTGGACCACGTGGTGTTATAAATCCTGGTTGTGGCCGGGCGTCTGGACGCCACGATAGTTCCTATCACCCGTGAGGAGAAACTAGCCTCTCTCAGGATCTCCCTCTCAAATACCAAGTCGTCAACTGAAGCCATTGCGGCTCCAGATAGACCAGGACCCCCTGGCATAGAGATATCTTCTCCTGCGGGATTTTCCAGGATTCCCCAACATCCCTGGAATCAGTGGGAGGGGGGAACGCATAAAGCAAACCCAGGGGCCACCTGCTGTGTAGGGCACTGCTCCCCTCCGCTCCCCGAGTCGGGAACCGCGTGAAAAACCTCGGGAGCTGGGCATTTTCCGGAGACACAAAGAGGTCTACCACTGGCCGTCCGAATCTCCTGCAGATCTCCTCGAACAGTTCTGGTTCCAGTTGCCACTCCGTCTGGTCCACCGTGGCCCTGCTGAGCCAATCCGCCTGGTGATTGGCATCTCCTGGTATGTGCTCTGCTTTGATGGACAACAGGTGCCTCTCCGCCCAATGGCCCAGGCGCAGAGATTCCACCCAGAGGGCTCTGGAGTGAGTCCCCCCCGCCTGTTTACATGCGCCTTCGTGGCCAAGTTGTCCCTCAGGAGTAGGACGTGTCTTTGCTCTACAAGGGCCTGAAAGTGTCGAAGAGCCAGATGAGCCGCATGCAGCTGCAGCCAGTTTATGTTATGTGCAAGGTCCCGAGGGGACCACCGACCCTGGGCCAGGTGTGCCCCCAATAATGCCCCCCCAGCCATAAAAGCTCGCATCTGTAGTCAGGATAAGTCTCTACAGCTCGCTGAAACCACACCCCTCTGGCTAGCGCTTGAGAAACCCACCACCTGAGGGAGAGCCTCACGTGGGGGAATACTCGAACCTGGAAATACGAGGCACTGCGCTTGCTCCTTTGGTACGGGAGCAAGAACCACTGGATGGTTTTAGCATGGAATCTCGCCCATGGAACAAGATCTATGCATGAAATTGTCTTCCCCAACAACTGGGATAAGGTAACTATGGGTACACGCCGTTCTCTCTGTACCTGGTTGACCAGTTTTACCAGGCTAGCCTTATGATCATGGGACAAGAACACCATGCCAGAGGAAGAATCTAAGATCGCTCCCAAATGCAAGAGTCTGGTAGATGGTCACATGTGGCTCTTCTGAAAGTTTATTGAGAACCCATACCTCTGTAGGGTCTCCACTGTTAGGCCTAGATCATGAAGGGACCTCTCCGGCGACTCCGCCTGGAGGAGGATATCACCTAAATAACAATGAAGCCTGATGGGAACCGTTCTGAGGTGGGCAGCCAGGGCAGCCAGGACCTTTGTAAAGGTCCTGGGTGCCGAGGCAAAGCCGAAGGGAAGAGCCCTATACTGGTAGTGGTCACCAGCGTAGGAAAACCTAAAGAACTTCCTGTGCTCAGGGAGGATAGCTACATGAAGGTAAGCCTCCGTCAAGTCAATGGACGTGAGGTAATCACCTTCCCTTATACCTTCCAGGATGGAACGAAGTGATGCCATCTTGAACCGTTTGTAAACTAAGTAGCGGTTCAACCGTTTACGATTAAGGATCGCCCTCCAACCCCCAGAGGACTTTGGAACTACAAAGAGGTTGGAATAATACCCCCTGCCCCGATCCTGAGGAACCACCTCCACCGCCTGGATCTCCACCAGGTGGTCAATCGCCTGGCGTATGAGCTGTCTCTTAAGTGCGCACTTGGAGGATGTAAACGTACGAAAGGAATTTGAGGAAATGGATAGGAATTCCAGTCGCAGGCCAAACCTCACCGTGTTAAGGACCCAGAGATCCGAAGTAATACTCTCCCATCGGTCGGCAAACAACGCCAACCGACCACAAATGGGAGCCGTCCAAACCCGCTCATTTATTCCGGTGGAAAGGGCATCCTCCCCCCGAAAGGGCCGCCTACCATGGGGTTGAAAACGTGACCTGTCCCTGTAAGAGGACCTATCCTGCCGCCTGTCCCGTCGTGGCCGAAAATTTCTAGGCTGATGATGATAGTCTGTGTCAGTACCCCTATAGGATGCCCTGTGTGTATATGGTGTGTACTTGTGTTCCTGCTTCTTAGTCATGGCAGGCAAAACCTTACATTTGTTCTTATCCTCAATGAGGATTGGATTCAGAACCTTGACAAACAGCTTTTTCCCCCGCATACGGGCCTGCCGCCAGCTTCCACTTCGCTTTGGCCTCCGCCTGCCACTTTCGAAGCCACACCATCCGCCTAGCTGAAACAGAGGAAGAAAGATCCCTGGAGGCAAACTTAGCGGCGTTCAAGGTAGCATCTGCCGAAAACTGAGTTGCAGCCATGACCTTGCTAATGTCTTGAAGCAGCCTCACATCGTGCGGCGGGACACACTCCTGCATTTGTTCAAGCCACACCAGCGTGGCACAATTGAAGAAAGACGCAGAAGAGGCAGCCTTGATCGTCCATGTTGCTGCCAAGAAGGTCTTACGCAATTCCAGTTCAGTCCTCTTATCCTCTGCCTTCAGATTGTTGGCTACATCACTTGCCACCGTGGGAGTTGGGGATGCAAGGGCGGCCACAGGGGCGGCCACCTCCAGAACCTGTAATGCCTGGGAGAAATTAGGATCCATATTATAGAACCATCTGTCATTCACATCGGGGTGGGGAAAGTACCTGGTTTGGCCCACTGCTTCTGAATGACATCCAGAAACAGTTTTGAAGCAGGGATTTCTTCTTTCCGCGCCACAGGTTCCACAAAGAAACATTTTTTTCTTAGGCGCTACCTTGGAAGTTGAGGTCTTGGCCACGGCCTCCTTCTTCTGTTTGCCATCCTCCGTTTGATCGGCTGCAGTGCTCCTGGCTTTAAATAGCAAGGAACCGGCAAAGGCAGGAGCCAAACCTTCGGTGCCAAATCTTCATCATCAGAAAGCTCAGTCTCTTTCTGCTCTTCCTCTTCCTGGAGCAAAACCTCGCTTCTCAGCGAAAGGAAGACCTCTGCATCCTGTCTGATCGAGCAACTGGATCCTGGATCCCGCTTGACCTCCATCAGTTCTGCATCCGCCTGTTCAGGAGGGCGACCCTGGAGGGCTATGCCATGTGCAATGGCTCGATGAATAAGAGATTGAATGTTAGCAGGCAAGTCCTCAAAATCACCAATGTCATGACTAGGCCCAGGCCTGGGTGCCAGGTGATGCCTATGCCCTGGGTCAGGAAAAGGCGTAATGCGTGGAGGCGGATGGTACTCGCCTTCCTCATCCTCTACCTCTGAGAGTGGGGGTGAGATAGAACTGGCCCTTGAGGATCCAGAGATCCTTGAAGGGGAAGGGGATGGGGAAAGTGGAGCCGCCCTCAGGCATGAGGGGTGTTGGTGGACCGTACCGAAGGCAAAGGGGCCTTATCTCCGCCTCCCTGCTTGGTCTTCTCCCCATCCCCTTCACCCTCTTGCCTGGAGGGAGCTTGCTTCACCAGTGGAGGAGGATCCTGTGGGGGAACCCTTTCTCTTTTTGGAGCTCTTTGAAGGAACTGCAGAAGTTGCCCCAGAGCTACTTTCACCGCGGGAATCAGCCATGGTCTTGTAGCACACTTTCTGCCCAAGGCCGCACCTGACCAGTTCAGTAACCAACACAGATTAAAACTCCTGGTTGTTAATCTGTGACTGACCTCACTGGAGCCTGCAGTCGCAATGAGCCTCGTGGCAGAGAAAAAAGGGGAAACAAAATGGCCGCTGACCACGTGACTCCCTCGAGGTTCAACAAAATGGCTGCCACCTCATGGCCACTAACAAAATGGCCACCGCCACGAGGTCCTTCCCAAGATGGCCACTGCCCAAGAAGTTCTCCCAAAAATGGCCGCCCCCAGGTCCCCATACTCACAAGAGGGAAAATTCTGGACAAAACCAATGGTGCAGGTGAGCAAACGGCCACATCCAGTCGGCCAAGCGGCCCTCTGCAAGTCTTAGTCAGCGCCAATTGCGCTCTCCCATCGTTTCGGACCATTTGCAGCTACATGGGAACGCGGTGTGTCAGACACGCACTCCTCGCACCTACAGCCTCGATATCCGCCCGCTGCAGTCTCTGAGAGCCAGAGACAACGCAGGGCAACCTCCCTGGCCTGCTCACGAGCCAGTAATCGGAAGCAAGTTAAACGGAGCCACAATGGACTCCGATGGCCGGCCCAGCCGGTAGCTTGCCTGCAAGGAACCTGGGACCTCCAGCAGGATCTAGCCCATACAACACAAGCAGGTGGAAAGAAAGAACATGTGAGCCAAGTTCAAACACCTTCCACCCAATAGCGACATCAATTTAATTGAAAGAAATGGAAAAAAAATAAACTATTCTAGGAAAGAAAGCCAATTATCACTAACAGCAAAAGTTTTTACATCTCTTTTCAGGCATGACTGAGTTGGAATTGGACGTAAGCAGGGGAAGCTGGAAGCATGGCTTAAATTCTGACCCAGTCTCTTGGGTAAATTAGGATTGAACAACCCACTCCTGGACCCTCCTGCGCCATCAGCTGGAGAAGACCTCCAAGGATTCTTTCCAACTCTGTCATTTTGTTATTCAATTCTCCAATATTTTCCTTCCAATTAAAGTACAGCTACCAACATACTGGCCTTTATTTCTTACTGCAATTGTCTCAGTACTATGGAAAACATTCCCTGTGCAGCATATCTTACTGCCCCAACTTTCTCCTGTGATAGCTTAGCACTTTCCCTTCCTCCCTATCCCTAATCCTATTTTTAATTTTTGCCTACTCCATACTTTCTCGCACTAAACTTCATCTGGAGAAATACAGTTCCATATCTAGAACAAAACAATCCCATTTTATTCTATGTGAAATTCAAAACTTTCAAAACAGTGTGGTTTGATTTGGTTTAGACCCCAAACATGTAAGTTGCTCTACTCTGCATGGAATATTTAATGCATTAGAATTAATTTTTAGAATGAACTATATTTCTCTTTTCCAATTGCTTCCAATAGTCTTTTTGCAACTATTGACACTTTAAAAATCCTGTTTCTATAATAAATTAAAATATTTCAATGTTCCTGAAGTGATGTAATGTAAAAATAGATTAAACAAAATGCTAAGATTTTCCCACTTCAATAGATTAAACAAATACTAAGATTTTCCCTGCTTCATTTTGAATGGACAAAAAATGATGCAATTTATGTAATGATGTAAAATGATGTAATGATACTATATTCTTTGATTTACCTGATTATCCACAATAACAGACCTCTCTTCCCTATACTGTAGTTTATTAAACTACTTTTAAGTAGTTTATTAAAACAAGGTTTCATTTCTGTGGGAAACTGTGGAGTCTACAAACAATCTATTAATATAAAATTGGGTAATGGGGCTGTCAGTCAAAGGAAAATTGATCTTCTAGAGCAGGGGTGTCAAACTCAAGCACCGCAGGCCAGATCGTCTTGCAGGGTGCTGGCCTGGAAATATCAAAGGACTGGCCCACAGTGCCGGCTAAAACATGCTGTGTGCCCCCCCCCACGCCTCGTTTTCACTTTCCATGGCTTCCTGCAGCACATTACCAGCTGAAAACAGCCCAAAAATGGGGTGAAAACAGGGTAGAAAATAGGCTGAAAACTAGCCAGCAGAGTGCTGCAGGACACCATAGAGGATGAAAACAAGGGAAACACATGGGGAACTGTGCACGGACCATGCTAGAGGCATGTCACCGTTGGCCGACAAGGTGCTGGAGCCATCTGTCCTGCCCCCCCTGTGGAGAACTACAATACTGATCCAGCCGTTGAAGAAATCCAGTTTGACAACCCTGTTCTAGAGGAAAGGTACCTGCTGATATTGTAACCGTGAAAGGGAACGTACTAAATTACTTGGCATTTCTTATTTTTGGGAGGTAGAAAGGCAAGAATGGAACAGGACCATTCTTAAAAATTGGATGGTTTCCAAAACCATCCTGAAATAATGCTGCCAAAATTCAGCATTATTTATTTTGTCTCCAAATTTTAGCAGCACAATTTAGTGTTACAGAGAACATAAATTCATAATCTTCCTACTTGCACTAACAAGAGCTCTATATTCAGAGGGTAGAAAAAGTGAGAAAGAAAACATGCTGGACGTTTGCTACAGTTTATTAATATAAATACATAATTTGTGAATGTGGTCAATAAATATCATTTTTGTTGGCATAGTATACTTTTGATTCTTACCTTTCATTTCTTTTGGTATAACATAAAATAAGCCAGGATCTACCACATCTAATACAAGAACCGATAATGTATCGCCAATAGAAAATGTTGGCATTGTCCATTGCATGGTGGTAGATGTACCTATAATATCAAATGAAATTTTAAAAATTATACCATATTTTATACAGCAACATCCAATGAAAATGTTATGGAACATCATCATGCACTTCAAAACAAAAACTCTTGTACTAAGGTACCTGGTATTTTCTGGATAGAATGTTACAATTGTAATCTAGTCTTAAAAGAGAACAGAAAAGGTAGTACCAAGTTTGAAGCGAAATATTTTATATTTCTGATTTTTTGCCCTCACTTGGGATAAATTTAGACATTTTACGCCATGTTACGATATACTGCAATTGGCTTAAAAAAAACGGGAAGTGCATACCCACTTATCAGTAGCTGGAGAAAATTGTGATGAGAGTATAGTAGAAACGAAGAAGAATTAGGTAGATATTACTGCCATTATGGTAGTTACGTTTATTGTTGTTTTTAAATCCTACACTTTGGGAAGTTAAGAGTTCATGGGTGATAATAAAATACTGACCTTGAATGTTATGAGTGGTGTACATTTAGTTTTTCCCCAGCCAGGTTGCCAAACATAAAACTGAGCTTAGGATATGTTCATTACAACTAGAATAAATGTTTCAAATTATGAAATCGAACACTGTGGGTATTTCTATTGTCAAACAGCATACTACAGCGATGGCAAACCTTTTTTGGCTCGCGTGCCGTAAGTGGGGGGAGCGCAGGGGGGTCATGTGCGGGTGTGTTGCACCCATAATGCAATGTGCGATTCCCCCCCAGTGCACATGCACGCATGAGAGGCGCTCCCCTCCCATTTTTTGCATGATTTTTTCGCCCTCCCCAGGCTCCAGAGGTTTTATAGGAGCCTGGGGAGGACGAAAACATTCCCCCCCCCACGGAGGCCCTTTGGAGGCTTCAAGGACCTTCAGGCTTCCCTGAAGCCTCTGGACGGAAAAAACCACCCTAAGAGATAAACGGAAGTGACTTCCAGTTTGCTCGTAGGGTTGGTTTAAGCCCTTCGGAGGCTTCAGGGACCTTCAGGAGACTTCCCTGAAGTCTCCGGAGGGCTGAAACCGAGCCGATGAGAAAATCAGAAGTCCAAACTTCGTTTTTTTGCGGAGAGCCACTGGGGGGGGGGGGGGGAAGCTCTTTTCACCCTTCCCAGGCTCCTATAAAGCTTCTGGAGCCTGGGGAGGGCGAAAAATGGCTTTAAAAAAGGCTGAACTCAGCTGACAGGGCAACGTCTTGCGTGCCCTGACAAATGGCTCCACATGCCACGTGTGGCACTCATGCCATTGGTTCGCCATAATGTGTTCTTAAGTCTTGCTTCCCATGTTTGTTAGAAAACGTGTGCAAAATGTTCTATAGAAGGTTAGTTTTTTTTCCAACTTGGAACACAATTTTTCTTAGCTAAGCAATTTTTAGAGATTGTCATACCATTACAAACCATAGTAATATTACATTATTTTGGAAATTACTTGTTATCAACTCACATGGTAATGTATTTGGATTTAATATTAAGTCTTCTTTAAAAGCCAAATGCTTCTTTATTAATATTTCACTGATCATGGGAATGCTATTAGAATTATCAATAAGCTCCACTTCAGCACCATTCTTCATTACAGAAATTACTCTGGCCTGCATTTTTTTCTCAGTTGCATACGTCTGAAAAGTTGTTATGGCTTCTGTAGTCCATTTGTTATTTATGGGTCTCACACCTGTGGGGAACAGTAAGAAATCTTTACTTAAGACTTTCATTACTCTTTAGATGATATTTTTTGAAAGCATAATGATCACAATATTCCATACACTTCTTAAAGAGCAAGTATTAATTTTAGTAGGAATTAATTCCTACTAAAAAGAGAAATACTTTATGTTTTCTCAAAGCATTAAAGTATATAACTATGATTTTTCATCTTTTGACTATTGCAGCAATAGAAAAACTAATTTAATATTAAATAGCAGGAAATTAGATTGCTGAATGGTTCAAAATGTTTTGATAGGAATGTGCAAAAACCGTTATGAACAGAAGTGCTCAATATATTGTATTAGGAAAGAAGTATTTTTCTATGTCTGATCTCTATTAAGGCCTGCAAGTATATCCTATTAGTGGAATGTAGCATCACAAAACCACGTAACTGCTCAATAGACTACATAAAGCATCTTGACTTGTCATACTGCAAATTTTAGCCAATACTAGAAACTACTGTTTACCTCCTATCTTTTTATATATATATATTAAATTTGAGCTCATTTTAAATCATCATATTAAGGATTATTTCTACATTAATTCCTAGTTAGAATCAACTTGACAGGACTTAAAGACTCAGCCATATTTACTAGAAAGTATTATGATATTTTGGATTAATTGTACCATTTTAAAGGCCCAGAATTTTAAAGCATAACTTAATAAAAAGCAAATTTAAATTATTTTATTTCAAAAATATAAAATGAAGATAAATTATTCAAATGTATAATGTACATAATGAACATCTTCCAGCATAATCAAATACTATGATGTATTATTTACATTTTAAATTAATATCTTATACAAAATTCAAGAATTTCCTACTACTAAAATTACCTGAAAGCCAACATTTGATTCCCTGAAAGGGAAGTTTCAAGAATGTAGATGAAATCTGTCTAATTTTATCTAGAGGAATTTCTTCATAATTTCCGTAATCTACAAACTGAACTTTAATTACTTCAAGTGAAATGACATCTTTTACAAGGGCACGATACCATTTACCATCACCTAATTTAAAAGCAAAGGACATTGAATAAATATTAATTTACTTTCTTCCAGAAACCTGGGCTTAACCAATTTCATTTAATTTATACCAGTATCATTTATAGGTAGATACTAACTCTCTTACAATGCAAGAAATACAGTAAATGTAGAAGCATCATATTCAGAAGAAAAAATCTATATCAAGCTGCAACAATCAAGGTATAATGTAAAGTAAAACTAATCATTTAGAATATGAAATATAAATATTCAACAGTACGGTAAAATGGAACATTCAGACATGATTCCTTTATCGCTTCAATTTACATTCAAATTTGATAAATGCATACAACAAAGGTTGACATTTCTCAAAAAAAAAAAAAAAAACAGAGGGAAAATATTATTTACCAGAAAAATAAGCACCATATACCATCCCTTTTATTATTTGGGAAACGTTGGGTTTTGTTTTCTCACAGTACTCTGCTAAAGATAAGTTGAGTTCTTTAAGAGCGTTCAAATCTGGAAAAGAATTGGTTGAGATATTGAGGCGTTTTAAGATTACCTCAAGGTTAATACTGTTCCTTTTAGTCAAATCTGTCCTGAGCTTTGTAGCAAAAGCTTATAAATCAAACATTCTAAAAATGATCAAATAAATGCCCATGGGACACTCTTATTTATTTATTTTAGGAGATTTTTATTGCCACCTATTCACACATGGCAACTCAAGGCGACTTACAGAAATATAAAAAACTTCATATATAAAACAATAAAACTAATAAGAGAATCATAATATAATAAATTGATAAAATAATATAATAACCCCCACCCACCCCAGCGACAATATATTACACGAGCCATTTAATGGGCTCCATCCCGCTCTGCAATACCCAGGCCCGCCGGAAGAACCAAGTCTTCAGTGCCTTCCGGAAGAGTGGGGGCCATTCTAATCTGTGGGAGAATGATGTTCCAGAGAGGGAGACATCATGGAGAAGGCCCTTTTTCTGGGTTGCACCAGATATATATGCCTACGGGATGGGACTCGCAACATTCCTTGCCTCCCTGCTCTGATGGGTCAGAGAGATGTGACCAGCAAGAGACGGTCCCTCAGATAACCTAGTGCCAAGTCATGAAGGGCTTTAAAGGCGACAACTAGCACTTTGAATTACATCCTGAAACAAATTGGCAACCAATGCTACTCCCGCAGGAGGGGTGATGCATATGGACCCTGAGGTCTGCACAAAACCATGTGGGCCACTGCATTTTGCACCAACTGGAGTTTCCAGATGTTCTTCAAGGGCACCCCCAAGCAGAGCATGTTGCAATAATCAAGACCGAAAGTGACTAGGGCATGACTGGTCCTAGGGAGTGACCGTGAGTAGGGATTGTCAGTCAAGGAAAGGGCATAACTGGTGCACATCAGCTTATGATACCTCAGTCCATGATGATGGATGATTTCACCCAATGGCTTCATATAAATGTTGAACAGGAAAGGAGAGAGTTTCTAGTCCTGCAGAACCTCGCAAGTAGAGCAAGTATGGATACTACCCCCATCCCACTCCTGCCAGAGATCATCCAAAAGTGTGACCAATGTCCTTCTGTCCCCTATCCGGGCCTGAATCCTGATTGGTAGGGGTCTAGATAATCCGTTTCATCCAGAAACCTATGGAGCTGTCTTCCCAAAAAGGGAAGATTGGAAACAAGTCAGAAATTATCCAACAGGGTGGAATCCAGCTATGGCTTTCTAAGAAGAGGGCAGACCATAGCCTCTTAAAAGTGCTGGGGCACTACCCCATCCTGTAGGGAAGCATTAATCACTGTCAGAGTCTACCCGCCTGTCACTTCTCGGGAAGCTTTCAGAAGCCAGGAGAGACATGGGTCTAAAACACAGGGCTTGCGTGCATACTCCCTAGAATCCTTTCTACTCCTCAGGAGCGACAGGGTCAAACCATCCCAGATAACAGGATAAGAACCTGCCTCAGGGGCTTCCACCAGACCAGCAATCATGCCAGCATCTAACTGGGAACAAAGTGGATCAATTTTCTTTTCCAGAAAATCTGCAAATTCCTTTGCGCACTCCTTCAAGTGGACCTCAATTTCTTCCTCCCCATAAGGAGGTGGCTCATCTAAAAGAGGGTCACTGGACGATTACCTGCAGATGCAATTAGTGCAAAGAAGTATTTACACTTCGCTGCATGAATACCTATAATGTAGGCCTTAATAGCGTCTCTTACCCATTTTTGATCAAGTTCATACCCTATCTTCCCCAGCAGCGCTCTAGAAGTACGTTCATTCATTTCATCCCTCTCAGTTCCTCCATGCAGGTCAGAGAGGTCTACGGGTGAGGAGAGGTCGCATGGGAGCAATCCTATCCAGAGCCTCAGTCACCTTCCTATTCCAAACAATAACTAAGAGCTTGACTAGATTGTACAGCAGATCTGCAGTTATAACCCCCAGCTCCTTCTGGAACCCATCAGGTTCCATCATTAGTTGACAGGAGCAGACCAATCTAATAGGTCCTGCCTCCCTGCAGGGGTACAGCTCTTGAGAAATTCATTGCCACCAGACTGTGATCTGACATGACAGGGGGACCAAGGACAAGTCCACCAATTCCAGTCACATAGGCACTGCTTCGACAAGAACACCAAATTGGGTGGGTGACCACTATTCCTAGTCAAGCCCTAAATGACTTGGGACAGGTCCATGGAAGTCAAGGTTTCCATAAAATCTCAGGCTACCTCTGATCCCGCACCAAGGGATGATAGTTTGAAGTCCCCCAGAACTATAAGCCTGGGGAAATCCACTGCAGGTCCAGGAGTCCGGGTAGGGAAGCTGCAACATAGCAGGGAGGCTCGTACAGCATCAGCAATCCCACCTGATTCCTTGAGCGCAACTTAAGAAAAAGAGTCTCACAGCTGGGCACTTGTGGAGCAGCGCCACATATCCAACAAGGATACTTCTCCAGAAAGAAAAAAGGCACTTTGGTAAAAATAAGTGCAGAATGTACTTATTTTATGTCAGTATGTATATAGTTCCAGGACTGTATACACATTTATTTAATTAATTTTCTGATAATTTAACAAAGTAAGTTATACCATAGACTTGCGCAATTTAGTTTTTGAGAAGATACTTACATCTGCAAACTGCATAAACATTCTTATCTCTATAGCAGATTAAGAATTGTATTTCATTAGCTATATTGCTTTGGTGATCACACTAACACATCACAGTTAGGGTTCATTTCAGGATATTTCTTCAAGTATTTTAAATTCCTGCTTCATATTTTTCCTAGTTAATGAAACTTCTTCCATAGTTTTATGTTCACTATTTTCCAAATACCACTAATTTGCCTAGTTCTGTGCACTAGCTTGACATTTTGTGATCTCGCACCTCATCCCAAGTTCTCTTTACTGATGTGTCAACATACATTTAACATTTAATTATTTTGCTCCAAATTACAATATATTTATTTAAATAGAATGTTTATTATGTTAATTCCCTTTTCCTGAAGCTAGCAAACCTATTTCTAGCCCCAAGTGGGATTAGAAAGTAAAGGCGGAAAAAAAGATGTACCGTCTTCGTTTAATATCTGGCAATAGAACTTGCTGGGGTTGTACAACACAGATACCATGACATTTACCACCTGTTTATCTGTTAATGTGACCCAAGACCAATTAACAGGCTCCTGCTTTTCACCTATAGGAAAGGAAAAATGAATATGAAGAGCTACAACTATATCTTAATAACCCTCTAAATAAAATAAATTAAGATATACAAGAAACAATACACATATAATCCTACTAAAATATCTATCAATTCTATTCATTTTTAAAAGCATCAGTTTTAATTTCAACATTAATCAATGTCAACTGGTAACTGAATAAAATATAACAAATAATATATAAAATTCTAAATAATGTAAGGAATGGGCGTTGCCCAAAAGATCCATGAACATGCCACTTTGTGCTTACTAGTCTTTTTTCCGTCTGAATTTTGCAAAATAATTTGAACATTTGTGTCCTGCTACAAAATGAATAATTAGCCTGACATAATATTTCTTTGCAGAAATAGTGCTGGGTTTCATAAACTTTAAAGTAGGAAGATTTTATCTTGGATAGCTAATTTATCTTCAGAGAAAAACCATAGTTTTTGTAGGTCCCACCCATCATGGCAGCTACTTTTTAAAACCATACCTTGGTCTCTAAAATCCAAATTTGTTTCTGACCCTAAAAAAGTACCTATCCTTGTCCTAGTCATTATAATTAAGACTAGTAGTTTGTATTAAATCACCATTGTTATTAAAGTTATCATCCATATACTATAAAAATAATTTGAATGCTTTAATATGAACTCATTATAGTAATAACTTATACACTTACCATTTGTTTCTTTCATTGTTTCATTTTGTTTCAAAACAATAGGTGCTTCTTCCACTGCATAACCTAACTCTAAAAGACATTTAGATATATTAATTGATGGAGTCACAGATTTATCTGTAATTTCTACAACAAAAGTGTTCATTTTTTTGTCAGTGACTTTTATGGCAACCACTTTATTCTGGACCAGTTGCTTCATGGCAAAAGTTGCTTCTGCCGGCCAGGTCCCAGATACTGGTTTCACCCCTGAAAATAGAAGGATAATTTTTTAAATGTCATACATGAAAACAGACTACCTAATTTCTCTGCAGCTGAACTATATCTCCCAAGCACTACTTTTTAAAGAACAATCCAATATTGCAATACATTTTAGGGATTTTCATTATCCTTAGGATATTGGCTTGCTTACCACTTTATCATGTATTTCACATTTCTATGTTCTCTTTGTATGCATCCAAATAGAAACTATTTTTCATACCTAAATAGTGCTATTGAAGATATTTTGTTACATCTTAATGAAGTATTTACATCCCTTTTTGGCTGACAAATGAATAAAAGAGGATTCAGTGTGTCATTAAAGGATGCAGATTTTTTTTTTAACCAGGTTGGTTTTGATCCTTGTATTACACATCTGTTTAATTTAGCAGGGAGTGTCAAAGGTACTTTCCCACTAAAGGGAACACTGGGAACTATTGACTTACTTGAAGCAGCTGGTTTCAACACATGTGCATTACAGCTATCTCCATAATACAAACTATCTTCACACATGGTATTGGTGCCATATTCAGTGAGCCCTAGATCTTGCTGAGCCAGTACTCTTTTGTCTTACCTGGACTCTGCATTTGTGCATCTTTAATTGCTTAGGCTTTTTCAAATATAACAAAAATATCTTTGATATGAACTATAAGGGTTAAAGAAGAGATACTGTCTGTCGTTATTCATGTAAGAAGCACCTACAAAACCAACCGAAGGGCGCTTCGGATTGAAAGGATTTGCCAGTGACAACACTGTTGTCTAGGGGACACTCAATTGGCAAAAATAATGCAATCTTTGGGGAGGTTCCTTGTGTTCTCCCACTGGTCAAAGCGTCACTCAGCTCAAGCCATATTTCCTGGGGTACTCACAGATTACTATAAAAATATTTCTCAGAATTTACAGAGAAATAATGAAAAAATATACAAAGTAATTAATATTGTGCTAATGTTTTCATCTATCCATACAGATTTCTTATAATTTTATGGCCCTAATGCAATTCTGATGAAGTTGCTCTCTTTAATTATAAATAGCTGAATTAGTCAACAGGACTAATTTGTTCTAATTAGACAGTCCTATTGTGTTCAAAAGCAATATATACATTTTTGCTGAGTGTATTCAAAAATACTTTCTTAAAAGAATGATATACGTATCAATACAATTGGTATATACCATGTATTACAGAGGCACAATTAAAAAATGAAGCATTAAGGCAGGGGTTCCCATCCTTTTCTATACCGCCACCCCTAGAACACTTCTGATATATTCCCAGAATCCTTAGAAAAGTAAATAATTATTTGAATATAAACTATAATTTTGAAACTTCTAAACCCAAGTTTTTGCACCCCTTGGAATATTGTCTCGCCCTCCCAGGGAGTGCGAGAACACCTGGTTGGGAACCCCTGTCTTAAGGATTTCTTTACAATAAATCATTGTTCCATCAATACTGAATTATAATTATTTGTTTCCTACCTGCTAGGGTACAATTCATAGCTTGCATTGGTAATTCCATTAATTTCTGAACAATTGGTCGAAGTCTATTTAACTGTAGCATTTCAACATTTCCATAATCTATGTATCCCACTAAAGCAATTTTCTCTGAAATAAAGGATATCACTGTTGCACGATACCACTGGTTATCTTCTGAAGAAAAAAATGTGGAAGTCAGTCATATTTAATCTTAATTATTTCTTCTTTAAAAGTGTATCAGTGGTGATACAATAATGTTAAAATACAATATAAAATAAAGTTTGATGTAATAAATAAAATCACAAAATAATAAGGTGCTCTATACACAAATAGAGATAATAACAATAGGGACAGTTCTAATTTATCCTCTTAAAAAACAAGGTACACCGAGCCTATCAGAAGGCCAGCAAACATTTTATTGCCTATTTTAAAATGAAAATATTTGTGCTTCAAAAGACGATATGGTACATGAAATAGAAGGGAATAGAGAAAGAGATTTGCCAAAAGCTGCTGAACCATAGTCAAGCTTTACATTTTATAGTAGCTGAAGTTTCAGTAACAGTTTCATACTATTTTTGTTTCCCTTCTAATAGTTCCATCTCAGTGCTAATGGTAAATCTGAAGCTGGAATTTTATAAACCACTTATCAAACTGGGTTTTAGAAAACAGCACCCAAGAGAATGGATTTATTTGTGGTCATATAATACTTCTAACGCCGGTACAGATTTCTTCAAAGAGGGCTAAATGTCTCATTATTTAATAGTGTATTCACATCCTAATTTTTTACCAATAGTTTTAATTTGTTTTAACTTCCTGTGATAAATGCAGGCTAAGAAATCTAACAGTCCAGCTTTTGCTTACTTTTGTATCATTAATATAAAATTCAAGCAAGTTTATGTTCAAATTGCATTATAAAGCCTAAATAAATACGTATTAGCGGCTAACCATTATTCTCGCTGTTTCTTTTCTATGCTGAACATTAGATTCCAAGTATTTTAGAGGTTTGATTACCTATTCTTTAAATAGACACATAATACTAAGGATTCCTGATTAGTACAAATAGAAATGATATAATAATATTTGTGATAATAATAATGAATATTCAAGCAGTCTCTTCCTTCTCCATACCTGTAAACTGAGCACAACACACATCTCCTACTGCTGGGCAAAAATCTGGGGTGATCGAGGTATTTTCACAATATTCACGTAGGGATACTTGAAGTTGAGAAAGTTTGCCTAATAACACATATACTTACATGAAAATTGCTATATAAAAAAGAGCAAAAGATGTTTAAAAAATACATAGTTTTAGTAACATTGCCCGTTTTAGCCTACTAAGACTTTCATTTGGACCTGAAATCAATTATTTATATAGCTCATGATAAATTATAAAACAATTTTCAGACTGTATTTTACATTTTAATGCTGTATCAGCCTTAAGTTTACCTTTTAATGCTGTTCTCTTCCCATACTCATTTATCACACAGAAATGTGTACATCCTATCTCAATAATTTATTAAATGCAGAAAATATACAGGTGCACAAGTATTTATATCTCAACATAAAAGAAGGACTTACAGCCATTTACTGTCTGTTGACAAAAAAAAGTTCCTGGGTTTTGTACGTGGGCAACCATGCCGAAAAATGTATGTCCTATAGATACTGAGACAATCTTTGGAGTTAAGCAATCAGTATGATCCAGTTCTTTCCATTCCACTTTCTTTTCTAGAACGGATTTTTTCCCCACAGTATGATCTAAGGGAAAAATGATACTTAAAATCTGATTTGCAAGGTCCAGTTATATATTTAAGAATCTGTGTAGAAAGATCCGTCACCTTCCTAACTAACCACTATTAAAATAAGTATCTGCTATCTATTATAATATTCAATCTATGAATGCCAATACAATCAAACCAGAGTTTACAAAGGTACATGAAATTCATTAAAGGGAAAATATTCCCTCCCACCATGAACTACAGAATATTGGTTGCAACAGTGATAAGGAAAGGTGTACTATCACAAAATCCAAATGTTTTACAGGACTATATTGTCTCTGCCACAATAGCAAAAATTGCTGTCTTATGGAAAGGACTTTTACGCCACTGATTCTAATAAATTACTGTCAGTCCTACAAAATAGACCATATCAGGAAAGTGATCTGATTATATTCCTTTCAGATGAGGTATGAACTATTTCCTACTAGTTGTCCATTGTCTCAAAAATTCAAATCCTAGTTCATCTCTCAAAAATGTGTACCTGTTCATTCATTTGCAATTTTCTTTTCTTTTCCAGTCCTCTTTTATAGATTAGATGGATCGATGAGAACCCCAAAATGATGTACTTCCTTCCTAGATCTTCAAATGTTCTATAGTAGTGCATATTTTTTGACATGAACTTTGCCTGATTTCATATACGGAAAAAAACACCCAATGAACTTACCCATAACTGAAGTTTCCTTCTTAATATCCTTCTCCTTTGCATTCCGGTCATGCATATTTTCCAAAATAATTTCATGCAAGTGTTTACCTATTAATACATATACTACATATATAACCTCTAGTTTATACGAAGATATTTGCAAAATGTTTTCAAAGCCACAATTCTGACTTCTTGAAAAATCATACCTTATCCAATTTATAGTTTAGCAATAGAAAAAAATATTGCAGATGAAAACTCTGCTTATATCTTTATAAAACAAACATTTGCATCTATCTAAGAAAATAAAACAAATACATCAAAAACATAAATCTATTTCAGAGTTAGCTAAAGATGTATGAATTAATCAATATTAACTATTCTAAACCATTTTTTTTTCAACACAAATTTTGAACCATCTTCCAAAGGATCAAAAAACATTTATATTTTTTTCATAGTACAGTAGAGATGCAATATGTTTGGGAAATGTTTTGTTTCTCATCTTCTGTTCTAACTAAAGAAGCTTCTTGGATGAGAAGCAAAAAGTTTTCAAAGAAAAAAACCAACAAAGTCCAGCTCCCTTTTGGAAAAAGCACCTTTAGGACTATATGTTGGCCAGGTCTTCCCCCAAGACAGCATACCGAGCAATAGGGGATCTCCCACCAGCAAACAACTGATTATATTGCCACAGCTGGCTATTTAGCCCCAGATTTGAATGGGAGCAACAAGGAACAACCCGAGGTGGCCCTCAAATGATTGCAAAGCCTTCAAAAAAGAGGGACCTCAATGATGGCTTCATGGTAGGAGCTATCAGAAGTTTGGGTTTTCCATCTTTTTCTTCAGCTTTTTGTTTATACCTTTTAAATTTTTTCTTACTATTTGATCTATACTTTAATCGACTGGTTAAATGCAGATTCATTTCTATAACCCTCTGCTGGATTTTAATATGACCTTTTTTCATTTTCTTACTGTTTATTTTGGAACTCTAAATTATGATTTCACATTTGTCATAAGGAAGTCAGTGGTGACAGAACCCAATCTGGGGTAGTTTGATCTGATTTACATTTATATCTGATTTTACTTTAAGGACTTTGTTTTTACTAGTTTTGGTCTTTTTTTAAAAAAAAAAGTCCAATGCAGAGAAGAATGCGTAGAAAAATGTGCACATGCACAAACCAGTAGTAAAATAAATTGAAACCCACCACTGGTCTAATGGAAAAATTACATTTTAATTACTTATTTGGGGAAATTTTAGCTAAATTTTTATCTGTGGATATTTTGTTTTGGGATTATATGTTGGCCAGTAAGTTTGGGAAGTTGAGTGTCAATTCTGAAGAAAGACGTTCAAGAATTGAAGGAAGATTTTTAAAAACTTCAGATTTTTGATATTCCGAATAAGAAGAATAGAAAGGAAATATTGAAACAATCCTAAGTTGGTGATAAGGCAAACTAAAAAAAAGCGTGGAAAGTATAAATGTTATTTTATACTGTGGCAGTCCCAATGATTTAAATGAGATTTTCTTCATAGGAAGTATATTAAGATGTACAAAATTAATAATAATAATAATAATAATAATAATAATAATAATAATAATAATAATAATAATAATAATAATAATAATAATAATAATAATAATAATAATAATAATAATAATAATAAAAATAATAAAAATAATAATAATAAAAATATTTATTTCTTAGCCGCACCCTCTCCCGAAGGACTCGGGGCGGCGTACAATGAAACATATGAAATAAACATATGAAATAACATATGAAATGTGGACAGAACAAACATATAACAGAGACATATACCGAGACATACACAAGGAGGAGGTCGGCTGATAAATAAAACAATTAAAATACAGTATTTAAAAACCCCTAGATAATTAAATATAATTAAAATACCCAGTAAAAACCCGTCAGGAGCGATATGGTTAGATCAGCGGTTCTCAAATAGTGGGGCGCCCCCCCTGGGGGGGCGCGAGGCTCCATAAAGGGGGGCGCGAAAGCTCCCTTTCCATCTGGGTGCAACGGCGTGGGCGGCGTGGGCGAGGCATAATATATCCCGCCTGGAAGTGGCAGCACTTCGGACTGTGGATTTTCATTGGCGCCGCGGGCTGGAGCTGTGCACAAAGCCTGCTCGGGCGGGGGTGGGAGGGAGGGAAGCATGGCTGTCCCAGGCTTCCCTCCCTTCCCCCCCCCAGCCCAAGCAGACTTTTTGCACAGCTCCAGCCCGCAGCTCTGATGAGTCTCTGAGCAGTCCCCAGCGCTGCCACTTCAAGCCGGGATATATTCTGCCATGCCCTCGGCGGCGTCTTTATGCAGGTAGCTCGCCTCCCCGCCAGCCCGTCTGGAAGCGGAAGAGCAACAGCCGCTGTTGGGGAAGGGACAAAGGGGCGGCGGTCGCCCGATCTTGCCATCGCCACCCCTTCGCCCCTGGTAACGGCGACTGTTGTGCTGCTGCTTCCAGCTGGGATGCTGGAGGAGCTGCTGGCAGGGAAGGAGGGAAGAAGGGGAGGAGGGAGTAAGGATAGACAAGCAAGAGGGAAAGAGGAAAGAAGGCAAGCAGGCAGGAAGGAGGCAGAAGGAAGGAGGGAAGAATGGAACTGGAAGGGAGGCAGGGAAGGAGGGAGAGAGAAAGGAAGGATAGGAGGATAGGGAAAGAGGAAAGAAGGCAGGCAGGCAGGGGGAAAGAGGAAAGAGGGAACTGGAAGGGAGGCAGGAAGGAAGGGAAGGAGGAAGGGAGGGTGGAAGGAAGGATAGACAAGTAAGAGGGAAAGAGGAAAGAAGGCAAGCAGGCAGGAAGGAGGCAGAAGGAAGGAGGGAAGAATGGAACTGGAAGGGAGGCAGGGAAGGAGGGAGGGAGAAAGGAAGGATAGGAGGATAGGGAAAGAGGAAAGAAGGCAGGCAGGCAGGGGGAAAGAGGAAGGAGGGAACTGGAAGGGAGGCAGGAAAGAAGGGAAGGAGGAAGGGAGGGTGGAAGGAAGGATAGACAAGTAAGAGGGAAAGAGGAAAGAAGGCAAGCAGGCAGGAAGGAGGCAGAAGGAAGGAGGGAAGAATGGAACTGGAAGGGAGGCAGGGAAGGAGAGAGGGAGAAAGGAAGGATAGGAGGATAGGGAAAGAGGAAAGAAGGCAGGCAGGCAGGGGGAAAGAGGAAGGAGGGAACTGGAAGGGAGGCAGGAAGGAAGGGAAGGAGGAAGGGAGGGTGGAAGGAAGGATAGACAAGTAAGAGGGAAAGAGGAAAGAAGGCAAGCAGGCAGGAAGGAGGCAGAAGGAAGGAGGGAAGAATGGAACTGGAAGGGAGGCAGGGAAGGAGGGAGGGAGAAAGGAAGGATAGGAGGATAGGGAAAGAGGAAAGAAGGCAGGCAGGCAGAAGGGAGGGAGGTGCAAGGAAGGAAGGAAGCATAGATAAGCAGGAGGGAAAGAAGGCAGGCAGGCAGGGGGAAAGAGGAAGGAGGGAACTGGAAGGGAGGCAGGAAGGAAGGGAAGGAGGAAGGGAGGGTGGAAGGAAGGATAGACAAGTAAGAGGGAAAGAGGAAAGAAAGCATGTGACTACGGTGGGAGACGAGGAAAGACCGGTGTGCTATGTTATGCAGAGGTCTACTTATAACAATTTTATAGACAAATTATACTATTTACAGTCGCGCGCGGGGGGGGGCGCGAAATGTTTTCTTCTTCCTGGGGGGGCATGACAGAAAATAATTGAGAAGCACTGGGTTAGATCAAAGTTGAGCCAGGCCAGCTGCTTGGAAAAGGTGGGTCTTAAGCTTAATACGAAAGGAGCGGAGGTCAGAGGTATTCCTAATATCCGGAGGGAGGTCATTCCACAGGGCTGGGCCCGCCACAGAGTAGGCTCTACTCCTAGGCGCCGCCCCCCGACACTGTCTAGTGGACGGCACCTGGAGGAGGCCCTCTCTGTGCGAGCGGATTGGTCGCAGGGATGTATGGGGCAGAATACGATCCCGCAAGTAACTAGGTCCTGAGCCATGGAGCGCTTTAAAGATTATTATCAAAACCTTGAAACGCACCCGATAGACCACAGGAAGCCAGTGCAGCTCGTGCAGGAACGGTGTCACATGGGAGTAGCTAGTACTCCCCATAATTACCCGCGCGGCTGCGTTCTGGACCAACTGTAGCCTCCGGGTGCATTTCAAGGGAAGCCCCATGTAGAGAGCGTTACAGTAGTCCAAGCGAGACGTCACCAGCGCATGAGTGACTGTGCGTAAGGCGTCCCGGTCCAGTAGGGGGCGCAATTGACGCACCAGGCGAACCTGGTGCAACGCCCCCCTTGCCACGGCTGTCACATGGTCATCCATGGACAGCCGGGCATCCAGGACGCCCAAATTGCGCGCCCGCTCCACGGGGGCAAGTTGAACGCCCCCAATGGCCAATGATGGAATTAATTGGCTGAACCGGGGAGCTGGCACCCACAGCCACTCCGTCTTGGAGGGGTTGAGCTTGAATCGGTTGTCATCCATCCAGATCCGTACGGCTTCCACACACCGGGACATCACTTCGATGGCCTCGTTGGGGTGGTTCGGGGTGGAAAAGTACAGCTGAGTATCATCAGCGTACAGATGGTATCCCACCCCGAAACCACGGATGATCTCACCCAGCGGCTTCATATATGTGTTGGAGGGGAGTGGCGAGAGGACCGACCCCTGTGGCACCCCACAAGTAAGGGGGCGTAGGGTCGACCTCTCTTCTCCTGCCAACACACGCTGTGTCCGGTCAGAAAGGTAGGAGCCAAACCACCGCAAAACGGTGCCCCGGACCCCCAACCCCTCCAGCCGGCGCAGCAGGATACCATGGTCGATGGTATCAAAAGCCGCCGAGAGGTCTAATAGGACCAGGATAGAGGAACAACCTCTGTCTCTGGCCCTCCAGAGATCATCCACCAACGCGACCAAGGCCGTCTCCGTGCTGTGACCGGGGCGGAAGCCGGACTGGCGCGGGTCTAGATAATCATTTTCCTCCAGATGTCGTGGAAACTGGTAGGCCACCACTCTCTCTACAACCTTCGCCAAAAAGGGAAGGTTGGAGACAGGACGATAATTGGCCAGCTCCAAAGGGTCCAGGGAAGGCTTCTTGAGCAAGGGTCTCACCACCGCCTCTTTCAAGGCGGCCGGGAGAGACCCCTCGCTCAGCGAAGCATTCACTAGGCCCAGGAGCCAGTCTCATGTAACCTCCCAGGATGCCAGTACAAGCCAGGAGGGGCACGGGTCCAATAAACATGTGGTGGGTCGCAGTCGTCCACGCAATCTGTCCAAATCCTCGATGGCAACCAAGTCAAACTCCTCCCAGATCGATACCTCAAGACTCGCCATGGACGTCTCCATTGGATCACTGACAGGAACCCAATCTCTCCGGATTTGAGCGATTTTATCCTGCAGATATTTACCAAATTCCTCTGCCCTGCCCTGTAGGGGGGCCTCCCGCGGCCTCTGAAACAAGAGGGAGAGGGACACCCGAAACAGGGCGGCAGGGCGGTTCTCCGCGGATGCAATGAGAGTGGCACAATATTGGCGTTTGGCATATTGGCGTTAAATATATCAGTCTGAAAACCAGTAACTTGATTCATGAAAACATTGAAAGATTATAAAGAAACTAATACAGTAAATCAAAGTGCATGTAGAATTAATTCTGCCTAGTTTAAAATTTACTTCCAATTTGGAACTGTAACATCAAAGAATTATTTTTAATAATCTTGCCTTCTTTATAGTTGTTTGGCAGACATTGCTACCTTTGTAATATTTGACCAACTACAGAATAATTTTTAGGATAAATATTGTATTACAAATTAAGCAATCCACAGATTGACACGGTATGTATGCTGGAGTACTACAGTAATGCACATTTCAAAACAATGATTTGAAAGAAGTTATTTGGATTTTCACCAAAAAACGATTTGAAAGAAGTGCTTTGAAGTTACGTCAAAAACAATGTATTTTTTATATTAACTGTAAGCCTACCTTTTGTCAGGTTTTGGTGGGGGGAGGGAGAGTCTATTTTAGAGTCACATTAACTTAAATGAGAGGATTATTTAAAACACCATCTTTTTTCAGGTTTATATGAAATTATGAAAAATTGACCTAATGCAACAGACAGCATTCATGTGAGCTTCTAAACCATGGACCACAGGTCACATGTTGTACCCCCAAGCAGCAAAAATACATGCTACTGAATGCCTCCAAGCTTCACTGCCACTATCAGCTCCAGTTCTTACTGCTCCACTAACTAAACAGCTGATCAGCATGTGATATCGTTTTTTATGATTATTTTTAATTTATCTACAAATTGCGTAGACCTGTTCTAAATAATTGCTTTCAAATAATTTTAAAGACTAGAATTGCAAATTAAGATATTTTTTTTAGGAATAAAATATAAATATACTTGACTGATGTGAATGATTGCAAAGTGGGAAAAAATTGCTTATTTATAATGCCATTGATAATCTTGTGGAAAAATTAAAGCACAGGAAACAAAGATTTTTTACGCAAAGTATTCTTTTCTCTTTCAACATGTTTTCTGACATAGTAACAGAATAAATGTAGATTTTGTAAAATTCAAGTTTGTTCACTAAACTTCATTGTAGGAATCCTTGTTTAATAAACAATTGTTATAACAAAAATATAAATTATTACTGTTATCTAAACTTACCATAATCTGACAAGACAGCATCTACTGTAAAACAAGGCATATCGTCCATCGAAACATCAGTGATAATTAATGAACAATATTTTCCTATAAGAATTGGAGCAATAATATTCTTGTAGTTTTCATTCCACTGTTTTGTATCAAGAACATTAGCAATGCGACACTTAATGGCCTAAAAAAATGTAGGTTAGAAAATTGGTTATCCTACTTTAAAAAGAATTTAAAACAGCACACTACTATTAGAATATATATAAGCTCTTGAATAGTGAAAATATTGGGGGTGGGGGATCATGACAATTACTGTATTTTTAAAAACTCTTCTTTTAAAAATATCTGAGTTTGCAGCTATTCCACTGTTCAATGCATCTGCTTAATCTCATTCTGCATTCAGATTACCAAAAATGGAAATCAACATTTATAGATTCTTGAGCAAGAATCAGGATAAAATTTATTGCATCAAAAATCTCTCATAAGTACAGCACAAATCAAAAATAGCTAAACTTTTGATCCATATTTAATAAAATTTCCAAATATTTTGTTACATTAAAAAAAACAGGTTATAGTATTTGTACTAGAGGACCCATTAGAATCCAGTCGGAAATTAATTCAAAAATTAGAAGAATGGTTTATGGTTTAAGGTTTATTAAATTTATAGACCGCCCCCTCTCTCCATAGGGACTCGGAGCGGTGTACAGACCCGTTCATGTTCAAAACAACAAAACATAACATAAGACATCAGACAAAAACAACGCACACATACCGTCTGTATATAAAACCCACAACCAATTTAAATAATTAAAAACAATTCTAAAACCAGTTTAAAACCCCAATTATGGCGAAGTGGCAGGATTAAAGATCAATAAAAACAAAACAAAAATGATAACCAAGAACATGAAAAAAAGCAAGAAGAGGAACTGGAAATAACAACCAGAATGCAAATAACTAAGAAAGTGAAATACTTGGGGATCTGGGTGTCGGCAAAATGTTCCACAATTAAAGATGATAACTATAATAAATTAGTGATACAAATAAAGAAAGAGTTAGAAAATTGGAAAAATATTTAACTATCATTCATGGGGCGTATAGCGACAATTAAAATGAATATTCTACCAAGAATCTTATTCCTGTTGCAAGCCGCACCTATTAATCCGGGTAAAAAATTCTTTCAAGAATTAAACAAAATAACCGCTAGGTTTATTTGGCAGGGACGAAAAGCGAGGATTAAACTAAAGTCAATGCAAGACAGCAAGGAGAGAGGAGGTTTAGCATTACCAAATTGGGATCTATACGCATCGGCAGTATCAATAACATGGGTGAAGGATTGGATAGAGCTAAAGAATAAAAGAATTTTGACTTTGGAAGGCCATGATTTGCAAGCAGGCTGGCACACATTCCTATGGGATGATAAAAATAAAACACACAAATATTTTCAAAATCATTTAATTAGAAGAGCGTTATTGCAAAAATGGCTCAAAATAAAAAAAAAACCACTATGTGAAAATTCCGAATTGGCTATCACCGACAGAAAGGACGACTCATCCAAATTTTATAGATTTGAACAAAATGCTAAGATATAGAGACTTAATTTAATTTAATTTAATTAGCACTTCTAGACCGCCCCCTCTCCCAAAAGGGACTCGGGGCGGTGTACAGTCCATATCAAAAACATCATACATAATAACAATTAAAAATTATTAAATGGATAAATACATAAATAAGAGGAGGATAAAATAGAGAGAACTGTAATTGCTAAATAAATAATTTAAAATATACAAAATTTAAAACCCCAGTGTCCTATAAAATTAAGTCCCCTAAAAAACCAGTAGGAAATATATTGATAGACAGGGAAACTTAAAAACAATTGAAGAATTGGCAGAACAGAACATGAAAGTTGACTGGCTAACTTACTTCAAATCAAAACTAAATACAATAAAGATACCAAATTATATGACATTGAAACAGAACCACACGAATTGGATAAAATCATTCAAAGCTCAGATAGAAAAATGATAGGGAGAATATATAAATTTCTCCTGAAGTGTAAAATGGAGGAGGAAATTGTGAAAGAACAAATGATAAAATGGGCGCAGAACTTTGGATATAATATTGAATTAGACAAATGGGAAAAATTTTGGGGAACAAACTTAAGGTGTTGGTTATCATCTTTAAAGCGCTCCATGGCACAGGACCTAGTTATTTGCGGGATCGTATCCTGCCCCATACATCCCTTCGGCCGATCCGCTCTCACAGAGAGGGACTCCTCCGGGTGCCGTCCACTAGGCAGTGCCAGCGGGCGACGCCCAGGAGTAGGGCCTTCTCTGTGATGGGCCCGACCCTCTGGAATGACCTCCCCCCTGATATCAGAACCACCACCGATCTCCGCTCCTTCCGTAAGAAGCTTAAAACCCACCTGTTCAATTTAGCCGGCCTGGCCTAATCCCAGCTTAGTCCCTCAAGTCTGCATTTTTAAAATTTTAGGGGTTAGTTTTTAGGTTGATTTTTAACTTTTATTATCCTGTACAGCTGTTAGGTTTAATTCGATTTTAAGGGTATTTAAGGGTATTTATTTTTTTTATCTGGTTTTTAATGAGATGCCTGTACACCGCCCCGAGTCCCTTCGGGGAGAGGGGGCGGTCTATAAATCTTGAAAATAAATAAATAAATAAATAATAAAAATGACACTCTCAGTTGCATACAAGGAAAACCAGTACAAAATGTTTTATAGATGGCACCTGGCACCAACAAGGTTAGCTAAAATATCAACAAATACCTCCCCAAAATGTTGGAAATGTGAATCGATACACGGAACGTATTACCATTTATGGTGGGCCTGTGAGGAGGCTAAAAAGTTTTGGAAAAAGATCAAAAATTGGCTGGAGGCAATAACGGGAGTTAAAATAGAATGGAAACCGGAAATCTTTTTATTAGGAATAATGTCTGCGAAATACAAAAAAGAAATCCAGTATTTAATACTACATATAACAATGGTGGAAAGTATTGCCTTTGCCCAGAAATGGAAAAACAAACTAACTCCAAGTGAAGATGAAATAATAAGAAAGGTTATGGACTGTGCTGAAATGGACAAACTAACTAAAGAAATTCAAGGAAAAGAAGAATCAGAATTCTACCAGATATGGGATAAATGGTATAGGTAGATGGAGGAAAGAAACAAGAATCAATGAAGGAATGTAACAAAACTCAAAAATAATAGTTATGGGTAAAATAAAAAGTTAAGAATGGTGAAACCCAAATAAAACACAATTGTATGGGGAAAAAATAATAAAAATAAAAATAAAAACTTAGTTAATTTTTGGTGATTAATAAGTAGAACGTTCTAGATGCTTATAGAATGTTTTTGTTTTTAAAATGTTTATTCGTTAACAGATAACCCATCATGACAATAATAATGAAATAATAACTCTAACTGATAAAAACAATTTGGATATAAACTATAATATGGGACCTGGGGAAAAGATTTACTAATTTTATTAATATTTTTTTTGTTTAGATTTTGTTATAAAGATGTAATCTCTCCTGGGTACTTATAAATTCTAGTAATAAATTTTTGTCTAGATTTATTATAATATAAATATAAATGATTCTAGACAAAAGCACGCTTAAACAAATATAGTTAAATGAGAATGATGGTATATTGAGGTTATAAAGATTTTGGATTTAAAATGTACAATTCAATATGAATGAAATATAAAAAATGATTGTAGTAACGCACGAAATTTATTTGTAACCAATCAACATGCTTTCTGGAAGACGTAATGAAGAATGTTTTTGTGTGTGTGTTTTGTTTAATTAAAACAATAAAAAATAATAGTAATAAAAAATAAAAATAAAAAAACCAGGTTATATTGTCTTGAAAACAAAATTTGGATATTAACATATTCTCAGACATGGTACATTTTCCTTAGTTTCTTAGATATTTAAATTTATACTTACGCAGGGTGGGATCTGTGAAATATCTTTATGCAATTCTTTAATTTTGTGTAGTAGTATATTTTCTCTTTTTCCATAGTCAATATACAGTACTTCAGTGCTCTTTGTAAGGATATCTATCTCTTTTATGAGTACCCTGCACCAAGTCTGAATGTGAACAAATTACTTAGCTGCAGAATTTTTTTTCACTATGATCTTACTAGTTGTCTTCAATTCAAACACTACTTCACAGTATAATTTTGTATATTTAAATCATTTAGTTAATGGAAGCAAATCAAATAATCTGTTCTTCCTAACATACAGACCCATACGTTCAATAGGCCATATAGGATTATATTAACTTCAATATTACTTATACACTTAAATAATGTGAAATATTTCAGGCGACACCTATTTTAAACAACAGAAACAAGATTAGAATTATCTCTCTTAATTTTATCAGTATCAATTTTTATTTTACTGTAAAAAAGGAACCAGAACTTTGTGCTGCAATTTTCTATGGCATTTCTTGCTTTGGCTAAATTAAAAGTTACTAACCATTAAACACAATTATGCTTAGTCAAAAAATAAATATGAATCTATTGACCTGATATAAAAAGAAATGCTATATTGCTAGTAATCTATACTTCAGGATAGCACCTACAATTGTTCAGTCAAAAAGATACTTTTTGAACGCCCTGTGTATACACCACATTTAGTATCTACTTAAATAATTTCTCTTCCTGCCTTCCATCTTGCAAAATTCCAGGAAAATACATACTTAAATTAAAGAGATGCCAACGTGGCCCTACCTCTTCTGAAACTTGCTGTACCCCCAAGTGGAAGCCCTGACATCTACAATAGTTTGCAAAACACTAAATGGTCAGTATGTCTATTCTAAAGTTAATTTACCTGATCCAGAGAATATTTTGCAACACCAACTTCTCCTTTGACAGGAGTATATTCTTGATTAATTCCCTTGTAATTTTTCAGTTTCACTGTTAGTTTTCTAATATTACTTTGAACTTCAGGAGAATTGACTTGTATGTAGAATTCACTAGGATTATTAAAATCAGTTATTGTACCCTAGAAAAGAAACTATTATTGAAAGCTTGTCTTAACATTAGATTTACTCAATCAAGTACATATTTATCACAACTGAATACATGAACAAAGTTACTCAAAGCATAAAAATTTAAATAATTCTTATCAAGAATGAAATTAAAATTTTACAGAATCATTATCCAGCCAGGTGTGGTGCTGTCCCTTTGGTATAGGAGACTGCCCTGCCCTTGCCTCCACTTCAGTTCCTCTCACCAGTCTATCTTCCCCATCTCCATTCTTTGGGCAGCCTGCTCTGCCATTTTCTCCCTGCTGCCGCCACATGACTTTCACTGTTACCTTCCATTCTCTGCTGACCTGGGATCCAAGCATTGGGTGAGGGTGTGGCTCAGAGTACAGCAGAGCTTTGTTGGCCAAAGAGGAACTTGCCAGGCCTGGCCAGAGAAGAGGCAGTTGGATGCAGTCAGCGCAGGAAACGTGATAGCGGTCCCAGGCAAAGGCAGCCAGGACTATGCAAAGCCTTGCAATCTTGGACCAGCAGCAGAAGGCAGAATACAACAAAGGTCACTGGAGGAAGGGAGGGCAGGCAGCAGTGACAGATTTAGGGTGTTCCAAAAGGTAGAAATAGGGAGGCCTGGGAGGGGTGGGGGGGAGAAGTGATAGATAGGCAGGCGGGAGAAGTTGAAGTGTGCACTGAAATGTAGGCTGATCGGCAAGCATTTGAATGTTAATCAAGTGCAAGGACGTTGCAACTTCCATAACTTTAAGGACGGCTGTAACTACCATTTGTTTAGCACTATCACTGAATATTAACAGTAAAAATTTGTTAAGTTAGAACTACTTGTATTAATTTAGCTAGATCTTTGTAGCTACGAGGACCTTACTATACAAAATACATTGAAATGTAAAATCAGAACTTACTTTGATTGTCATATTTTTCTTAAGTCCTAAATTATTCAGATCAGATAGCATTATTTTCTTCCCTTGTGCTACATTTTTAGTATTTGCTGGTAATATATTTTCCTGTTAGAAGCAAAGGTTTACATTTGATGAATAATCATCCCATTTTCTATTTAAAAGAACTCAAAAGATTGACTCATCTAAGGAACATAAACCATTGATGAATTTATAAGAGGAATTATAATTTTGAGTATAAGCTAACATTTACTAAGTAAATAATTCTTATTTCTTTCTTCTGGGCTTATGTCCCTTAGATCAGCATTGTTGTAACTTTGAATAGTCATTGAATGAATGGTATATGTTAAGGACTACATGTACTGGCAAAAAAGATATTGAAATAGAAAAGGTAAAGGTTTTCCTCTCAGTCACGTCTGAATCTAGGGCACGGTGCTCATATCAGTTTCTTGGCGCAAGGAGCCAGACAATTTTCATGGTCATGTGGCCAGCATGACTATATTACAAAGGCGCACAGAATGTTGGTACCTCCCCACCGAAGTGGTACCTATTAATCTACTCGCACTTGCATGCTTTCAAATTGGTAGGTGGGTAGGAGATGAGCCAAGTAATGAGAGTTTATCACATTGAATGAAGCTCATGTCTTAAACCCGGGTTCAGCTCTCCATCCGACAAGTTCTGGAACTGGAACTGCTGAGCCATCTGGCTCCACTAAAATAGTAGGTGAAAGTGAAATAAACCAATCAGCAGTGCTACTTACTGTTGCAAAAAAGGCAAATGTATTTTTTATACTACATTAAGAGAAATGTACTTTCTAAATCAGGAAATTATCAATTTTCCTTTATTCTATTTTGGTCATATCGCAACCTGAATATGTATTCAGTTCTGATGGTTGCATTTTAAAATTTCTGAAAAAGTGGAACTGGTTCACTGAGGAGCAACAAGTGTTATCAAACTCTAGAAACTACATCCTGTGAAGAAAGACTGAAGCACCTTGGCCTGTTCAGCCTTAAGAAGATAGAATGGGAAAATTATAGCTCTTTCCAGTGCCTTAAATGGTATTACTCTGAAGGTTTGGCTTTCTCATGGAATAATTTAAGTTCTAGGAAGAAAAAATCCACTTGAAAAAATGATCTAACGGTAAGAAGAGCAATTTTTCAGTAAAGTGGTATGTTTCTCTTTACTGATTGTCCTGAAATAGATGTCTGAAAACTATTTATCAAGGATATTATGATTCTTGGTTGTGCCAGGGCATGGTAGACTAGACGGCTTGAATCAGCCCTTCTTAAATGCATAATTTTAAACGAGAAAAGTGTTACAAAGAGAAAGGATTAATTTGCAGGCATCATCAGAATAGTGTAATGAAGTTTCTCAACCACAGAAGAAAATTCCTCTCACCATACCTTTTTATTGCTTTCATCCAATGATTTTCTACGATATTCAGCTTTATTTGTACTAAAAAGAATAATTTCAGTCATTAGCACAATGTTCAGTTCAATTGCAAGTTTATTTCACTTAAATTTTATTACGTTGTGGCAGTATAACTTCTAGCTGATCTAGCTGATAATACTGCTGTTTATATGCTGCTTTAGCATCTAAATCTGGACTTGCTTAAACCAGAATTCAGCAATATGTCCAAAACAGAATCTCTAAGAATAATATTAATCATTTAATTTAAGCAGGGGCAGGAGTGAAGGCCAACATGACTGGAAATGGGAACCCCAAAGCTCTCCTAAACACATACATTTTTTGACTGGAACAGCAAGGAACAAAAAAGAACTGCCATATATGGTGGTCCCAGAACAACTGAACCAAGGAGTTTAAATATTAATCAAAGAGTGTGCAAAATATTTCAAATTCAAAAGGTTCAATCTGACAGTCTGACAAGAGTTCTTACTGGAATATTTCTGGTAAATTTTTAAAAAAGTATTCTTAACTTGGAATAGACTGTTTCAAGTTGGAAAAAGCAGCTTTGAGCTAAATACATCTCAGAGTCTAAAGATTTTGCACAGAAATACATAAAATGCTTCTTTTTTATTCTCACTAGCCTGCAAGGTGGATAGATTCCACTTGAAAAAAGATTGTTTCAAACATGCATGGTACTTCACTGTTCCAATCTTGAATAAATATATTTCAGAGAAAGTACAACTATACAGGTTGTACTTCTCAATCTAAAAAACTCTTTTCGTGGGAGTAATCCAGCTGAAAAAATAGTACAGCTAAAGAACTATAGAAAATTGGGTCAGCTAGTTCTTATAAACAGCTACAAAACAATCACTCAATTATTATTTTTATTAAGCAAAATGCGATGAACATGTCATGAATTCCTAGAACACTTCTAAATAAACGCCGGGGGGGGGGGGGATCCTAAAGGAAAAAAGCATATTGGAATTAAAGATAGCAACGGTCAAACAGTTATAGAAAAACCAAAGCTATAAGAGAATTTGAATGTTTCTTTCAACCATTATATTCTTAAATTATTATTTTAAATTATTTTAATTTATAGTTATTAAATAATAGTTTTTTTAATCATTATTTTTAATTATTTTAAAAATTGATCATTTAAAATAAAGATTTAAGCCACCCAGAACCACTGTTGCTGTTTCAGAAATATTTTGAAATCTTTAAAATTATTAAAAATGGCAAATCTCCTGGTTCTGATGCATAGAACAATTTAATAATACATTTAAATATTTCTGAATTTTTACTTTTATACAATACTTGCATTGGAGACCCATTACCAGAGTCCTGGAAACTAGCTGTAATCTTTAAACTAGGTAAACATTTTCAGGAATAAAGACTTAGACGATCATTTCACTTCTTAATATAGCTTTTCAAACCTACAAGAAATTATTAGCTAACAACCTAAAATGACTGTAATAAATTGTAATAATAAAATTACTCACATAGATCAATTTTGATTTTATTCCAAAAACACATATATTCTCCCTGTTAGTAAACAATTATTACACAAACTGGCAAAATGAATATGCTCCTAGATATATTTAAAGTTCCCAATTCTCTGAAATTATTATTTAAATAAGCAGTTAGTCCTGTACTTATTTGAGCCCAAAATTTCTGTTCCTAAGGAACACAATTGTTACGTGAATTTGGCCCATTTATGACCTTTCTTGTCTTTTAATTGAATCACTGCAGTTGTTAAGTTAGTAACCCAGTTCTTAAATGAATCTGGCTTCCCCATCAACTTTTCTTGTCAGAAGGTAACAAAAGGAGATCACATGGCAATGCAAGCATTATAAATATGAACCAATAGCCAAGCATCCAAATTTTAATCATGTGACCATGGGACTGCTACAACTGTCGTTAAGCATGAAAAATAGTCATAATTCACTCTTTTTCTGTCCTGTTAATTTCAAACAGTCACTAAAGGGTTAAGTTGAGAAGTATCTATGTTACAAAAATATAAATTTAAGGCTTAGTAATATGATTGGTCACATTTATCTCTATATTACTAAAACTCTCATTGTTATGGGTGAAGCAGTTACCATAGGGGGAAATTTTTTAATTTTTTAAAATTAAATGTTTTTAATTTTTTCTTTAACAAATGTATAAAATGAATATGTGAACAGTGTGGTACCTGGGTGCCATACATTCTAATACAAGTAAAAGTTATAAGTTTTAAACTTATGAAGTTAATCATAATTGTTACATTCAATCAACTTGTTTGTCTAATAATACACCTTTATATTAGATTACAATCTATCATTCAATTATTCCATGTTTTATCGTTACTTTTATTTTATTATATAAAAATGCATACACCAATATTCCTCCTATTTCTATCACTTATTCTAGCTTTAGTCCTGTTACCCTTTATTAGAAGCTTTTTCTTTCTTTCCAGTGAAACAAGTCAGAAGAACAACAAAAAGGAAAAATAATCTATCCATTGTCTCTTGCCTGCTTCAGAATTGCTATGCTTTTTTTAACTTGCCTCCCAAATTCCTCTCTGTCAAAATCTGTTTTTTGGCTATTCAACCAAAGTATTTCTCCCACCTCTACCCTCTTCCACTGACTAGTTCCCAAATTTTCTGCCCAGGTTCCAGTCTCCCTTTCAAACATATCTTCCAACTCTCTTAATACATTTCCCCTTGGTTTAATTCATCAATCACTGTTATTTCCATTGGTCTTCTTTTTTTCGTTTCTTCTGCTGACTCCTCACTTTCCTGGCCGTCTTGTTCTTTACTCATCATCCCCTGTATGGTATTTTCCATTTTTTCCATTATCTCCTTAAATCCTTTTTCCATGGTCTTTTGAGTAACATTATCTCCTTCAAAATTCCACCTATTTCTGCCTTATAAGATATCTTGTTTTATTTTTTTTTAAATCAAATTTTGTCCAATAGTCCAAGAACTATTTATCCAGTTCGTAAGTTCTCCTTCAAGACAACTTAAGAACTGGATAAATAGTTCTTGGACTATTGGACAAAATTTGATTAAAAAAAAACTAGTCCCACTTCTTTGTATTCCGTGGATAAACAGTCAGTTCCATTTAAATAAACGCAAAATTTATACAAAGTCTCTTTGCATCCCCTTTACAAGTTCAATCTTCTAACGTATCATTCAGGGATCCTTATCTGGATTTCCAGTACTCATAGGTTGGTTAAAAATAATCCCATCGATATTTTCACAATTCTTCATGCAGGTCTTCCAAGGCTGTAATTTTCCCTTTTGTCAGCAGGTGGTAGTTGCAGCTTAAGTTTCAGTATTGCCACTAATCAAGCATACTTTTGGTTAAAAAACCAATCATGAAAGCAGAATAAGTTTTGTAAGTAAACGATTCCAGCATTTTAAAATACCTCTCCAGTTAGGGTTTAAGTGCCCAATTTTCTGTATTTTTCAAAATTTATTATTTTTCTCTCCCACGCCCTTCACTTCCCACCTGGAGTTTCTCAGAATGCTTGGACACCGCTTTTACAGATAGTTCTGAGCAAATGGATCTAAATTGTTCCTCGGGGTTAAATTTTAACAAAAAACCAGATCCAGCCACTGTTCACCTGCTTCGCTCCAGCACCAGTCTTAGATGGTCACCAGTTGTCCCAGCTTTGTGGCAGCCATCTTTAGCTGCTGCTTCTTTTTGTCATGGCTGACAGGAAAAGTGAACCCTGGGATTACAGGAGAATTGTGACTCTCCTCAATCTCACAGGGTGCCACTCTTTGCTTCATCACTCTTCCAGGATAGCTTTGGCCCCTCACGGAACCTACGAACAGGAAGAATTCAGCATAGGGACGGAGCCATGTTTTCCTGTCTAAAAGGTGTCGCGACAATTTTTGAAACAAGGTATCTCAACTGGGATAGCTTATCTAACATTTCGAAGTCATGAATCCTGAGGGAATGAAATTTGAGGAAGTTGGGGCTGCTTCAGTGCTACAGGCTGCTGAGCTTCATTTTCAACATTCTGTGGTATTTTCCCAGCCACTTTCACAATCTCTTGTTCTCTCTCCCACCCACAGGAGCAACCGCTTACTTACCTGCTAGGAAGGAAAGGGAAATTTCTGATGTCTCCTTCCAGATTCCAGCCTGGAAACAGAACAGGGAAGCCAGCAGAAAGTTGGAAGTCATTCTGCTCCCACTGCTATTTTGCACACTTTTGGTCATTCTGTTTCTGTTTAGATATGGAAATATCTCTGAAATGATTCAACCAGGGCACAGGTTGTATAGTGGACAACCAAAGCTCACATAAAACTAAACAGTGATTACTCTTATTCTTTGAAAAATTCTATAGTAATTGATTGAACTGTTTTTGTCATCTTTATTATTCGATGTAGCTACTGTAGTTCTGACAACAGAACCAATGAACAGATTATGTCATACAATTAGGTAATAAGAGCTAATCTGAAATTTATGAGGTGGTTCTGACTCTTTTGAACACCTCCCATTCAGGTAACCATATTAAAAGAACTTAAAAGACATTTGAAGGGAAAATTCAAAAGGAAGTTCAAATTCAAAATCAATTTAGGGATTCCAATTATATATAAATGTTCACAATATTTAGGGATCAATATTACCAAAATATTAATGTTTATCAATAATCCTATGCCTACAATGAAGATATTAAACAAGAAAATGAAAAGTTGGGCAATATTTCATAATGGATTGCAACTGCTAAAATGAAAATATTTCAGTTCAATTGATTTATCATACGATAGCTTTATTGATTAACCTACAGGCCATATCAATGCACAAGGTTCAAACACATATCGCTAATAAAATCTTATACAAGCAATTTAAAATTAGAGTAAGGTAAATACAATAGTTATAGGATAAGATATATATATATATATATACAATATAATTTAATACACAAATATATAAAATAGAATTTACAAGATCACTGCTTAGAGACAGTTTCTCTGCAGGCTGCGTGGAGGCAAACAAACACTTGTAACAATTCTCCCAGTCCTCAGCAGTTTGGTATGTCAAATGCAAATCTCCGTTCCTTCAGAACACCCTACTACAGAATGCCAAAATATTACCGAGTTATGACTTCTAGCAGCCAACCTGAGTTCTGACCAGATTGAAATGGCAAAACTTTTTTTCTTTAATGTTATAATTTTTTTATATTCCCTTCTTATGTGCAACATCTCAGTTTGTATATGAGCAATAGGATTCCTCTGGGCGAGCCTCATGGCTGCCTTCAATTTCTTTTTCAGTTGCTGGCATTCAGAATTAAACCAACGGGATCTACTCACTTAGGCTCTCTTTGTAGCAGGTTTAGTTGTTAGGTGTTTCTTCAGAATATTACAGAGATTAGAGAATTGTTTATTTCAATACTTATCAGTGAAAATTCTAAAACAGGTTTTAATATATTGGCACACGCACGTAAGAAAGTACTTACAGATTTGGACAATCATTATGATCTGACTCATATGAAAAAAAGGAAGGGAAATTAAATAAAGAAGACACAAAGCAATAAAAGATAACAAATTACCATGGTTTTCTTATATTGACTTAAATAATTGGGTATCACAGAAATTATTTCATTAGTTAGTCCTTACACCACTTTTGAGAATTTTAACTTTCTAGATTCTAGAACTGTGATGCTGAACCTATGGCACTGTTTCCACAGGTGGCACATGGAACCATTTGTTAGGGCACATGAGGCGTTGTCCTGTCAGTTCGAGCACATGCGTGTGCTGGCCAGCTGACTTCGGTCCATTTTATGGCAGTTTTTCATCCTCCGGAGGCTTCAAGGAGTGTGAAAAACCAGCCCCAAGGGAAAACTGGAAGTTCAAAAACACACTTCCGGTTTGCTCATAGGGCCGTTTTTCGCCCTCTGGAGCTTTCAAGAGGCTTCCCTGAAGGCTCCAGAAGCCGAAAAACGGCCTACGGCCAAACTGGAAGTCTGTTCGTGAACTTCCGGTTTGGCTGTAGGGCCAGCTTTCGTGCTCCAGAGGCTTCTGGTAAGGCTCTGGAGCTTGGGGAAGGTGAAAAAAGTAAGGCAAAAGCGCAGGGGGGTGGACGGGTTTCGCACTGGTCACCCGCGCATGTGTACGGGGAGGGGAGCCGCCCATGTGCTGGGGTCATGCACATAGCAATATAGGTGTGGGCACGCCGGCGCACACACCGCTTTTGGCACGTGATCTAAAAAAGGTTAGCCATCACTGTTCTAGAACAACGAAAAGGATGGATTTCAAAAATAGGTTACAATTATACCTCATATAATAGTGATTGTACTTGATTTATTAGATTGACACATATATTATTCTTCCAAACTCTGGAGAGGTTGTCAACAAAAAGCTGTCTTTAATTTATGGTTGTTCTGTAACAAAGCTACATATATAGTACTTGACATATGACACTCATTTAATAATGATTCAAAGTTACAACACTCTTGAAAAAGTGACTTTCAACACATACTCAAAGTTATGACCATTACACCATTTGGATGCTTGGCAACTAAGTTCACATTTATGATAGTTGCAGCATTTTATGGTTGTGTGATTCTGCTTTGTAATCTTCCCAGCTGGCTTCTGACAACCATGTGATTTGCTTAATGACCACAGTGATTTGCTTAACAACTACAGTAAAAATGTTCATAAAATCAGGTCCACTCATGTGATGACTTCCTTAATCACCATCATTTAGTGTCCAAAATATCAGTTACAATTATGGTACTAAGCCAAGGACTACCTGTTCCCTTCAATACAACATATTATTGGAGGCAATATGCTGACTTTGCAAACTGCTTAGAGAGAACGTTGGTCTTACCTGAACGTTTTTTTCTGTCGAGTGGAGGGAGGGGTCACTGAAGGGTTAACACAGCCTGATTGGTCCATTTGACTGAGAGAAAACTTCTTAGCCTTCGGCTTCTCCCGTTGGCTCCCAGTTTCCGCGATGTCACGGTCTGCGTCTGCATGATGTAAAAACAAGGAAAAGCCCCCCAGGGCCACCCGATCCTACCCCTCCCGGACCCTGTCTAGCTAACTAGGGCGGGAAAGTGACCCCTCCCTCCACTCGACAGAAAAAAACGTTCAGGTAAGACCAACGTTCTTTTTCCAGTAGAGTGGAGGGAGGGGTCACTGAAGGGACATACCCACGCTACGTCCCAGGGAGGGAAGACTGGGTCCCAGGGGGAGGATCAGCTGCCACCCTCTGGAGAACCCTCCGCCCAAATGACGCCTCAGCCGAGGCGTAAGCATCCAGGCGATAGTGTCTTATGAAGGGAGTAGAAGAGGCCCAGGTAGCCGCTCGGCATATGTCCTCGAAGGGCGCCCTTGTGGCCCAGGCCGCAGAGGAGGCTGCACTACGGGTGGAGTGAGCTGTTATCCCCGAGGGAGGAGGCTTCCCCGAGGCTCCGTAAGCCTCAACTATGGCCAACCTGATCCACCTCCCAATAGTTGAAGACGAAACCTTTTTGCCTAGCGAACCCGGATGAAACGAGACAAATAACGCCTCGGTCCTACGAATGCCCTCCGTCCATTTCAGATAAATACGGAGGGCCCGGCGCACATCCAACCGATGCCACGCCTTTTCTCTCTCCCTTGTTGGATTGGGACAAAAATTTGGTAGGACAATCTCCTGGGCCCTATGAAAAAGAGAGTTGGCCTTCGGGATGAACGAAGGATCCAAACGCAGGACCACCCTGTCCTGGTGGATCATGCAAAGGTCGCTGCGAACGGAAAGGGCCCCCAACTCCGAAATACGTCTGGCCGATGTAATGGCCACTAAGAACACTACCTTAAGCGAGAGGAGACGCATGTGCACCGTCCTAAGCGGCTCAAATGGGGAGCCCGTCAGTGCCTTCAGGACGAGGGTAAGATCCCAGGTAGGGAACCTATGAACTGGGGGCGGACGGATGTTAGCCGCCACTTTGAGAAACCGCTTTATCAATGGGGAGTGGGAGAGGGTAGAGGATCCCTCCCCCAAGATGGTGGATAGGGCCGCCACCTGTCGCCGGAGAATATTGTGGTACAACCCGTCCTCCAGCCCCTTCTGGAGGAACTCTAGTACATCCGGAACCGTGGCCCTAGCGGGATCCAACCCTCTTGGACTGCACCACTTCGCAAAGGTCGCCCAGGTGGCGTTATAGATTCTGATCGTGGACGGCCTTCTAGATGCCTCCAAGGTAGCTATGACCCCTGATGACAACTTCCTCCCCCTTAACAATCCCCGTTCAAGAGCCAAGCGGTCAGATGAAGCCACTGCGGCTCTGGGTAAAGCAAAACCCCCTGACGAAGGACGACCTCCTCTGGTGGAATCCTCCAGGGATCCGCGACCAAGAGCTGGACCAGGTCTGCGAACCATGGTCTCCTCGGCCAGTATGGGGCTAATAGAATGACAAAGGCCCTCTCTGTGACTACCTTCCGTATGGTTCTGGGAATGAGGGGAAGGGGGGGAAAGGCATAAAGAAGACCCGGAGGCCACTGGGTCCTGAGGGCATCCGCTCCTTCCGCCGCTGGAGTCTGGAATCGGGCGAAAAATCTCGGTAGCTGTGCATTGCCGGGAGAGGCGAACAGGTCCACCAGGGGGGAGCCGAATCTGTGACAGATCGTCCGAAACAACTCTGGGGACAGCTGCCATTCGCCGTTGTCCAGAGTCGCCCGACTCAACCAGTCCGCCTGGTGGTTGGACTCCCCCGATATATGCTCCGCCGTAATCGAGGCCAAGTGCCTCTCTACCCACAGGCCCAATGTCTGTGCCTCCCGCCACAGGGCACGGGAGTGAGTCCCTCCTTGACGGTTGACATGAGCTTTCGTTGCTACATTGTCCGTGAGCAGGAGGACGTGTCGCCCCTGCAGATGATGATGAAAGGTCCGGAGGGCCAGTCTCGCAGCCTTGAGCTCCAGCCAATTGATATTGTGGCTGAGATCTGAGGCAGTCCAGCGTCCTTGGGCCATGTCGGACCCCATCACGGCCCCCCAGCCAAATAAACTCGCATCCGTTGTTACGGTTACTCTCTCCGGCTCCCAAATTGAAGCCCCTTGGCACAGTGCAGGGGACATCCACCACCTGCGAGAGAGTCTCACCTCTGGCGTTAAGTGAATCGGCCGCAGAGAGTTGCTCATCATCCTTTTCTGGGCTGGGATCAAGGCCCACTGAAGGGGACGCAGGTGGAGGCGAGCCCAGGGAACTATCCCTATACAGGACACCATCTTCCCCAGGAGTTGAGATAAGGTCAGGATGGAAACGGACCTTTTTGTCCTGATAGATGTGATCAACTGTCTCAAACTGGTCAGACGGTCCGGGGATAGGCGAACCCTCCCTGACTCGGAATCGATTACTGTCCCTAGATGAAGGATCTGCCTGGAGGGGGACAGGTGGCTCTTGGGGAAATTCACTGAGAAACCTAGCGTCTGGAGCCATTGGATCGTCAGCTGGAGGTCTGCCCTGGCTCTGGGAAGGGACTCTGCCTGGACCAGGACGTCGTCCAAGTAGCACTGGAGTCTCACCGGAATGGATCTCAGGTAAGCCGCCAGTGCCGCCAGGACCTTGGTGAACGTCCGTGGTGCCGAGGCCAGGCCGAATGGAAGGGCCCGGTACTGATAGTGTCGGCCCTCGTGGGAGAACCGCAGGAAACGTCGGTGAGTCCGGAGAATGGGGATGCAAAGGTAGGCCTCTGTCCAATCTACCGAGGCCATGTAATCCCCCTTCCGAATGCCCTGTAAGATCGACTTCAGGGAGGCCATCTTGAAACGCCTGTAGACTAGGTACTGATTCAGGCGCTTCAGGTCGAGGATTGCTCTCCAACCCCCCGAGGTCTTCGGGACTACAAAGAGATTTGAATAGCAGCCCCGTCCCCTCTCCGGTTCCGGAACGACCTCCACCGCTCTGATTTCCAGAAGATGGGAGACGGCGAGGTCCATGAGACGACGGCGTTCCGGATCCCGAGCCGGGGGAAACACCTTGAAGCGTCTCGGGGGATAGGAGAGGAACTCTAACCTTAGGCCATGGCGAACGGTCGCCCGGACCCACCCGTCTGATGTGATCTGATCCCACTTGTCCGCGTACAGCGCCAGGCGGCCGCCTATGGGATGACTCGGATTTGAGTCATTTCCCTCTGCGGAAGGGGCGGCCGCCGCCCCCCCCCCCCGCGAAAGGGCCGCTTGGACTGTGGCTGGTACCTGGAACGATCCTGAAAGTTCTGCCTGTTGTACTGCCTGTCCTGTCTGTACTGCTGAAAGCGGGGCTCCTGGTCTCTGTCATAATTTCTAAAAGAAGTCCTGCGATACGGGTGACTGCGTGCTTCGGACTTCTTGGTGGAGGTAGGCATCACCTTTTTCTTGTCTTTATTCTCCACCAAAATCGGGTCTAGAGCAGACCCAAACAGGTTGGGACCCGTAAAGGGAGCGGCTATCAAATCCCATTTGGCTTTATTATCGATCTGCCAATTCCTAAGCCAAAGGAGCCGGCGTGAGGCCACAGAGGTAGCTAGGGCGCTGGAGCCGAATCTCATGGCATCCAGGGTCGCATCAGCCGAATACTGACACGCCGCCATAATTTTAGTCAAATCCTGGTGAATGCGATCATCCTGGATCGGGATACGATCCTGGAGTTGGCGGAGCCACATCACCGTCGTGCGGTTAAAATACGAGGCGGCGGCGGCCGCCCGCATTGCCCATGCAGAGGCCTTGTAATTTTTCCGCAAGGTGAGCTCCGCCCTCTTATCTTCCGATTTAAGCTTATCTGCCGCATCCCCCGAGACCACCGGAGAGGATGAGACCAGGGCGGCTATAGGTTGATCTATGACCGGGAGTTGGAGGGCCTGTATAAAGGCCTTTTCCATGTTATAAGCCCGCTGGTCATTGCTGCCCGGAGGGGAAAAATTTGATGGTCGAGCCCACTGGCTGGTGGCCACTTCCAAGAACAAGGGAGGATCTCCTCTTTATTGGTGGCCGTGTTTGAGAACATTACCATATCCGGATCCCTGGGTGGAGGCACCGTGGGGTCCCCCGTGCCCACCTTGGTGGTCCTCCTGGCCTTTTTGAGTAGGGGCTTAAACTTGGCCTGGATGAATAGGTTGGAGGAGGTGGGCGGTTCGGTGGCCGCATCCTCTTCCTCAGAGAATCCCCAATCGTCCTGGCGACGTGCTTCCTCCCTAGAGGAGACCTCACTCATGAGCGAGGGTAAGGAAGCCCTAGACCTGGATCTGCTAAACGGAGTAATCCTATTATGACGGGAGGGCCTGTCTCTTTGAGCTATTCCCCTGGAAATGCCTGCAGAAATTAAACGCTTTAGATTTTCAGGCAGGCGTTCTAGATCTTCCTCATCATACTCAGAGTCATATTCACGTGAGATCGAGTCCCTGTGAGGCCTCCTACCCCTGGAAGGGCCAGCAGAGGGGCCCTCTAATGGGTCATTCCTATCCAATTCCCTTGTCCCAGGGGAAGTTGGTGGTGGAGGTGAAACCCCCCGCCCCTCACTCCTATCAGACCTAGAGGAAGAAGCAGAGGGGGAAGAAGGACTGAACCCCCTGTTAACAGAAGGGGAAGGACAAGAAGCCTCAGGTCTGGGAGATCTAGATCTAGGCCTGGGTTCCCTGGCCTTTTTCTTCTCCGCCCTCTCAATAGCTTTCTCAAATGCTCTGGAACGCCTAAGCTCGTCCCTTTGCAGAGCTCTAGAGGGCCGATCCTCTGCAGAAGGCCTGGAAACTCGAGGCCTGGCTGGAGCCGTGGGGCCTGACTTGTCTTCCTGTGCCTGGGTAGTCACAGTTTGAGTCACCTCGGATCGCGCTGCCATCGCCCCACTCACGTGTCCATATGCAATGAAGAGACTGTTCTCTTGAAGCGCTGTAGCCTCTAAGCCCCGCGCTGGTGGGAATCGCTCAGCTCGGGCTTCTCTGCGCCGGTGGCTGTACAGTAAGGCCCCGCGAGTGTGGGCCCGGCCACGTGTTCAAAATGGCCGCCGGCTGCTAACGATTGCCGTTTTGGTCTTCAGACGGCCGCTAAAATGGCGCGCGTGCCGTCGCTTGTCTCCCCCGCCGTTCTGACGGCTTGCCGACCCAGGGAAGGTGATCGCTGTTTGTGGGCGATCTTTCGCCGGTCTTCATGCCTGGCAACAGCCGCTGGCGCTCCGGTCCTGAGCTCGCACCGCCGCCGAGGGCTTCGCCGACACGGGAAAGGTGGAGCAGCCGAAATAAAGTGTCTGCCGGTCTTCACGCACGGCAAAAAGCCGCCGGCGCTGCGGCTCTGTTTAAACAGGTCGTCGGGGGAGAAACAGAGAGCTGCGAGCCACCCGGCACGCCCGAGGCCCCAGGAATCAGCCGGGGGAAAAGGGAAGGCTCGGCAGGGAGGGAGAGGAATGAGGAAAAGGGCGCTCCACGCGGCTCTCCCTGCCTTCCCAGGGCAGCAATAGGTTGTCCTGTTGGGCACAGCTCCAATCTTATTGCTCTAAGGTTTTTTTTTTTTTTTAATTTTGGAGTGTCCAATTAGCCAAATAAAGTCTCAAATCTATTACTCACAATCACACTGGAAACCAAATGATAAGTCTTTGGACCTGACTGAGAGGAAACTGGGAGCCAACGGGAGAAGCCGAAGGCTAAGAAGTTTTCTCTCAGTCAAATGGATCAATCAGGCTGTGTTAACCCTTCAGTGACCCATCCCTCCACTCTATTGGAAAACAGGGGTGTTATACTCAATTTCATCCAGGGTTGTGTTTGACCTAGGAGAGCCGGGATGGGCTTGGCAAGCTGAACAGCACTCGTTGGGGGCGCCTGTGGTAGCCCGAGCACCGGCTAGCAAAAAGTTGTTTTTGGCTGTGATAGCCTGCCAGTAAAAACAGTGCTCGGGAGGGCCACACGTGATCTCTGTCTTCACTAGCAGAGGCACCGTGGACCAGTCCGCTGTTTCCAGGGAGGCCCAGCTTGTTTCTATCTACTTTCTAACAGATCTTTTTCTTATTCTTTTTAAGTATCATCAATTTATGTTATTCAATTATTTGAGAGTGTTTGTCAATCAGTTTAATAAAAAATTAAAAAGTACACCACCATAATCTAAATATGCAACTATATGCCTATTTTTCTTCATAATCAAAGAACTTTTCAAAGTTCTATAATCATTATTAAAATTGTAATTGCACATTATTATTACATATAATTGATTGATGAATTCAAAGCTTACGGCTACCATTTAATTAATTTCAATTGTATTCATTAACTTACTTAGCTTTAGTTGGCTTACAGACATTATTATGTATTTGCCAATCTTTCATCTGACAACTTGCAGAACAGTAACTGACCTGCTTACACTGGATACATCGTAAGGATCCTAAAAAGATTACAAAAAGTTTACTGAGACATCAGGGGGAAAACTTTCTTGGAGAAGAGCAATGCAAATAATTGCCATTTAATGAGAAAGAAAGGAGCAGGTGTATAGTCATTAGGAGTTAAGCTCTAGCTGAAGTTATTTTCTGCATTTCTTATATATCAAGACTGAACCAGCCACCTACTTAGCTTTGTACTTTAATTCTTTTTATAGAAAACTGTTATAAGCTTGTACTAAGCAAGCTTTGTACTCAGCTTTCATAACAGTAGTTTCAAGTGATAAAAACATTATTTCAGTAAACTCAATTCAACTTATGTCTATGTTTGCTTTAATTTAATAGATATAGTTTGTAGTTTGTCTAAGGCTATCTAGAAAATTTGTAGTCAAACTTAAGATATTTCAACTGGCACCTGAATTTACATTAAATTACATTAATGTAATTTACATTAAATTCATTTCACTTAAAAGCTTTTAGCAAAGTTTTATTTTATCACAGATTAGTTAACAAACACTTACCAAACAACCCACAAAAATGGCAAGTGGGCTGATATAAAGGACTTAATTGTGAATTATAGCTGATAGGTGAAACTTTATCAGAAGTTGATAAATGCATTGCTTGTATTTCTGTTGAATCAGATACCTGAAAAGCATATTGACAAATATAAACATATCTTTGTCTTAAAATGGTAAGATGTTACTATTGTAATGTTTTACATTAAAATTCCTAATTTCTGAGAAAGAGAGACTGATACAGAATACATAAAATTTATAATAAAGTATGTATCTCTCCGAGAAATAAACAGCTATGTTGACATATGACTAGGCCAAGTTTTCTTTAAATACTTGAACATGTTACATACATTGAATAATATATGATACATTAATATGAACCAAATTACAGTTATTAGGTATGAATCTAAATCCTGCCCTCCTAGCAGTCTGAAAGCATGCAAATTTGAGTCCATAAATAAGTAGGACGGTTCCGTGCACCTCAGCATATAATCATGCTGGTCAGATGACCACGGAAATTTCTTCAGACAACGCTGGCTCCCTTGGCCCAGAAACAGAGATGAGCACCGCCTGCTACAGTCGGACACGACTGGATAGGGGAAACCATATTTATCTTTAGAATTAAGACACTAACCTAGCAATAACAGTTTATTACAATTAACAATTATATTAATGATGACAATAGGAAAGAGGAAAAATATTGGAAACTTACAGGATTTATTTTCTTTGTAGAAGATAGCAAATTATTCATTACTTTGAAATTCCCTACAATACAGAATGAAAATATTTAGAATAAAATAATTTAACAGATTAAATATATTTTAAATTATTAATTCAATTTGATATAGTTTTCCAGTAGTAGTAGTTCTAAATTCAAAAATTAATCACCAAAGAAACAAGATATTTATAATCAACAGTGGACTTCAACTCAAGGGAGCATGAACCCATTACAGTTATCCTTCATTTAACAACTGCCTTATTTAACACCATTTGCCGTTACAATAGTGATGAAAAAGTAACTTTATGACCAGTCCTTGCATTTATCATATAACCTTCATATGTCTTTAAAGCAAAGTTGAAATAAATTCAATCAGTTTGATCCAATGACCATTGGGCTTAATGAACAAGTTGCCAGTCCGAATTCTGGTTGGTAAAAGAACTACCTGTAATATTTTTTTAAACATATAAATGATCCATATGCTCAGAACATTCAAGGGAACATTTATAAAAATTTATAATTTATGAAAATAAAAACACTATTCCCAATATTTGCAGATAAAAAGTGAATACAAGATATAGCACACCACTTTGTCCTTTATTCCAATTAACTGGTTTCCTTACCAAAATGTACATACCTTCTGGATCATTGAGCTTTGACCCGGGAGATTGGAAAGATGGGAGATGGTTGACAAACTCCAGAGAATTTTCTGGAGGACCTTTACATGATAAAAGAAGAAAATTATCCAATTTTACAAAAGGTAAACTATTTTTAGAACCAAACACTTATAAATAAATGAAATTAACCAAAAGGTATCAATCCCACTATTTAAGATCCCACAAGATAAAATTACAAAAGGAAGCACATGAGAATACAATGCCACAAAGTACATTAAATTTAAGGGCTTTTTTCTCACCTTTCATTCCCACTCCAGCCGTATTTAATGAAACAGTTTTGTGATCATAGCCATCATGGATGTTTTCAACTGAACCATTCCAATTTGCAGCAAATAATTTTGCCTGTTCACAAATTGAAAAATTGTTGAGCAATGGTGGTACTTTATCATCAACAAGTACAATATTTTTGAAGTTGGGGCTTGTGCTGGGACTTCTCAATGACTGATTTGGACTTTTCAGATCCTTTATCTGAAGCCTTTGTTCCATTTTTCACACATCTATATTAGAATCATTTCTTTACAATTTCATGGATAATTTAATAGCTAGGAAAGTAAAATAAAATACATTAGCTAAACAATTAATTTATACAAATAAACAATCCTCAACATAATTTATTTCTTTATATGCTTTTCTATTAAGCATGGAACACATGCTAAATCATCCAACCCCTCAGAATGTAGCACAATATTTGTTAACAATATTTTAAAATGCAAAGGAACAATTAAGTTTTGAAAAATATTTTAAAATAGGAATCCTGCTTTGGACCAGCAAAACAAGATTTTCTAAATTTAGTTTCTCATATTCCTTTTCATTGAAAAAAAAATGTGAAAAAAGTAACTGAGCAAATTTAAATCACTTCCAGCACACAGAAGAGGTCTGGTAGCACCTTTTCCACTAATACATGTTATTAAAAGGTTAGAACTGTAGTAAGTTGCAGCTCACTTTAGCAGATGCATAGAAGGGTTAGAATGATTAGGATTTAAACTGGGATGAGTTGAGGGGAAGAAAAGGATAGGTTGGACAAGCAGGTTACCCAAGAGATAGTTTAGTCTCATATGTTAATTACAAAGCTGGTAACAGACATGATTTTTTCACACACTTTCTTCCTATAATGTATTTTAATATACAAATTCTTCAAAGAAAACCAGTCTGTAAAGCCGTTTTGTTTTAAAGTTTAAAGAACCACAATACCATGATATCTGCCTCAAATTTCAAACACATACAAGTAATCTCACAATATTGCCACATGGGTATATCTCAACTGAAATTTAGAAATTCAAAAAACATGGTGCTTTCAGATTTGTATCTACCATACTAAGGCAGTAGTAGTATAGTATCATATTAGTGCAGCAGTGAAATCATTTAGCCACACAAATTCATTTTATGTAAATATTGGCAAAATACACCAAAATACTGTATAAGCCAACTTAAAAAAAACAACATAACGCACAGCGTTTGGAAAAACGACAGGCCACTCCTCTAACAGGAAACGTGATTTACAATACTCCCATTACTCGTAGAATTAAAACCCTTAGTAATAACAACAAACAGGTTTCAAGGCTACGGTTCAGTCTATTCTTTTTCAAGAATTTAATGCTAATGCTGCACCTTGGCTAAAACAAATCATATTGCATGAAATTAAAATAAGGAACCAAACCTAGTGCTATTCTGCCTAGCATTCCTTCCCCTTGTCTATCTACTACATCAACACTCCTCTACCTTTTTTCCCCTTGCAGTACGAGAGTATCCAGCAGCCCAGGAAAAACCACGATCGCAGCCCAGATTACATCCTTGGAAAGCCTGGAAGGACCCAGGAATTGAGGCCACTCAACTCGTTATTAATGGCGCAGAGTGAGAAGGGAAGCGAATTCACACACAATGCCTTAAATCACAATTGGCCGCAAAACCCGCAACTTTTACAACAAACCTTACATCCCCAACAAGAGCTCGCACAAGGCGCTAATTTAGTCCAAAAGTAAAGGGCGAAACATCTAAAAACCCGCCTCAAGGGACTTTGAGCAATTAGTGGCTCAATCTGGGGCTAAAGCATGAGCGAGTGTATACGCCAGGGATCCTGGGCGACTCAACTGCAACCGACCACCTAAAGGTGAAGTGGAAGCGAAAGGGTGGGAGCTTACATTTGATATTTTGGAAGCAGAACCCGCCACTCTCCCACGTACAAATATATATATATATATCAAGGGCCGCGGGGTCTCTTCAACAGGACCTTCGGCTATTTACTTCGAACGAAACGGGGCTTCGTTGCAGACGTTCAGCCTCGTCTCCTTTTCTCCACACCGCGTGATCGCCAGAGCGCAGGCGCCACCTATTTAACCGTCGGACACGGAGCTTCTGAAGGAAAGACGTGGGGGTGGGGGAGGCGTATTGCCTGCGTTGAGCTGCGGGTTTGCAAGCTGTGTTGTTATCTTCTTTAAATTTCCTCAATGATGCAAAGCTTTTTCATATTGGCTCCGTTGGTGCCTAGACTGTACGGTAGTTGTGCCTTACCTTTACATATTTTCCTACACGAGATTTGGACATCCCATCTCACTGCCTGTGCCTAAAATTCTCCTACAGTACAATAGTACAATGATGCTGATTTTAGGTATTTGTCAAATCTAAAGTATGAGTGTTGCGTATAGGTTGCATTGAACTTGTGAAATTATTTGAGTGCTGGCAGTTATTTCTTAGGAAGCAAGCTCCTGGCATTTGACCTCCTTTAGTAATTGCAATGCCGAAGTAATCTCTTTCGGTTACTAAAATAGTCCCATATCTGAGCTCAGTAGTTTACAAACTATCCAAAACAACTTTTTTCCTAAGAAAGTTGTTCTTGCAGAATTTGAAACTCAATTGACCTTTTAATCAACTTGCTAGCCTGCAATTTATTGAAATAATCCAACATTTTAGATTCATGTAACATAGCAAACCACAAACTAGTCAACCAAATTTCAACCTATTGTGCTTTGCTAACCCAGCTAGGAGAGTTAGTTTATGGTTTGGTGAGTTGAATGAATCCACAAATAAACAATAGCCAAATTAAATAACCATTAACTAGCCACATGACACTGAATCCCAAACTAGTTAACCTCATTGTACCCTAACATACATTTTGATCTCATCCTGTATGATAGATATGCCATGAAAACCTAGAAAATAATGGTAATTCAGTAATTATGATTCAGTCAATGTCATGTAAAAATATGACCAGAAACTAAAGCATTATAATTATGAATCTTATGGTTTGGAACACTTTTGTGCAAGAATGTGGGTCCCCTGAAACAACGTTGTTTTTTTAAAATAATTTAGTTATGATGAAAGATTTAAATACTCTAGTAAGGATGAGTTTCTCATGATTTATTTTGACCTCTTTGCTTACCAATATTTGTATAAAACTGAACAACATCTGGAAGTATTGGCTGAAGTGCTATTGCATCTACATGGACTATATCTCTTAACAGATCAGTGATTACAATGATGCAGTATAAATATATTGTTGTAATAGTAGCCTCATGAACAAATATCAGAAGCCATATTTTTTGGCCGCATTACCACAAAATGCAACCAAAAATCAATGTGACTCATGCCTTATTCTGTGCATGACATTATCAGTACCAGATGGATTTGTAACTGGTTGACCAACCTCACTCAATGTGTAGACCTTAATGGAACTACAACTACATGGAAGGAAATATGCAGTGGAGTATCTAAGGCTCTGTTTTAGGCCCAGTACTCTTCAATATCTTCATCAATGATTTAAATGTGGGCATAGAAGGGGAACTCATCAAATTTGCAGATGATACCAAGCTGGCAGGAATAGCCAATATTCCAGAAGATAGGCTCCTGACAGAGTTGAACAATGGACCTATCTAATGATTTTCAATTGTTGGAAAAGTAAGATTCTACATTTAGGCAAGAAAAATCAATTCACGGGTATAGGATCAGTGATACTACTCAATAGTAGTAACTGCAAGCGTGATCTTGGAGAACTAGTAGACAATCACTTAAATATTACCCAGCAGTGTGTTGCTGCTGCCAAAAAAGTCAGAGCAGCTGTAGGCTTCATTGACAGAGGGATAGAATCAAGATCACACAAAAATGTTATTACCACGTTATAATGCCTTGGTAAGATCACACTTGGAAAATTGCATTGCCATGATATAAAACAGATATTGAGATTCTAGAACAGGGCTGTCAAACTCACATCACAGGCGTGGGCGTTGGCAGCGCATGAGGCATCTGGCCCGTGGGCTGGGAGTTTGACAGCCCAGCTCTAGAAAGTGCAGAGAAGTGCAACAAAGATGATTAGGGGACTGGAGTATAAAACAATTGAAGATTGCAAGAATTGGGTATGTCTCGTTTAATGAAAAGAGCTAGTAATCATATGATAGCAGTGCTCCAATATTGGAGGGCTTCCACAAAGAAGAAGGGGTCAACTTATTTTTCTTTCTTTTTTTTTTTTAATGAAAATTTTTATTGGTTTTTCAACATTTATAGGGAAAAGGGTAAATGGACAGGTATACAAATTTTGGCAGTTGCAAAATGTGGCAGGCGTCCCTCCCTCCATACTCATAGTATACATTTATATATAATGCATTGGTATATAATTGATTACAATCAGCATATTAGTTCTATTACTAAATTGAATCAGATTAGACATTACAGTATAAAATCCAGATATAATTCCATTATCACTTTCGGTCAGTTTATAATAATATGATTTTCTTATTTATTTTTGTGATCTGAGTCTTCTTGCTATTGCCCCATCTCCCTCCACTGGCAGAGCTCTGGCCCCTCCCGTGTCCTGTGTGTCCGTTGTAGTGTCTTGTGTTTTTTCTAGGAGTGTTTTGTTTTTTTCCATAAAGGCCTGCGCCTCTATGGGTGAATTGATTCTGATTCTTGTCTCCTCCCAGAATATCAGCATACCTTCAGGCATCAACCATCTAAACCACACCCCTTTCTGGTATAATTTATTTGCTAATTGCGAATAATTCTTCCTTTTTTCTCTAATCTTCTTAGGGATCTGCTTCAGAATGGTTATCTCCATATCATGGTATGTCAATGCTTGCCCCCTTTGTACACCCAGAATTTCATCTCTTGTGCTTTTTCTAAGAAATTTAATGTGAACCTCCCTAGGTACATTGTGTGTTCTAGCATAAGCTGAGTTCACTCTATAAACCAGGTCTATATCCCACCCCATCTGTTGTTTTTCTTTGTGTGTGTAGTCAGCCAGGATGTTTGTCATGATGTCCTTTATGTTTTCCCCATCTTCTTCTATAACATTTTGAAATCTAAGGTAATAGGACATTCTCTCAAATTCTATTTTCATCTGTTGGATGTCAAGATCTTTGTTCCCTTTCTGCACAGCTTCTACCCCCCCCTCACCTCCTCCACCCCCCCTTCCACAAGATTCAGTCTTTGTGAGTTCTTATATATTTGGGCTTGATTTTCTTTAATTTCATCTTTCATTTCCCTTAGCTGTTTCTTGATTTCCTCCTGGCCCTGTAGAATTTGTTGAAGCATTTGTTGAAAGTCCATCTCTGTAGTCTTAGGTTGCATCAGTTCTGGTATCTTTGACTGTGCGGCTGGACTGGATGTTGCGGATGTTGGAGCAGAAGTGGCAAAGCCAGGTTTTCCAGGAGGTGGTCTTTTAGATGCCATCCTTTATAACGTTAGAAGTTCAGTCCATATATAAGATAGACAGTTAGAAAAGAAGGGTAGCCAGGTGAGTCTCGGGAGCAGAAGAGCCAGGCAGAAGAGAGTCTCTCTAATAAGTCTGGCAGTAGATAGAAAATTTCCCCTAGGAAGTTTAAAAAATACCAATCCACAAGAGATTCCTCTGGGAGACATGGAGACAAAGACCGGAAGCCTGAATTTTAAAGGTGGAGTCAGGTTTCACAGTTCATAAAGACAACGGAAGTGTGCCATTTTGCCCTGCCAGTTTTGGGCACAGAGGCATAACAAAGTTTTAAAAAGTTCCAAAAGTCCTCAAATCACAGTAATATGTAGAAATAAGTTGAAGAGAAAATCATCTCAGCCTGGGTGAGGCTTCATTCGTTGGCTCTCCCCCCTCCTCCTTCCCCGGGGGCTGAGAGCAGAATTGTTCCTCGCCGCTTGTCCAAGGGGGGGGAAACCCCCCTCCCTCCAGCCGCGCCTCCAAAATGCTCCGAAAGTAAAAATCTTTAAAAAAAGCTGAATAGTTCTTCATGCAAAGTAGGGAATGAAGAGAGAAGCAGCCTCACCGCCCTGCAGCCGCTTCCTTCTATTGTTGCATTCTCCAGTCAGCTTATAGCGAGGCGCGAGGCGCAGAAACGCGAAGCGCCCTCCGAGCTTGCTCCCCGGTGCCTTGGGCGCGCGAGAGAACTCCCGCCGGCCGCCGGCGCTGCAGGAGTCCTCCGCGATGCCGCCCCTCCGGCAGGACCCCTCTGCGGGGTGTCCTGTGCCCCCCAAGGAGTGGGGAAGCCCACCGGGGAGCCGGAGCGGGCAAAGAGCTGCCCGTCGCTGCCGCCGCCGGAACCAGAACCGGGTCAACTTATTTTTCAAAGCACCTGAAGATCGGACAAGAAGCAATGAATAGAAACTAATCAACGAGAGAACCAATCTAAAACTTGGATCGCGTTGTGCCTTTGCGGCCTCTGACCCGATGTTGATCCCGGGTGGCTCCCTGGTTTACCGAGGAGCTCCGGGAGATGACACGCCAGAAAAGAAGCCTAGAGAGTGGTTGGAGGGCCAGCCGGTCCGAATCTGATTGAACACTAGTAAGAATTCATATTAAATCCTACTTAGTGGCGATAAAAGCGGCAACATTTTTCCACTCTTATCACGTCCGCAGATAACTGCCCAGCCGCCCTGTTTAGGGTGACCCGTTCCTTACTTAACCAAGGAACTGGGAAAGACCCCTTGCAGGGTAGGGCTGATGAATTTGTTCAGTATCTGCAGGATAAAATCGCTCAGATCCGAACAGGCTTGGACTCTGACTGGGTAGATTCGGGCGAGTCGACGGGGATGAATCTTGTGGAGACAATCAGGAATGAGTTTGACCCTGTGACCCCCGAGGGCATGGACAGGATTATGGGGAGACTCAGTGCTGCCACTTGTGTGCTGGACCCGTGTCCCTCTTGGTTAGTTTCGGCTTCCCGGGAGGTGGCACGCGGCTGGCTCCAGGCGATTACCAATGCTTCATTGAGAGAGGGGTTCTTTCCCACCGCCTTGAAGGTGGCAGTGGTGAGGCCCCTCCTCAAGAAGCCGTCCCTGGAACCAGCTTCTTTAGCCAACTATTGTCTGGTCTCCAACCTTCGCTTTGTAGCAAAGGTTGTCGAGAGTGTGGTAGCACGTCAGCTTCCCCAGTACCTGGATGAAGCTGTCTACCTGGATCTGTTTCAGTCGGGTTTCAGGCCCGGGTACAGCACAGAGACAGCATTGGTCGATGATCTCTAGTGGGCCCAGGACAGGGGCTGCACCTCTGTCTTGGTCCTATTAGACCTCTGGGCGGCTTTCGATACCATCGACCATGGTATCCTGCTGCGACAACTCGGGAGGTTGGGAGTGGGGGGCACCGTTTTACGGTGGTTCTCCTCCTACCTGTCGGATTGGTCGCAGTTTGTGTTGACTGGAGGGCAGGGATCGACCCGAGGCACGTCACTTGTGGGGTGCCCCAGGGGTTGGTTCTCTCACCTCTCCTGTTCAACATATATATGAAACCCCTGGGCGAGATCATCCGTGGTTTTGGGGTATGGTATCATCAATATGCTGATGATACCCAACTTTTCATCTCTACCCCAAACCATCCAAACGATGCCCTCAACGTGATGTCCCGATGCCTGGAGGCTGTGCGGATCTGGATGGGGAGAAACAGGCTCAAGCTCAATCCCTCCAAGACTGAGTGGCTGTGGTTTCCGTCATCCCGATTTGTGCATCTTGTTCCATCTTTGATGATAGGGGGACAAATTTTAGCCCCCTCAGAGAGGGCCCGCAATCTGGGAGTCCTCCTGGACACACACTTAGTTTCGAAGATCACCTGACGGCCGTGACCAGGGGGGTCTTTTACCAGGTTCGCCTGGTACGTCAGTTGCGCCCCTTCCTGCATCGGGATGCTCTATGCACAGTCACTCATGCCCTTGTCCTTTGTCGCCTGGACTACTGCAATGCTCTCTACATGGGGCTGCCCTTTGAAGAGCACCCGGAGGCTTCAGCTGGTCCAGAATGCGGCCGCGCGGGTTATCATGGGGGTACCTAGGTGCTCCCATGTTACACCCCTTTTAGGTGGCCTGCACTGGTTGCCGGTTGTTTTCCGGGTGCGATTCAAGGTACTAATTATGACCTTTAAAGCGCTCCATAGCTTAGGCCCAGGGTACTTGCCAGACCACTTACTGCCACCAGTAGCTTCTTACTGTCCAGTGTGATCCCACAGAGTTGGCGTCCTCAGGGTGCCGTCGGCCAAACAGTGTCGGCTAGCGACCCCCAGGGAGAGAGCCTTCTCTGTGGGAGCGCCTTCCCTCTGGAATGAGCTGCCCCTGGAGCTTCGCATAATCCCTGACCTCCGGTCCTTCCGACGCACCCTAAAAAGTTGGCTTTTCCAGCAGGCCGGCCTGGCCTGTTAATTTTATCTAATTTTTTAAATGTTAGTGTTATATTAATTGGGTTTGTTTTTTGGATTGTTTCTAATTTCCTTTTAACTTTTGTAATATGTGTTTTTTAATGCTGTATGCCGCCCTGAGTCCTTTGGGAGAAGGGCGGCATATGAATCCAATAAAACAAACAAAACAAACAAGCAATCATCTCTTATGTAAAAATCAAAATCCAAACATAAAGGCAATCTTACATCTTTTGTGTATAAGAGAACAAAAAAAAAATGACTGAAACCAGAATTTCATAGTTTAATCAGAAATGTAGGCATGAAAGAAAAGTACTGGTTAGATTTAGTCAGACAAAGTAAGTATAATCATTTGATAGGGTAGAGGCAATGAGGGATAAATGCTGTAAACGTTAAGCACTGATAAGTAAACAAAGATCATAATAAAAGCCAATGGCAAGAATTAATATTGCTGCGTTTACAAAATAATGTAAATGTAATAATGTAATAATGCCACCCATTTGCTTTGAAACAAGATGGACAGCAAATAAATTTTATAATAAATTAAAATAGTTTTTCAAAGCCAGAGATAAATAAAATAGAACAGATTTTGCCTGAAGTTGATAGAAACAAAACGACAGAAAATTAACTAACTTGTAGTAAGCAGCAAAACATTTGCTGAGCAATGAAACAATTGCTGGGAATTGGGCAGTATATAAATTAAAGAATAATTATTATATTAGCAGTGGAAAGTAAATGGCTGGCATGGAGAAAATGAAAGTGGCTGTGTTGTGTTTGTGTTGCCCTGCCATAATACTCGACTTAAACATCTTTTTTTTTAATGGAATAACTTTGGGGTACCCGTGCCTCTCCCTCATGCAAGAGAGCCCTACATGAGTGGCTGTTTCCTATCACTGGGAAAGATGGTATTTCTGGCATGAATGCAGATATAGAACCAACAGGAATACCCAAGTGCTGCAATACACATAACTGCTCCTTTGCAGATCAATCGGCCATACCTCACTCTAGCAGGTGCATTCAAAACTCTGGTTAAATATACCAGTTTCTCAAGCTGCTGCCAGGAGATTGCAGCTAAGAACTTGATAGTGCATGTATGCTGAAGAATGTGGACACCTGCTGGAGCAGCTACTATTGCTGCTTTGCAGGATAAACAGGCGCTGCGTGGCTATGACCCTAGATCTTGCCTAATTGCACATGTGGTAGTGTGAGAAACACCAGCTGCCTGTACCGTATATAGTTTCTTGGAATCATTCCAAGAGGCTTGAAGAAGCGAGTCATCAAGAAAAGCAGTGCCAGCTCCGTGCTAAATATACAACATGGGTGTTGGGCACCTCGATTTATTCCGAATCACGATTGGAAAGCTTCAGCATGTGAGCTAATCTCGAAATGTGGCTTCTACGACTTCGTGCCTCTACAGAAGCAGATTGCCCGGATTCGACGAATGCCAGGCTCTTGCTGAGATGCTTAGCCGTTGTTCGTGAACTACGTTGCAGTAAAATAGGTCCGCGATTCGACTCCAATCTCTTCCCAATCTCCACAGACTACACGGCAGCTTTTCTCCATGGCGAAATTAAAAACCGGCAGTTTCATTCAGCAGACGGATCTAATCCTCGAAACCCGCACGATCATCAAAAGGCAGGGCCGATACTCCCAACCAGACCGGTACCAGTGGGAGGCATCGCTCCCCCCTGCTATCTTTCCAGGCATGAATCGCAACGCCCCGATGAATGACGAGATACAGCTCTCGGGCTGCCGACCGAGGAATTAACCCAGGCCAGTTCAGGATTATTTTTTTCTCCTCCCCCTTGCAGGCTGTTAATCGGATCTCGCTCCGCCTTCATCCCGCCTCTCCAATGAAGCTGTTCTGGATGCCCGTGGCAGCCATCTTTGTTGATGTGTCAGCTTTCAGTTCCTGTGAGGGGGCTGCAGCAGGAACAAGAGGAGCGAGAATGGCTCTGTACCCTCCCGCTACACGCACACCCACCCCGTTACGCATTCTGAGTCTCCGGTTCTAATTAGCAATGGGAAAGCGGCTACTAATGCAACAGATGCTCCGTTCCCCAGCCTCCTAGCAAACGGGTAAGCGCTTCCCGACTTGGCTTGGGAACACATTGGGAGATCTGATGTGGTTTCGGTCACAAAGAATGTAGATCAAAGATAGGCAGACTGAGCAAGAGAAATGGGGATTCGGGTAGCCGGCAAGAAAACCTGCTCTTGCTTAGAGGGGTGGATTCCCACGACTTTTTTTTTATCTGCTTGTTTTTGTTTTAATCGGGAAAGGTTTTTGACGTCAGACACTGAACATTCTACGAGGCTTTCTCTCCCGCGTAGGTTATTAAATGGGTTTCCATAGGGGCATTCTTTCTTTGCCCTCTCGTTCCGTATGAAAGCACTCGTGGGCTTTTGTCATTTTTGTTAAATGTTGATGGACGGTCCGGTTCACATTGGATAAACTCCGATGGAGTTGTTCTACCAGGAAGTAAATGATAGAAAGGTCCTCCAAGGTGTTGGCTTCAAGGTCAGATGTGTAAGGAGTGAGGAATTTCTTTTAATTCCTTAGGTGACTGATGCCTTTAAGGATGCCTTTGTACATATTGGCTGGTGCTGTCTCCTTACCCTTACACATTTGAAAGGTGTCAGGTGTAAAATCTTTTGGGGTCTTTCATGTTTCAGACTTCTGATGAGAACCATAGTCTCCGAATACAATCGTTTTAAATCAAACCCTCAAAGATTGAAAAAGGATTATGTGACTTGATTTCATCTTTGTTATTGTAGGATGCTTGTGAAATTTAGATTTGGCATTTAGTTTTACAAAATGCAATACAGGAATACATCAGCTAAAAGCCTTCTCTAGTTAAGGCAAAAGTCCTGCCTGAAAAGCTTTTGGCTTCACTATATATTTTACTTTATTGATTTGCAATTAAAATATTTTCTCTAATAAATGTTCAATCACAGTTGCATGGCCAAAGGCATAGATAAGAAAAACCTTTCCCCTATGTTATTTCTATCTTCATTCTTCCTTATCAATGGTAGTTGGATTACTGCATACAAAGTGCTTTTGGTGTCTTCTTCAGAAAATTTGTGAGCTTCATTATGTTTATTTAAGAGTAAATCCCACTAGGTTCAGTGGGACTTAGTGACAGATAAACATAAGCCTTTGTTATTATTTTGAATGTTGAGCTATGAACAAGGCATTTTGTGGCTTCCCTATTTAAGAATCAGGTAGCCAGACACTTATAAAAGCAGATGATATAAGATTCAAAGTCACTTGGAAAAGATCCCAAAGATCAATTTGCTCACAAAGCTATTCTACACAATTTATCCATAATTCCTTCTGGTTTTGCTACAGTGACCTTTCTGAACAGCTTTTGTTATAGGCTGAATAAATGTAATTTAGCATACTTGAGTAATCTTTTCAAAATTAATAGCTGAGGAATAGTACAGCACCAGATTCTTCATTCTCGCACTTTCTTCCCACATTTTGTGTACCGGGAACAGGTTTGTTTTTGGTGAAACAATATGCTTGGTAATTATAGGTATATGACAGCCATATAATTAGATAAATGGAGTTAATGCTTCTTGGTAAAATTGACTTGCATTTCTTTGATCTGTGCAGTTAATACTTATTATCTATGTGAACAAAGAGTATTATTCAGTGGGCTTGCTTTGATTATATTTAAGGCTGGCTTATACAAGCTGCTCAGAACAAATGTAATTGTCTTAAATGACATTTCCTAATATATTTGGACAGAAAAGAGTCTCAAGACAGCTCACAATTGTGTGCTGCACACACACACACATAGATATAATATACATTTGTTTAATCCATTGTAATAATAGTATAGCCCAATACCCAATTCATTTAAAAATTCTCATGTATTTATTATACATTTTAATGAACCAGAATACATGGTGTTCTGAATCAGTTATTCTATGCTGCCATTCCAAGCTGGTTTCTCTATGTTCTGTTTTATTATGTTTATTTAATATTGATCCAATCAAGTTGCAAGTTATTTGACATATAATAAAACACAATTTGCCATTCGTAAATTTTGAGGTATTGTTGTGAGGGACTGTTTTACCTTTATATGTAAGGTATATTGAATTCTGTTTGCAGAGAATTCAATATACAAAACAGTAAAGCAATGTTGTAACAATTAGCTGACGATAGTGATCATTATACTGGTTGCGGATCTTAGCAATCTGAAAGTCCTGCATTGATTTAGTATTAAACCCCCTCAGGGTTTTTTTTTTTTTACTTTGCTGCTTAAGGTAATAGTTTTACAATATTACATGACTGAGAATAGGATTAGTTTGACAGGTTAAATGTTTATTTTAATTTTTGCGTTAGCAATGGGACACCATATGAGTGATAAAATAAAATGACAGATAAAGTAAAATTTCAGTTTTAAAAACACTGTAGGAATAATCGTAGAACTATACCAGATGTATCAAATTATTTTGTCAGTAAGCTCTGTTTTTCTGTCTATTTCTATCTTGATTTATTGGTCACTGTTGTCTTCTCACATGGTAATGTAATATGTGCAACAAAGAAAACTTCCATTTTGAGCTATGAATCTTTTCACTGAAAGGTACACAGAGGAAAAGATAGGGTCTGGAAGCACTTCAAATGTTATAAGATTTAATTGTATATATAGCCTTTTCTATTAAAAAAACAAGATATGATATTAAATCATAAAAAGCGTGAGAGCATATAAAAATGTAGATTACTAAAAGAACATAAATTAAAATTCATGTTTAAGAGCAAGATAAAATTTAAAAACAATAAATTTAAGATGTCCTAAAATTAGAGTTTGCAAATGTTTTATTTTCTTGACCCATAAAATGATAAAAGAATGTGTGTGGTTTACCTTTCCTTATCACCCTTATTTCTAATTAGGGATGGACAAAATACAATTATACCACTAATAATTATTGATACATATTTCAAATGCAACCATGACAGCCTCTTATAATCATATAGTAATGATGTAATTTGATAATCTTAAAACATTTTCTTTGAAAATTTACAATAAATCAACTTTAAAACAATATTTTGAATAGATGGATGCTCTTGCAGAATTTTCAAATTTCTGCTGTGGAAAATCTTGATTTCATTATTGCCTGCCAGCAATACAGAAGTTCAGTTTTGACAACCATCCAACTAAGGCATGGAACACAATAAGGCTCATGCATGCAAAGCTTGTTTTGTGTTTTCATTTCTTTGCATGGGCAAGGCAGTAACTTGGTGCCCCAGGCAGATTGGGAGTAGATTCTGCAAGGCTGTAACTTTGCATGTTTACGTGCCAAACAAAACAGAAGCCCTGCTAGAATTTCCTGTTCCTGCTGTTAGCTTGTTCATGCAAAGTGGACATTGATCCTCCTTGGCATGATAAAGCCCACAGTAATTTGATACACACTTCAAAGGGTTCATGGTTGTAATGTTTCTGGTTTAAATGGAACATTTGGCCCTTTGGTGGAATTTTCTTTGGCGATTTTAACTGATATAGTCTCTTTTTGGGGAGTTGTAAAATCTAGATCTACTATAAAGAAGGATGTTTCTTGGGTTTTGCCAAGATATAGGTCATTTTTTTAAAAAATTCTATATTTCTCCTCCCATCATGCCCATTCACTCACTATCTTGTGTTTTTAAGATAATGAGATCTCAGTTAAACAAATTATATAAATAATTACATGAAAAGCTCACCGTTTTATTAGAGCTTATTGTATACCAAACATTCTGGCGATATCACCAACTGGAATGAGTGTTCATTCATCTCTCTGCCCCAGAGAGCTTTATTATTCAAATAACAAGCATTTGAATGAGAATATAGAGGAGTATCATGTTTAAACAAAGTAGGAACACTCCTGTTCTAGCATACTATAATCAGAATTGTGATCCCTATAAAGAAATATAAAAGCTGTCTCCCATAGCCTTGCCCATAGCAGTCAGAAGACATGATCAAAACTCTTTAATTTCACAACATATGGACAGACCTAACTATAGTTAGAGTTGGGAAATTGTGACCATCCTAGACCAAGTCTAAAAATGCTAGGAATTTCTAGAAGCCTGGCACTCTGAAAAATTAGCCATCAATAGGCAAATAGGTATGAACAATATCTACATACTGTGCAAAGGAGACAATCAACAAGCTAGAAAGGGAATAAAAAGACCTACCCTAATCAACATCCAGATGAACATAGATTAACATCAAGGTTATCATCAGATCAACAATCAAGAAGTAAACAATTCCCAACCAAGGAACTGTCAAACAATCTAACAGTAAACACCCCAACCAAAGAACTTCCCAGACCACTCCCACAACACTAACAGAGCAAGCAATTAGAATATAAACTAACAGCAAACCCCACTCCTTACTACTACTACTGATGATGTTATCTAGTTTGGGTAATGAAGAATCTGCAAGAAAAAGACCAAGTTCAGAAAGCAGCAAGGACCCCTAATAGCCTCTCCTGAATCCTAGAAATAACCTAGAGAGGGGAGAAAGAAACTATAAATAGTAGCATTTCTTCTTTTCCTATGAAAGAATTTCCAGAAAATAATTTTCCTTATGAGCATTTTGACCTTAATATCCCAGTGGATAGATCAAAAAGAGCTATTTGCATCATCTACAATTACCTTTTCCTGTGCAATCATTTTCTTTTGAACTCAGGTTACGTTTCTGGGCCTTGAGAAGGAGAGTGATGGTTGAAGTGTTGGGAGTTTTGAGTTATGGCACCAAGCAAATTTTTTAAAAGACTTAATCCCTTTGACCAGAATAGCTGGAAAGGCTTGTGCATTTCTTTTAAAGGTGATCTACTGGACACCTGATGAAATATATTTCTGTTCCTCATCCAAATTTACATGTCTAAACCATTGTAAAGGGTAATGTAATTTAAAATATATAAAAATGGTCCTCAGCTTACATCTGTTTGTTTAGTGATCATTCAAATTTCCAATGGCATTGAAAAAATTGACTTGCAATCAATCATTGCACTTATGTTTGTCGTAGCATCCTCACTGACATGTGATCAAAAGTTAGGTGTTTGGCAATCCGCATGTATTTCCTATAGTTGCAGCATCTGGAAGTCATGTAATTGTCATTTATGACCTAATCCAGCAGGTTTCCAACAAGCCAAATCAATGTGGGAAGCCAGGTTTGCTTAATTACTGTGTGATTCGCTTAACGTGAATCACAACGCAAAACGTACTTAACAACCAACAAGCAATGGAAATGCTGGTCCCAATTGTGGTTGTAAGTCACAGCTACATGCAATAATAATGTGTAAGTATTATTATTTTGAATTAGATAACAATGTTTCTTTCTTCCCAGGCGGTAGGCTACTTTAAAAAACAGAAGTTAAATACCAGAGAGCACTAAGAAAACATACTTGCTGCGTTATTCTCTAATTGGAAATCCAGAAGTTCTCTGGAAAACCTGTAAGAAGCTTCTGAAAATAATATTTGTTAGTTTCGTTTCGTTCACGTATTACTCAATTACGTATTACTATTCAAGTTATACTCACCATGATTAACTACTTGGTGGGGATATTACTTCTCTAAAAATGATTCTTCTGCTAATATGGCAGAAAGTCTTAAATCAAAAATAATCCATTTTTTTGTCCAAGCCCCATTATTATCTTAAGTGTACAACTCAGTTGCTTTGTTAGAGTGATGTGATCAATGATCTGCTTACAACTACATTTACATTAGTTTTTATATGTGTACTGTGTATTTAGTGCTCCTAAGATCTTAAGGCTGCGAAGGTTAGAGTTCTGATTAGAGTATTATCTCTTGATAGTATCTGCAATTCCATAGTGTCATTTATGCAGAGCAAGGAAATGTAGTTGGACTAGAAAGGAAAGTTTGTTGATATAGTTGCTGGTTTCTATGTCCACAGTGATATCTGAAATTAATATGCGTGTTTACAAGAGATATGATTTGGCAGATGTTTGCTTTATTTTTAGGTACCTGATCTTATATAGAGCTTTGATATCAATCACTGCAATCTATGTAGAAAGAGAAGTTAGAAAAATGAAAAGCACTGGGAAGAACTGAATAGTCAAACAGCTAGGCAGGGAAGTACCTGCAATTTTAGTGAGGAGTACATGTTTAAAGCATGGTCTTTTCAGAGGATACAAAGAGATATATCGCTTCATGCTGACTTTCCTGAATGGAATCATGTTCCTTCTTGATTGGCCACTGAATGAATGGACTGAATTTGTTAGGGAAAAGGAAACCTGCTTTCATATAAGTTGGCATGAAAGATCTTTGAGAGCAGAGGGATGGCAGTACTCTAAAATATGAAACAGATTAGATTCTGACATATTAGTCGGATTGCCATGGAGCAGCTTTTGCTATCACTTTGTAGTTTTTTCCAGAGTGGCTGGAGTGACTGCCATCATCATTCAATGACCTTGACATTGATCTCAGAAATGGGAATTAACGAATAAAGTATGATGTAAAATAAATATATAACATTGTGATCCAGCTGGGATTCTACTGGTTTGGGCAAACCTGTAGCTCCGAAGATCAGCTGGGAGTGAACCGGTTCGCTCCCATGAGCAAATTGTCCCGCCCCCGTGCCCCTGCGCCTTGCCTACCTTTATCTTCTCATCTGAGTCATGCAACAGAGTGGATTGCTGCGCCTCAGCTGTTTTCCTTCCCAATCAGCAATCCGGAAGGTAAGTATTCTCTGAACTGCTCACACACGTGCAGCAAACCAGTTGTTAAACCGGTAGGATCCCACCCCTGCTGTGATAGAAAGAGAAGGGATTCTTTCTGCCTTGAATGCCTTGTTGCTCAACCACAAAACAGCGACTTGGTGTTATTGGCAAGTAAATCTCTACATATATTTTGAAGGATCTTCCTTCATTATGAAATCCAAGACAGAACACCTTTCTTAGCGTTCTCTTCTGATGCCAACTTCTAAGGATAAGGGAAACGTAGCTTTGTCGCTAGCCACGAAGTTAGGACTGATCTTCTCAGTCTCGCAACTTTGTTCGAACCACATGATCTAACATGAATAAAGCATGGATCACGTAGAATGGAAAAGAAAGCTTGCTGTAGTTTGTCAAACTGTTTTCCTCAGTACTACTTATATGCTCTACTCTGCACATAAAAGCTTACCTACCATTCTTGAAGAAGAAGGGTTGGGTAGGGTATTCTTCACAACTACCACAGGCTTGTCTAAGGATTATAGCTTTGAGCTTCTTATGATTCAGTAAAGGAATTCTATCACCAAGAAGTACATGTTGTATAGCATAATTTTATCTTCCTTTCATTATTATTCTTTACAACTTTTAAAATATATATGTGATACTACAGTTCATATTTATTATTTCAGTTTTACATAAATTCAAAGCCCTTCCTTTCCCCATTAATAAGAATTTATTATAGTAATTTCTACATAATGATAAAATATAATATTTACTTGCTTTGTTCCAGTTGTTAATCCATTTTGTTATTCATTATCTCAAGGCTGGTCAAAATCCAGTACACATAAGCAATTTACTGTAATTTTAATTGAAGATCTGTAACTAAACCTTGGTCAAAGTACACAACTCTGTTCATTATAAAAGAATTACTGTAAGAATACCCAGGGCAAAAGATAAACAGGTTGCAATCTTAAAGTTTGGAAAAGAGTCCTGAACTCTGTATAACTGACTTGTTATTGTGTGTATTTGTGCAATAAACTAAGAATAAGTCCTTGCAACAAACTTGTTGTGCAGACATTTATTTCACTGGATATAGCTGCTGTTTGATCTCTGGGAGACTGGTTGCCATAAACTTTAAAAGTAGGAATGATAAAAGAAAAAAAGAAATCATACAACTGGAAAAAAAACAAACTCAAGCCACCAGAAGAAAATCCACAGAGGCTGGATAACTTACCTGTCCCAAGCCTGGGAAGGAAGATAGATATCAAAGACTTTTAAAATTACAAAAGGATTGGAGCAATACAGCTCTTTTCCAAATCTCCAGATCATTCTGTGCAATAATAAATCTAAATTCCATGCCTATTGAGACACTTCTATCTTTTTTTGTCTCAGAACTTTGGGCTGTTTTTTAAAAATGATTTTTTTATGGTGAGAGTTCAGATCAATTATTATGAACATATTTACAGTGAATATTTAAAAGAAAAAATTCTTCAAATATCTCCAGCCTACTTTGCGATCTGCAATTCTAATTATTTATTTTATTTGTTAAATGTATATGCCACCCTTCTTATAAGGCAACTCAAATGTAGTTTGCACATATGATTCTGACTATACCTTGTACAAGCACGGCAAGACTTGAAATTTAAGTAATGGAAAATGTATAATTTTTTATTTTAAAAATGTATCCTGCATTTTAATTTTTAAATGGTTATAAAGGAACCAGTGGAGAAAAATTTAATTTGTTTTGTTTAATATGAGCTTTTACTATGGACAGTTTTAGACATTTCATCTTGACATCAAGTTAGTAAAACTTGCTTTATTTTTTTTAATAACACCTCAACTAAAATTAGAGGAATTTCTGTTGTCAACATTCATGTTGTACACAGAAAGATTTGGATTATTGTACTGTTTTCCATAACTAGTACATTTGTTGCAAAAACAAGAGTCTAAATTGTCCTAGCATACAGATGTCAAACTTGCAGCATCATGTGATGTTTTGCTATGATTTTTCCCATTTGTGGAGTTGGGGTGGGTGTGTCTGCATGTGACACATTTGGCCCGCAGGCCGCCAGTTTGACACCCCTATCCTAGTAGATGAACCACTTAAATATAAGTCAGCAGCCACCAAAAAAATCCAACACAGTCCTAGTCTGCATTAACAGAAGGATAGAATCAACATCACAGAGGTGTTAATACCACATTATGATGCCCTGGTAACATCACACTTGGAATATTGCATCCAGTTTTGATTGCCACGATATAAAAAAAAGATGTTGAGATTCTAGAAAGAGTGCAGAGAAGAGCAACAAAAATAATCAGGAGACTGGAGGCTAAAACATGAGGAATGTTTGCAGAAATTGGATATAACTAGTTTAGAGGTTTCCAATCCCCCGTGGGCTATATCGGGCCTTCAGTTTGGTTCCTTCCTTCCAGCCTGCCAGCTCCTCCCACGTGTTGGGCTCTAATTCTTTCCAAACAGCATAGGCAGAAAGAGCAGGTTGTATCCACCACTGTTTCAAAAGGAAAGTTGGATTCCCACAATTTCTGTGATGGTGTATGTGTGTTGTGCGCCAGCTGGAGGTTTGCTGGACAAGAAAGGGGAAGCATCAATTTATACCAGCTTTGAGCCAGCTGGAAGGTTGCTTCCTTTGCGGGAGGTGTGATTCAGAGGGCTTCCTTGGATCATCCCCCAACAAAGAAAGTCTCTTCAGAACTGGTCACTTGGATGAGAAAGAGGAAGAGGAACCTGGCTGAAGAGTTATTTCTTTAGCCTGCAAGTGGTGGAAGAAGTGATCTGGACTGGTTAGCCTGATCCAGCATAGCTTTTCTCGGTTTTTATATATATGGAAGCCATCGAAATAGAGAAACACCCCCACAACATGAATAAACGTGATGATACCTCCCGCCTACCAAACATCTGGAAACCAGCCCTAGCCAACAAACGAACCCCACCCACCATCCAGGCCGTTACAATACAAAACAACAATGCACACACAATCAGCACCAATCAGCACCAATCTACCAATCATGATACAACCACACAACCAATCATTGGTAATAGCGTTTCCATGCGCCTTCGGCGTTTAGTCATGCCGGCCACATGACCACGGAGACGTCTTTGGACAGCACTGGCTCTTTAGCTTTGAAACGGAGATGAGCACCGCCCCCTAGAGTCAGAAATGGCTAGCTGATATGTGCAAGGGCAACCTTTACTTTTACTTTAATGTTTGATATTATATCATTTGTCCATATGAGCATGGCATTGTTTCTTTGTAGTTATCACATTTCTTTTTTGCTGTTGTTCTGAGTCGTAGAAATTATGCAAATTCATTTAGCTAAATTTTATTCTCTCATTTCTAAAATTGATTTCCACCCCCACCCCAAGACCTTGTATATTTGCAAATGTCCAGTGTGGTCTTCAGACTGAAAAGTTTGAAGATTTCTGGTCTAGCTTAATAAAAAGAAAGACTGGGGTGACATAATAACTGTGTTCCAACATCTAATTCTACAAAGCACCTGAAGGCAGAACAAGAAACAATGGGTGGAAACTAATCAAGGAGAGAACCAACCTAGAACTAAGAAATTTCTTGAGAACAATTAATGAGGGGAACAGCTTGTCTTCAAAAGTTGTGGGTGCTCCCACAATGGAGGCTTTTAAGAAGAGATTGGACATCCATTTGTCTAAGTAATTTAGGGTGTCTTGCTTGAAAAAGGGGGTTGGACTGAAGACCTCCAGGGTCCCTTCCAGTTCTATGGAAGCGTTCAAAGAGACCTCATATTTGCTGTATATATTTTGTCTACTCTAGGAGATACAGCATTGGCAACTATCAAATCAGTGATTTCAACATTTTCCTCTTGTATCAGCCCCAAGTATGTGTGTATACAAGTAGGGAGAAGAGGCAGGTTTTGGGTTCAAGGGGTTCAAGGAAGATCAGTTGTGTTTAATCATATAAAATACTGAGAAGATGCTAGCACTTTGCATTATTTTACATATTCATTGTTAATAATAAAAATATAGTGTTTCTCATCAAAATGTGGATAACGCATTCAAGGTTTTCTGAGTTTTCAGTGTGAATAAGTCTAACATTTTGTTTTATCCTTTGAAACTTTACCATGTGCAATACAAACCAAGGAAGCCAATGTTCAGTGGTAAAAAAACCTGAGCTTCATATTAATCTGTCTTATAACTATCTCTTTCTTGTCTTACTTTATATTGTATTGTGCTAGGTAAAAGTCAAGTCAAAACTCTATGTGGTTAAATTTGGCATTGGAATAGGGTTTTCTCTCGACTGATCCTTAGGAGCTTTGAATGTTTGGCACAAGTCGAAGAACATACCTTGTTGGGGTCTTCCTTGAAACTCTTCTTTGAAGAGACCTGCCTTCTTCCTACATACAGATATAGTGCTTTGGGGAGGTTGGAGAGGGGTAGCGTTGAAGCCATTGGTTTGGCAGGGGTATTGCTACATCTCCTGTGTTAAAAGAGAGGCAGCTACCTAGGAGCTTCACCATGGTCCCTTTGCTGAAATTGAAGCAGCAATTCTAGATCCAGATATCCCATCCTGCAAAGGAAGTGGATAAGTTGATAGGAAGTGGATAAACAGGCTTTTAGGCAAGAATAAATTGCTTAATTAGCAGTCAGGTAAATTGGACACGTATCCAAATAGTCATCTGGGTATGGATGCTGCTCTCATCACCAGGATGGTTTCCTGGTTCCATATTTATATAAAAAGGTAACAACTATGATTAGCCTAAGTAATATGGATTCTTTATTTAATTGGCCAATGGTTTGCATAAATAAATGTGGTTTTTTTCATTCTTCTGGTCACATTGTGTCAGTAATGTGTGATTATGGGATATGAAAAGGTTAAAAAAATCTTTATGTCTTTCAGTTAATAGAACTAACTAATGTTCAAGTACTGCCGTAATATTTAAAAACCAACAGAATCCGGTACCTAGAACATGGATTATAGTACCTCTTGTTTGTCTATATAATAATACGGATTGTTTTATTTCTAGATTCTTGGTGGAAAGATGGATGAGCACTTACCAGAACAGCACAATACTCCAAGGATGGTCAACCAATCAGAGACTGGTAATGAATCTTCCAACTTACCAAGTGTTGAAGAAGCTGACAAAAAGTATGATATTCAGGATGATGTACATATTGCAGACGCAAGATGTGAAAAAAGCACTTTAAGCATAGAAAATAAGGAGTTAATACTGGATCCCATCTTATCATCTATTGATTTAAATGAGGATGGAGATATGATTGAAGCACAACCTGCTCCAAACTTTAATGGAGACTGCTGTGAGTTAAAAGTAAAAGAATCCAAGGAAACAGATTGCTTGCCCAGTGGACAAAGTGAACAACATGCTTTGAAAACAGAGGACAAAAATCAATCCTTGACGGACCTATTTCAAGATCATGTGAAAAGACCTTATGGAGTCTGTTCAGAGAGCCCATATGACACGGATTACACTAAGAACCTTATCTCAAATCTAGAGAATGCTTCCTCTCAGGAGGCTTTGCTGGAAGAAATTGAATCTGAGCTCCTGTCAACAGAGTTGTTGAAAAATCCTACACTTTCAAACGGAATGTGCAATGCCAAGGCTACCTTGGGTGTGTTTGAAAAATGCATTCAAGATAAATATTTACAGCAAGAGCACATGATAAAGAAGTGAGTACTGTGTGGATAGCTGCATACTGCCTCTTAAACATTTGCGTGGTCTGTAATAGATTTAAAGTTTTGTCTAGATAACCATAACGATATGATCATACTTAAACTTATAGTTGGACAAATATTTTTGAAATTTTGCGATCTAGGAATCCCTTAAGGCAGGGGTGTCCAAACTTGAGAACTTTAAGACTTGTGGACTTCAATTCCCAGAATTCCCCAGCCAGCATGGTAGTTTTTGAGAGTTGTAGATCCAATAGGTCTGAGACACTATGTTGAAAAAAGCTTTATGTAAATATGCTGATATGGATTAATAAATTATATCCAATGCCAATATAACACACCAGAATAAGTAGATAAAAGGACAGTTTCCCCCCGAAAGCCATCACTCTGCTTAACAACTATTTCCCCAAACACTGTCAATAATTTATGAAGAACGTATTACTATTATTCTTCTCTTCCTTCCTAGTATCTATCTCTCCCACTTATGACTATAACTATGTTGCTTGTATCTTTCAATTTATATTGTTTTTATTGTTTCTTAGTACGATTTGATAGCTTATTAGTAATGTTGACTATCACTAAGTCAGGGGTGTCCAAACTTGGGAACTTTAAGACTTGTGGACTTCAACTCCCAGCATGGCTGGCTGGGGAATTCTGGGAGTTGAAGTCCACAAGTCTTAAAGTTCTCAAGTTTGGACACCCCTGCCTTAAGGTAACTCTTTGGGAATATGAAGGCCAAGTTACTTATTAATCTGCAAACATTGGGCAATGTCAGCCTAATTTCTGCGTTAGTCATATTTTTCAGTGTAATTTTTGCTGATGAGATACTTTGCATTGAAAAGTGAAATGAAGAACCTTCCATTGTCAAGCATTTCCTTTGCTATGATGGGATCCTGAATACTTGGTGAAGAAATAAATTGTAATCTAAAATCACACACTGCCTGGAATTATGCAGTGCACCTACTAAGATGCATTGCCATCGGATGGGACAGTTAGTGTAACATGGTACATAAATATATATTGGATGTATATTTTTATACTAACCTTGAATTAAGGTTAGATAAGGATAATTAGCTATACAAGATGAACTTGCAATAAAGGGGTAACCAGAAAGAATTTAGTTTAACATGAAATGAAGCCCTTTGCAAAGTCACCATTGTATCGTCTGTTTTATAGTAGAGAAAAGTTGCAGTTGGCCACTGGAGCTTCATAGCTAATTCTTAACCATGAAATTACCTTTATCCAAAGGTTGAAATGATACTGTAGAAACCTAGAAGTAAACACAACACTTGCTAAAGCATAGCAACCAAAATAAAACATAACACACAGTCCGCCTATCAGAATGTTTGCCAGTTGACAGGGCATTTGTTGTTGCATATACAAAGTCAACTGAAATCTGTCATGATTGTACATTTTTTAGACATGGTTGCAATTTTAAAATAGAAACACTAAATGAGTATTGTGATTCCCTATGAACTGAAATCTGTCATGATTGTACATTTTTTAGACATGGTTGCAATTTTAAAATAGAAACACTAAATGAGTATTGCGATTCCCTATGAGCATATACTTCATGAATTTTTCAAGGTAATTGGATCCAAGAAGATTTATTTATTTTTATATCTTAGATTTGACTAGCCATATATTGAGTGGTAGGTATATAAATTCATTAAATATAAATAAATGTTCTTGGATTAATCAATGTATTGCTATTTCTACGCGAAACACTTTGGAGAGCCCAGACAGTGAACATTTTTTAATTAAAATTTTTTATTAGACATATCAAAGTGTAAAATATAAATGACAATGACAAGAGTGCAAAAATGGGGAAAGAAAGAGATGTAGGCTAACAGGCAAAAAGAAAGAATATATATTTTTTTTAGTGCCATAAAATAATGTCATAACATTACAGCTTCAACTTTTTACTTTTACATACTTAATATGTGCTAGCCATTCTATAACAACAAACTTATATAATTAGCAGAACCCAAAGTCAACCCGGATCGTGAACTTTTGTGAAGCAATGCAGGATCCTGCTAATTCCCCCCTCCCTCCCTTCCCGGTTTTCTAGCCTAATAGTTTCGATAATTTCCAAACTTACTTTTGCCTTGAATGTAGCTGTTCTAGATGCCCAGGTTGTCTTGATTAGTTATATGGCTTTCTAGCTTTTTCTGTCCAGACAATTTCTTTAATATGCAGGTAGTGCTCAAGTTACAACTGCAATTGATCCCAACATTTCTGTTGTTAAGTGATGTCGCCCTAGTTTTTGTGCCACAGTTGTTAAGTGAATCATTGCATTTGTTAAGTTTTTGGTTTGTTTTCTTAAAAGTGGTAAAATCTACAAAGCAACTTTGGTGTGAAGATCGTAATTAAACTGGGTTCTTAATGTTCTCTGAATGTGGCTTTCTTCTTACAGATGTTTTGTTGTCAGGTTAGGTAACATCATCAGCATTCTGACATGGAAGAGATACAGGGTGTATTACCAACCTTTTTGTGGGTTTGGAAAGGATCAGCGGTGTTGCTTCTTCTTTCATTGGCAAGCTATTTATCTTGTGCTTGTGATTAGATGCCGGTTCCATATTTATCTTGGGAGTTGGTTAAGGAGGATGTGCACTGGCTCGGCTGGCCCTTCCTTTGAGCTTTTGTTGTTGCTTTTGAATTTTGAAAAATAAAGGTAGTTTATTTCTATATGCCTATTAATTGTGTATTGGTCAGGGTCAGAGTGCCAAGCTTCTAAGAATTCTTTTGCATGGAATTGAATTCACAAGAAAAGAAATAGTGACAGACTACCCTTCCCAGACATACTCATAAACAGAGAAAACAATGCTAACTGTCCAAGACCAAGTCAGTGGTGGGTTGCCAATTTTGTTACTATTGGTTCGGGCATGCTTTGGCACGTGACGCTCCGTGCATGCGCAGAAGAGTCTGGGCAGGTAGGCGGAGCCTCTCACCACTGCTACAACCGGTTCACCAGATCCGGGACGAACCGGCAACAACCCACCTGTGGACCAAGTGCATCATAAAGCAATGCAATTTTAATTGAGTAATTGAGAAAAGTTCATAACAACCATCTTCAGATTTCCAAAAATGATTGTGGTAATCTAGAACTCCAGGAAGGAAAAATAAATATACAACATGTTCCAATTAAATGGATACCCTGCAACTTCATTTTTAAAAAAAGGCTATTCATGCAACCAAACAGAATTCTTTTCCTTTAAGGTTACAGTTGGCTCTATGGCTTCTGTTTTTAGAGGCCAGGTCTTCTTTACCGGGCATTTCAAGTTGTGGGAGTTTAATTGTATTTTATTGCTTTGGGGGAAGAGCACCACAGAGCTTAAATAAATCTCTTGGTCTCTATAACAGTTTCAAGTAGGGCAAGAAGACTGTGTTCACAACTGTTTACATTGCCTGATCAATTATTTCAATTGTTTTAATGGATAGATTGATTAAGGAAAACAAGAAGCATCAGGAACTAATTTTGGACATTTGTTCAGAAAAGGACAACTTAAAGGATGAGCTGAAGAAGAGAACAGAAACTGAAAAGCAACATCTCAATATAATTAGACAGGTAAGAGTTTTATGCTGATCTCAGGAAACATTGTCTATTTCTATTTATAGTCCTAAATTGATCTTCAGAAAATTAGACTTCAGTTTAGTCTTTCCACAGTCTTAAGACCATTTCCCCCCCTAATGGATTAAACTGCAGTGATTTTTTTTTCCAATTGCAGAGCAGGGTTTTCAAAAAGGAAAGGAAGTGACAATTCATCACTTTCAAGCCTTGCTGGACCACGTTTAAAATGATGTTTATATGCCTTATTCCTTTCTCTTCCCCTGTTGCATGTTAATACTTTGCTTTTTCCAATCGGTGGTTCTGAAATTTCTGAACCTGCTCCAGCCTAGATCCTATGCGGATATTCAATCTTTTCCAAAACTATTTTTTTTTAAAAAAATATTGCTCAATAAGTTATCGCTGCAGAGTTTGCCAGATACAAATTGGTAAGTTGGTCTCCGGTTTTTAAATTCTTACGTTTAACTTTTTTCTAAGTTATATTAAATGGAGAAATTATAACTTCTAATGTGTCCGTTTTTCAGATCTTTCTTCCAAGTTTTACAGATTATGTAATTTGCATATACCTATACTAACTGGCATTTGTTTTCCCTTTATAGCTGGAAGTGAGAATAGAAGACCTCCAGAAAGAAGCTAAAACAGTTAAAGATAAACTTGTCTCTCAGGATGCTGCTGCAAAAAATGCTATACAGCAATTGCACAAAGAGATGGCCTTTCGCACAGATCAGGTAATTAATCAGGTGATAATTTCCTAGCTTAGAAGGTAAGCTATTTTGCCCCATCACATGCTTATGTTTTCTATTCCACAGTTCCCCAACCTTTCTGGCTTGGTGGAGGGGCGGGAGGGGCAGGACCTTTACGCACGCATATGCACATGCGAACGGGGCTGGAGCCCGTGTATCACAAATGGGGGCATGAGCGTGCCTGTGAAACAAATTGGGCCATGACCGTGCACGTGACCCTAGTGTGAGTGAGGTTGTGTGCATGTGCACACACGTGCCTGCACTGGCTGGCCATTCACACGGCCCAGTGGCCAAGACGCCACGGTCCTGTAGTGGGCAGTGGCCCACAGGTTGAGAACCCCTGGTATATTCTAACTTTGCTGGCAGCTAAGTTAATAAAAATAAGTTCTTCTCAATTTTCTGGAGGAAACTGTATTTTGTAATCCTTCAATTGATTTTTTTTTTACTTTCATTGTAGGGGAAAACAATATTTGCTCTCATGTCTAAAAGTAAACTTGTAATATTTGGTTTTCTAAGGCAAACAAGAAATGTGAAGAAGCCCGTCAAGAAAAGGAAGCTATGGTCATGAAGTATGTTAGAGGAGAAAAGGAGTCCTTGGACCTCAGGAAGGAAAAGGAGACTCTTGAAAGAAAACTGAGAGATGCAAACAAAGATACTGAAAAGCATACTAACAAAATCAAGCAGCTTTCCCAGGAAAAAGCAAGATTGCACCAACTATTCGAAAGCAAGGTATGCTATTTGCATTGACGTTCTTTTGGTAGTCAACCTTGAGTACCAAAAAATAGGCAAAAATGATGATACCATTAAGTTATTTCTTGCACATGAAGTGCATATAGGAGTTACAATAAAATGAAGTAGTGGAGAAAGGTTTCAGCATATATATTTATATCTATATCTGTGATGAGTTGGATTCTTTTGGAGACACTTAAAGAAAACAATTACCATGAATGGAGGAGCTTGCCTAAAGACAAACTGATTCCTATGAATTGATATGGTCCATCATAGAACTACTGATTACCCAGAATTCAAGCCATGGGGATATTTTTAAAGAAAGTTATGGGATTCAGCTATCCACCACTTGAGCCTGTCTAAACTTGTAAGATGCTGGCTTTATATCTGTTCTTTACCTACCCATCTACCTAACATACTTATCTACCTACCTACCTACCTACCTACCTACCTACCTACCTACCTAACTGTCTCTTTGCCATAGAGTACTTACTTACCTTCCTACCTACCTACCTACCTACCTTCCTACCTATTTGTCATTAAAAGAATCTCAGGAGAAGAGCAGAAAATTCATTACAGCAAGCTGCCAGCCAGGTATAAAAAGAGATATATATCCACAATCTTGAAGCATATTGACATTCATAATATTATATTGCTTACCTTGATTTATGCAAATAAATAATATTCTCAAATTGTTTATTTCTATCTCTGTTACATTCTTGAGTATTTTAATTTTTCTTAATTTATGGAAAAAGGAACCAAGTCTAGCTGCCTATAAAATATTGCTGGCAATAAGTCCCTATTGTTGTTTATATATATGTCTATTATAAGATAGTTTCTTGACCTTCTAATTTTATTCAGGCAACTAATATTTTACAGAATTAGAACTATTTCACTATAAAACAAAGAAACAAGGAATGCTATGGTATTGTAAAGCGAGAAGTTGAAAAAGGAGTTACTTCATACTTCCGTTTTCTGATCACTTTTCAGTATAGTGAGGAATTTGCTGCCCCCAAATGGTGAAATTTGAATTAGGTACAGTCTAAATTATGTTTAAAGGCATGTTTATATGTGAGGTTAAAAGTGTTCGTGCTTCATCACAAAGGAAAGCCTAATTGGTCAAAAGGCTAATTTGCATAAGGAAAGATCCCCTTCTGCCTTTGCAATATTTTTTTCAATGTAAGATTTATTTTTCTTAAAATAGAAAAAAAATGATTTACCCACTGGAGATAACTAAAATCAGGTGAGGAAAAAAAATGTTTTAATAAATTCAGATGTGATACCATAAGTAGCTTTGACATTAACATCAGTTACTGAAAAAGGTGGTAAAATTGTTCTTATTGACTATGTTCAAGCAAAGACTAAATGGCCATTTGCAGAAATGCTTTAATTCAGGGGTCCCCAATCCCCAGTCCGTGGACCGGCAGCAGTCCACACAGCATGCCAGCAAACAAGTGAAGCCCGGGCAGCATGCGGTCCACAGAAAAACCTTTCTCCAGGGAACCGGTTCCTGGTGCCCAAAAGGTTTAATTAACATTTTTATGGTATGTTCAACATCCACTTCCAATTCTACAATTCCTTGATTAACATTACAATATTAATCACATCACATTGTACAATCAATTCCTCCCAGAGGTTAATATTCCATTGTCAGTAGCCCAATACAGGCAGGTAGGTAGATTGCTTAAAAGTCAAGAAAACCCAATTATTTTATGCTCCACTTTGGTTAAATCATTATGATTTCATTTATTGTTTGAAGAATTGCAAATTAAACTTTTTATTTGTCCATAAAGGCTTAATTAACATCCGTATTCTAAAATTATCCTTTATAAAGGAAAATGAAACCACCAGAATGTCACGAGATATTGAAAAATTAAAAGAAGAAGTCAATTCTTATGTGATCAAAGTAAAATGGGCTCAAAATAAATTAAAGGCTGAAGTGGATTTACACAAGGTCAGTATGTTTCATTTTATAAAAGACCTATGAGGATTTTAAAATCATTTGCTTGTCTAGCAATTTCTTGTCTAGTTCCTTTATTTAATTTTTAAGTTTGTATGTTAAATGAATGGATATACAACTTTTTTGAGAATTCTTAGGTCTTTACTTGGCCCTTTCAAAATAAGATAAAGATAGTTGAAAATAAGATAATTTAAGCACTTTGATCGTATTACTTTCGATGCATTTATTTTTATTTTTTAATCTCTGTCACTTTAAACATTCTGAACATAGAGAATGACAATGAAAATAAAAAATTCTATATGTATGGCTTTGGATACACCACATTTGGGAGTTTCTCTTTGGGCCCCTCTGCTCCACCATGAATTGAAATAGAATGCTATCATTTCTGTTCGGATTTTAATTTATCAATGTTTTTATTTAAATTACTGCTAGTAATTATTAAATCATTTTCTAGGAAACCAAAGATCGCCTTAAAGAGGCAACAGCAAAGTTAACTCAAGCCAAGGAGGAAACTGATCAGATACGAAAGAATTGCCAAGAAATAATAAAAACATATCAGGTATGATCTAATTTCACTTTCATATAAACCTTTTCTTGCAATACAAAAAGGGTAATCATTCTCTCTGAAACTGAGAGTTATAACCTATAATACACATATATCATAGTTTATATGTGATGATACAAACGATCATGTTGAATTTAATCTAATATAGACTTGATCCCTGTGTCAAATAGTTATAACAGTGTCATGTGCCGTCATTAGTTCATCTTTTCTCAATATCGAATTATTTTCTTAAAATAGGCAGTTTTATGTCCCACTTAAGAGAAGCCCAATTTCTGCATTTACTCAGTTGTAGACAGTATCACAGTCTTTAAAAAAAACCCATTCTTTTTTTATTAGTAGATTTAATATTATTCAGTATTAATAATAATATTAAAGCTGATCTTGAGAGGAGCTAAATATAATTTGCAGGAAAGCCATGCTAACTTGTTTCCAGGAGGGCAGTCATTTTCTATCATACAGAGAATAAACACATATTCTTGATTTAACATCTGATGTTGTCTCTAAACTTGGTCATTTATTGTTCGAAATGCTGAGTGCTCAAAGCAGCTATATCTTTAATAGATCCTGATAGTGTTGGCTGGTCTAGAGAAAAGAAGAACTAGAGGATATGATAGCAGGATTCCAATATTTGAGGGTCTGTTCAAAAGAAAAGGGGGTCAAATTATTCTCCAAAGCACCTGAAGGCTGAACAAGAAAATAGTTAGAAACTAATCAAGGAGAGAAGCAGCCTAGAATTAAGGAGAAACTTTCCTTCAGTGAGAATAATTAACCAGTGGAAGAGTTTGCCTTCAGAAATCATGGGAGCTTCATCACTGGAGGTTTTTAAGAATAGACTGGGAGGCACTTGTCTGAAATGGTATAGGGTCTCCTGCTTGAGTAGGGGGCTGGCCTGAAAGACCTCCAAGGTCCCTTTCAGATTCTGTTCTGTTATATTCTATTTTACTGTCATAAATTTGCATCTATTTGTCCCACTTTCAATGCAATGTACAAAAGGAATTTAGTCATTCCACAAAGTCCCACATGTTTAGAATGTGAGAGAGTATATCAATCTCACTACAGAAATTTACAAAGGGACTTTGCAACTTTGTTTATTTCTTGCTGGTATGGAAAGCAACTATTTGTTTCCAAAGCTGACTTACTGAAACAAACAACTTTTAGGTTGACTGCAAATGAAAGAGAGATAAATAAATTGTGCAACAAAGAGGTCTTATGATGGATATTTTAATGTATGAATTACATCATCAAGGTAGCTGAAATAATATTTATATAGATAGGGTTCTGAAAAAGGCATTTAAGTCTGCTTCATAAGCTCATCTTCTATGTTTTTTCAACTTTTCAACTGTAATGCTGCTAGGAGTCTGAAGAAATTAAATCCAATGAATTGGACCTAAAACTTCGGCTTACTAAAGGAGAACTAGAAAAACAATTGCAAGAGAGATCTGATCACCTAGAGGTAAAATATTTTACCTGCATTGGTTTTTGCTTTTTTGTAAAAATTAAATATTGCTGCTAGACTATGGGAAAAAGAGATCTGGCATCTAATAGGAAGAAAGCTGAAAGTCATTTCTCCAAATTAAACAAAGATATGTCTTGGGTTTTTTTTCCCCTTCCAAAGGTCCATCATGCCAAGATAAAAGAACTTGAAGATGTGAAGAGAACATTTAAGGAAGGCATGGATGAATTGCGAACATTAAGGACAAAGGTAAGAAAATGGAATTTCGCTGTAAGGAAGATGGTCATATCAAGCATTCTTTAACATATGGCTTATTTATTTCTTGAAAGTATACAGCTATGCATCTCAGCATTGTGACCCTATATTATGTTCACATGATTATAGATAGAAAATAGTTAGGTAGATAATCATGAAAACTTTTATTTTAAAGAGTACACTTCAATGTAGCCATGTTTTTAGTGCCCTAAATTGCACATGAACTGTGAGAGAGCAGCCATCTAGAGTCAGAGATGGAAAGACTCCAGAATCAAGAGCCCTGAAACTACTGGGAAAGAATCTTTTTTTAAAAAAGAATTTTATTGGTTTTTAAAATTTATGGGAAAAGGGTAGGTGGATATACAAAAAAAAAATGTTGGCAACTCCATCATGCTAGTGGTAGGAATCTCTCCAATTCTCACAACTTTTTACAGAAAAAAAAAGATGAAAGATGAGCAGAAACAGCATCTTATTATACATTTTATCAACCATGTGTTCAATCATCTCTTTTGCCACTTTCTAATATATCAACAATTAGAATGATATTCCAGATATATTTATTTTTGTGACCTGAGTCTTTCCATTATTGTTCCCTCCCCCCTGTCCCCAGGCGGAGCTCCTCCCTCCTTCATGTCTTGTGTGTTGTCGCCTTTTTCACTACTTCTTATATTTCCGTCCTCTAGGAGGGCACTATGTTTTTTAATGAAGGCCTCTGCCTCCACAACTGTGTTAATTCTAATTCTGTTTCCCTCCCAGAAGATCAGCATTCCTTCTGGCAATAACCATCTAAACCAAATTCCCTTATTATATAATTTCTTTGATAAGGAGGAATACTTCCTCCTCTTATCTCTTATTTTTTTCGGAATTTGCTTAAGAATGGCAATTTCTTTATCTTTATATTTTAGTGGTCCCCCCCCCCTGAGCCCCTAGAATCTCATCCCTCGTGGTCTTCCTAAGAAATTTAACATGTACTTCCCTTGGAACATTATGTGTTCTGGCATATGCTGAATTAATCCTATAAACCAGATCTATATAATAATAATAATAATAAATATTTATTTCTTAGCCGCACCCTCTCCCGAAGGACTCGGGGCGGCGTACAATAAAACATAGGAAATAAATATATAAACAAACATACATATAACAAAAACGTATACCAAGACATATACATATACAAGGAGGAGGTGAGCTGATGAATAAAAAACAATTAAAAACACAATGTTTAAAAACCCCTAAATAATTTAATACAATTAAAATACCCCAAATAAAAAACCCGTCAGGAGTGATATAGTTGGATCAAAGTTGAATCAAAGTTGAGCCAGGCCAGCTACTTGAAATAGGTGGGTCTTGAGCTTTACACGAAAGGAGCGGAGGTCAGAGGTATTCCTAATATCCGGGGGGAGGTCATTCCACAGGGCTGGGCCCGCCACAGAGAAGGCTCTATCCCACCACAACTGTTCTTTATCTCTTTTAATATATTCTGCTAAAATTGTACTCATAATATCCTTAAGATCTTCATCTTCTGTCTCTGGTAGGTTCTGGAATCTGAGAAAGCAGGACATTCTTTCAAGTTCTATTTTTGCCATAAAATTTTCCAATTCTATATTCCCCTTCTGGACTGCCTTAACCTCCTCCCCCAGTCCAGCCGCGCCCTCCTCCAGCACACCAATTCTCTGTTTATTTTCCGTTATTTGTTGCTGCATACTTTTAAGCTCTTCTCTAAAATCTGCTACCTCCTTTTTCAACTCATTTTGTCCCTGCATAAGACCCTGAAACATTTGAGTAACAGATAAATCTTTTGAGCTCTCTCCAGTCCTTTCTTGTGAAAATGATGAAATTTTTGTCTGTTGAATCGTTGGACTGGATGCAGTAGAAGTTGGTGCCAAGGCTGCTTTGCCTGTAGGTGGTTTTCTCGGCCCCATTGTCTAAGTTCAGAAAGAGTATAAATTTTTTGCAAAAGAAATGGCACCTGTGAAGCGTGCAGCCGAGCGAGTCCAAGAAGACAGGCAAATCCAAAAGTGAAAATTAACCCTCTGTCACAGTTCCAAGCCAAGAAGTCACTCAAAGAAATCAAATAATCCAAATCCAGAAAGACCACGTAACAGGAGAGGCTCCAAGAGTCCTTTAGGGGGGATAATATAAAGCCAGACTTTCTTCAAAGGTAGTTTCAAAAGGCAGACTTCATTTATAAGTGCGAAGAAGAAGACGGAAGCAGGCCATCTTGGCTCCCCCTTGGAATCAGGAGCAGAACAGTAAAAACTTCCGTAAAGCTTTCAAAACAAGTCAGCAATCAGCTCTTGCAGTTATGATATAAATCTTTTCACATAGTTAGTTCAAGTGGCTAATTCAACTTTTTGCTCTCTATCTCCATTCCGAGATTGAGAGACAGTCCAAATGCTGCTTTGTCTGAGAGGGGTAGAAGAAAAAAAGCAACCCTACTATCTTCCTACTTCAAACAGATTGAATCCACAACTTACAAAAAAGCCGCTGCTCATCAGTTAAAAGCAATTAAGGAGATTGGAGCAAATTTCTCACCTCCAGCACTTCAGCCGCTGCATGTAATTAACTCTTTCCTTCTGGAATCCATTCAGCGAATGTGCTGCTATGCACCCCCTACGTTCCCCGGCTCCTGAGGCGAAATAGGAGAGCTCCCCATGGCTACCGCCTATCCGGGGGGTTCCAGCAAGCTGCCCTATGGCAGGTGGTCTCTCCAAGACTGCCTATGCTCCTAAAAGGAGCCCACCGGAGAAGCGAACAGCAGACCAACATCCGTCGCCTTCGGAAACCGAAGTTGGTCCTCCACTGGGAAAGAATCTTGACAGCAAAACCCCCTGATGGTATAAATTGGATAACTCAAGACAGAGATGTACTGTTGAATGTCCTCAGTGAATTGATGTTACTTAACTGTGTGCCAAGAGATGACCTAACTCAGCATCATCATTTCCATATTAAATAAAAATTAGGCGACTAGCAAATTGAAAGGCAACCCACAATGCAAAGGTCTAATACAGATGTACTTGTTGAATAGTTAATCCTTTAAGTGTGCTTGCTTCTGAAAATTAGGACTTGAAAGCATATATAAAACAATGAATGGAAGGTTTCTTCTTCTAGACTTCACAGGTGGAAGAGTTAATTTTTCTATGGAAATTAAACTATTTCTGAAATTATAGTACAGCCATAAATTTAGGGCAACGCTTAGTTTTTTTTGAACTTAGATTCTAGGATTATCATAAAAGTGAGCCAAAATCCGTCTCCAAAGTCAGTGTTATAAGCAGTGTTAGGGATAGTGCAAAATATGATATGCTAGGCTACTGAAAAGATATTCTGTTTTATGAGCTATTTAATGTTATGCGTTCCATATAATTATCATTTATTGCTGAAGTCCAAACATATTGTGGCAACCTTCATTTCCTATTCTTCTGTTGAAAAATGTGACTTCCCTGAACATCAGAGTCTTCAAAGCCCTAATAGCAGTTTGATAGCTTTGTGAAATATTTCAGTGTTCAAAAGCTTGACAGAATTACCACCTGCTAATGTGGATCTAATTGTTGCTATTTGAACTTTCACCGCTTCATCTTTCTTTAAAATCAAGGGCTAGGGTGGTAAGGGTGGAAGACTTTGTAACCCTTTCTAAAAATGAAATCCAATGCTTAAATAAAAGTTTATGCAGTAAAGATGTAAATGCAAAATACTGCAGTTAGCAATACAACACATTGTTGTGTTAATTGTACCTTTGCCTGGTGCTGGATATACAAAATTTTTCAGGTGCCTTATTGGGGATAGTATCTGGATTACCGCTGGATGGCCTATTCTCTTGCAGCCATACACCACTATTCAATATGAGAGATCACTTGCCATAAACCTTAAGTTTCTGCCAAGGCCCAGGATATTATTTTCTTTACACTTTTGTTTCTTCTAGAACAGGGGTGTCAAACTTGCAACCCATGGGCTGAATGTGTCATGTGCTGGTCACGCACACTCCACTTTAGCAAAGGGGGGAAAAGGCATGATACGTCACGTGACAACAACAAGATGCCTTGAGTTTGACACCCCTGTTCTACAAGTATCCACAAGATTTCCATACTTTATGGGACTGGTGTTATTCAAAAAGAAGGATTTGTTTGTTCATTTGTTCATTCATTCATTTATTTTTTCTAAACCGCCCATCCGTTGTTGATTGCTTAAGGACAAGTTGAAACCCACTTCACTGACACATTTAATTATTAAATAATTTGAAAGGGGTTTCTCCAATTTGGAGGCCTAAAACCACACAAAAAAGTCCTACTAACTAAGTATCATAGATTTTCCCAAATATGAATTCTTTCCTGTGTCATTGTAATGATTACATTTCATTAACAGGTCAATTCAGTTTTTCATTTCTAGAATGACCAGGTCTCATACTGTTGTCCATTTTTCTCTTGTAAAATTGAGGAGATTCAAAACTTCGTGCTCAGTTTTAAATTAATTGTAATTTAGTGTTATGTTTGTATTATGAGTAATAGTTAATTAAAATAAGGCATCTTATATTTGACAATTCACATTTGGCTTTTTTTTGAGAAACCGAGATGTGTCAAGGTAACTTATTTTGTGAGGAAAGTTTTCATGAAAGTGAAAACTTCCAAAATAGTTCTGGAATCTCTTGGAAGAGAAAGCAGCAAATGAGAAAAAAGAGAAAGTAGGGTGAATATTATCTAGGATGCCTGTTCAACAAGATATTTTAATGCCCTGAAAAACTAATGAAACATATTATATAAAATGCTATTTATGTTGATGAATTGGCTTTGTTTCTGGATTAGGTCAAATGTTTAGAAGATGAACGGTTGAGAACAGAAGATGAGTTATCAAAATACAGAGAACTTATTAATCGACAGAAAGCTGAAATTCATAATTTGCTAGAGAAAGTGAAAACTCTAGACCAGCTGCAGGAGCAACATCAAAGGTACAAAGGTTAAGTTTGTAATTCTTTGTTTTATTTTAAACAATGGAAATGTGGAGCATTCAATTTGAAACATTCTGTTTGGTGCAACAAAATAACCTCCACATAATAAGCAATGGTTTTTAAAAATGAAATTAACTTAATTATGTAACATCACAAATACCAAGCAATACTTTAAAGGTAATGTACAAAGGTTTCCTTTGCACATATGTGCTAGTTTCTGACTGCAGGGGGCGGTGCTCATCTCTATTTCAAAGCTGAAAAGCCAGCACTATCTGAAGACGTCTCCATGGTTATGTGGCTGGCATGACTAAACGCCAAAGGCGCACCGAACGCTGTTACCTTCCCACCAAAGGTGGTTCCTATTTTTCTACTTGCTTTTTTACATGCTTTCGAACTGCTAGATTGGCAGAAGAACAATACTTTGTTGCTGTTTAATATTGGTGCACCAGATATTTCAAATTTCATGTTCAAAATGGACTGATTCAATCATTTTCAAAATGCTTGCATGATATTTGATGCAATTTGTGTTTTGAATATGAAAGAATTGAACTCAAACCAGGGTATTTCAAAGTCAGAATGCTATTGTTTAATATTTCTAAAATTTGTTGCAGTGCAATGTAGCTTTGTGTTTAAATTGTTGTAAGGTAAGTTCAAAAGGAAAACAAATCGTGTTGCAGTTAGGCTAATATTAAATATTTAAAAATGACTTATATTTTATATATCTTTAATTATTTAGGATTTTGTTATATTTATATAAACACATATGCCTTTATTCATGGCTATGAATTCTGGCTAGTTCAGCCAGAAATGATATGATCTCATTTTTGAAATAAGAATAATAAGCATTCTCTTTTATTGTGTGTGTTTATACAATTAAAATGAATCATTCTTAAAAAGTTAAAACCACAGCTCTTTTCAGTAGTATTTGCAAAGATACGTTTTATCTTATTGTATGTGTCTTAATAAAATTGATAATTTACAGTAACTTTTCTACGTATTTCCTAAGATATTAAATGAAGACAACCATTATGTAATTGGAGAACCACCATAATAGCTCACAGGTTTTATAAATGATAATTATCTGGAATGTTTCAGTGTCACTAATTTCCCTTTGGATTTGCAATGTGTAACATAAGCATTTCTTGCCAATTAACACTGAAACCCATTTCCATAAAATATGTTGTTGGACTGATTGCAGTTTGAAGCTGGTGTTTAACCTCCTAATATTAGAAGTGACTCCTGTCATCAAATGCATTTTCCTTTAGCAGTTACAACTATTTAATTGCTATGAATCACCTCATGGTCTGATTCTCCATAACTATTTGCTTAAGTAGGTAATAAATACCTTATATATGGAGCAGGTTTTCACATACCAAGACTTGGTCTAGACTAGTCTAACTGGTCTACATTTTCTGTTTTTATTGTCTGTTTTAACCAAAAGAGATCAGGGTGGCATAAGGGTACTAAGGAATGTCAGGCTGCAGGTAATCTGCAGGTATTGGTGTCATGTTTTCAGATGTACAATTTGTATTTGGCCAGTGGAGCTAAATCAGAAAGAGATCTTTGCTTGCTTGGTTTGTTCTCCACATTTTACTCTTTAAAATATATATTTTATTTAGAGATGAGCAAGAAATGAACTCTTGGAAAGAAGAAGTGGATAGTCTGAACACTCTGCTTAGCGACTTCCAGCAGGACATAGATGGCAGTCGGAAAAGAGAGTCTGAGCTGTTGGTATTCACTGAAAAGCTAACCACGAAGAATGCCCAACTCCAGTCAGAAACCAACTCCTTACAGATGCAGGTTGATAAGCTAACCTTCATGGAGAGAGAGTCTCAGAATCAGCTGGAACTTATTAATCAAGCAAGAGATGAACTGGTAAATCAAAGTGCTAGTGAAATATTTCCTCCATAACTATTACCTGCAAATCCCGTGGTTGCTGT